>NW_024722610.1:434015-814015 GCF_018991925.1 Homarus americanus | reverse complement strand
CAGACAAACAGATAAACGAGAGAGGACAAGAAAGGTTAAGTCAATGGGTAGTTCCTATGTACATATATAATCGAGAAGACATTTGTATACGGTGGTTGAGGTGAGGTCATATGTAGCTAATGGCTCCTACCTACATATGTAAGGAGAAGGGCGCTACATGTGCTGGCTACTATACATATGTAAGAAGTGGGTGGTGTAGGGACTGGTAATGACGAAGGAGTTAGCCTGTAAGAGTATAGCAGAGGGGGATGTGTGTTTAGATATGCAGTAGCGACTTGTTACCTGGGTGAAGGTGGTAGTGGTAGATGTGTACACGAATACATAGTGTGTGTGTGTCAGACCCTGAGACAAAACGCACACACACACACACACACACACACACACACACACACACACACACACACACGTGACCATATAAGGGACCCAATAGCCCACCTGGCATTGACACCTCACCCACTCTTGCTCGCCACCAGTACCTGCCACCCTCACCTCCACCACCGGCCAGTCAGCTACCCTGTGCCTGCATCATGCAGGTGGGTGGGGGAGGAGGGTGGTGGGTGGGGGAGGAAGAGGGTGGTGGGTGTGGGGGAGAGAGGAAGAAAGTGGAGGTATTCGCCTCTGGTGTCGCGCGACCGTGAAAAGTGAAGGTGTGTGGAGGTCGATGGCGCGAGGTGCATACGGAGCGGCGCCTGGCGGCCCCCACCCGGTTCCTTTCGCTTACTCTTATCTGCCATCCACCCACCCGTGGGCGTTCTCTCACACCCGTGGGCGTCCTCTCACACCCGTGGGCGTCCTCTCACCCGTGGGGATCCTGTCTCGCCCGTGGGGATCCTGTCACGCCCGTGGGCGTCATCCTATATACATGGTCGCCCTCACACCACTCCAGTAGGTGTAGTAGGGGCGTGGTTCACGGTGCCTCGGCACGATTGTTGACCCATCTGTCTTGAGGCCTTCACTGGGGAGGGATGGGACTAGGCACCTCCTCCAGTGGAGTGGAAGAGTGACGACGCAAACCCCGGTGTCCTTCTCAGGAGGGGGTAGCTTTGGGAACCTGGTGAGGGGCGCTAGGAGTAGGATTGTTGGTGAGGAGGTTGTCCACAATCTTAAAATCTCTCTTCGTCTGGCGCCTCTCCCCCCTGCCCCCCTCTCACTCTGCATGGAACGGGTGCATGGATTTCGGCTTTAAACTAGCAAGGGGGCGAGGGTGGGGGGAGGGGGTGTGGATGCCCACGATAGTAGTGACACAGGAAATTACTCAGACGACACTACCCCACAATACTCTAGCAGAGATGACCTCACACTGCCTGGCAGGAGACGACACAGATTATAGGATGTGAGGAGGTGGTGGTGTCCTACATAAGATGGAGAAATTGTTTATATTGAAGACTGTAGGTGGAGTCGCTAGGGGGTGCGAGGAGCCCAGGAATCAACGCCAGGTAAACGCCAGAGAAAGATGTGTGGTGAAAGACTTCCGTGGTGGAGTTACGGTCATTAGGACTCCCACGCCCTTGACTCTTGCATTTTTTAACTTTGGTTAAGGTCAGTAGCAAACTACCACATGTGATGCCGGGCACGTCTTGTACCCGTGGCACCCACATAGTTGATGATGGGGGGAGAGAAGTGGTGGGTGAAGGGAGACATGACGAGAGAATGGTAGAGAAGGAAGATAGGAGAGGATGTCACAAGAGAAAAAAGTATTAGAATTATTCTTTGGTAATTGTATGGTAGCGAATTGTCCGATGTTGAATTGTCCAGTGGCCACAAAATCCTTAGAGAATTGTCCTGTGGTAACTGTGTGAATTGTCCGGCGGCAAAACGAAATAACTGTGTGGGAAGGGGCGACGTATCCAAGGGTCACTATACCGAGTGTTGAGACTGAAAGTATTGACCCTCTGGAGACAACACCCTCGGCCTGGCCTGGCACTCCACCCTGGGTCATCCTAATGTCAACACTCGGTGACACACTTTACCACCATTACCATCTGAGCTCTGGAGATAACCGCCCCGGCTGTTTATTACCGAGAACCACCTGGAACCTTCTGTATATTATCTGAAGCCACCTGGGACCATATCTATATTACATAGAGCCACCTGAAACTAGCTGGGTATCACCTAGAACCACCTAGGGCCACCTGAGACCACCTGGGACCGTCTAAGACCATATTATTTACATGGGATCCCTGTGTGCTGGCTGATGACCCGGGGAGACCGAGGAAACTTGATTACAACCTATCACTAACACACGTCGCCTCTGCTGAAGTTTGTGTGGGACTTTTTGCACTAAACTTTAAATTAGTTGAATTGCTCAGGGGTGTGGAGTATCTTGGTGTTAAGAGAGAGTGAAAAGAGAGTAAGGAGTATGGAGGAGTGAGGAGGGTCAGGGGTATGGAAGAGTGAGGGGTATTAGAGGGTGAGTGTGACTGATTAAGAGTGTGGATGGGTGGTGGTAGGGGAAGTAGTGGTGGTGGTGATGCAGTGGCCCAGAGATGAAGGGACTAGGGAAGGAGTGACGTCGAGTTTGTGTGTGTGTGTGTGTGTGTGTGTGTGTGTGTGTGTGTGTGTGTGTGTGTGTGTGTGTGTCCTAGACAGACATATGAGTCAGACTTGCCTCCATTACCTCACCCAGACCCTCCCTCACCCTCCCAGACAGTCCCCCTTTCCCCCCCATGCTTTCCCCTACAGCCACTTTCTCCCTTCTTATTTCCTCCCCAGATATTCCTTCTTTTCCTTATCAGTCCTCTCCTTCCTCCTTAGCCTCCCTTTTCTTCATTTTTCCTTCCCCAGACACCCTTTCTCTCTATTCCTCTGCTTTGCTTTCTTCCCCCTTCCTCCTCCCCCTCCTACGTCAGGGTCACGTGACGGCGGCGAAGCAAGGGGTGAAAAAGAGGGTCGCGGGGTTACTCTCAAGTGTTTATCCTGACGAAGGTACAGCAGAAGTGGCGGGAGGGAAGAGGGGGTAAGTGCAGATGAATATCGTTGGGGTGAAGGGAGGGAGAGAAGGGCAGGTGAGTATCGTAGAAATGGAGGAAGGGGGGAGGTTATGTGAGTATCGTAGGAGGGAAGGGAAGGGAAGGGAAAGTGAATGTCATAGAAGTGAAGGGAGGGAAGGAGGGATAGTTGAACATCTTAGGAGGGGAGGGAGAGTTAGCTTAGTAATGTAGGAGGGGAGGGAGGGAGGGGCAGGTATCGTAGCAGCCACCGCCATCCTTCTCGAGGTCGTCTCCATCTCTTGCGTTTTCTGTATTCATAATTTTTCTCCTTCACAGTTGTTATTGTTGTGACAAGGCCCCTCCTCTCATCAGACACACCCTCCCCCTCCCTCCTCCTCCTCCCCCAACCCCCCCATCTGTCTGGAACCTGCAACCCCTCCTCCTCCTACCTCTGTTTGGTTCTTCTCTTCCTCCCTTCGTCTGATTTTCTCCGTCTCTCCTGCCCACCTCTCTCACTTCCTAACCTTTCATCCCCTACTTATCCTCCTCTCTCTCTCTCCCTCTCACCATCTCTCCCTTACTCTTCCATCCCACTATACTTATCTCATCACTATTCCTTCCCCCACCCACATTATACCTCTCCCATCCTTTCCTTCCCACGTTGTCCCTCTCAACATCATCCCTCCTATCCCTCCCACCTTACCCTTCCCATCACCATCCCTCCTATCCCTCTCTCCCAGCCTTCTCTTTCATCCTCATCCTCCCATCTCACTCTTCCTATCAAACCCTTCCATCCCCTCCGTCCCTCCACTCCCATCCCTCTCACATCAAGACCTTGGCACCCTGCGTCACCAGCTAGTCCTCCGTCAGGTATTTGGATCATCGCAGTAATTAGCCCCGACAAGCCGCGTGATACACATAAACACCACCTGAGGTAAGGCCACGCAAGGCTCCCGGTGACTGGCTAGATGAGGCCCTGTTCTGGTGGTAGTACCCCAGTCATAATAGCCCCCAGTTCTCGTAGTCTTCAGTAACCCTAACTCCAGTTATGTCTCTAGCTCGGTTAGTTCCCAGGCCGAGTAGTCCCAGTTCTCGTAGCCCCTGTCAACAGGCCTGAACCATTATATACGCTATGGGAATCGAACGTAAGTCTCAAGCGGAAAAAATTAATGCACGAGACTCAACGAAACTGTATAGTAGATGCGATCTGTGGGCCATAGGAGGGGGAAAAAATTAACATTCGTATCTTTTAATTAAGCATCCAGCCACTAGGTAGTTTAGGTGTCTCACAGGTGGCTTAGGTCACTTGTCATCATCACCTGAATGTCGGCGTCTTGTCTGACCTACCTACCTACCTACCTTGGTGCTCACTTCCCGCTATCGTCTGCTTCTTAGTTTTTGTTTATACTGCCGAAATTTTTACAAGTTCACTTCCCGCCAAAAGTCAGCTGGTGGATTTCCCGCCAAAAGTCAACTGATGCATTCCCGCCAAAAGTCAGTCGATGTATTTCCCGCCTAAAGTCAGTGGTAGTTTATATTCTCCCACCATAAACATTCTCTCATAATTTTGTTCGTGTAAGTGAATCATCGTCAGTAAATATAAACAAACATGAATGGCCTTATCTTATGTTTGTGTGTTTAGCGTTTGGCAAAAGTGTGTGAATCAACAAAGTTTTTTTTTCCCTTTCCGTTATACACACACACACACACACACACACACAAAACGAGGTATGGGAAATGTTGTTCATCATTCTTGGTATTTATTATGAAGGTTAAATCTAGAGGTTAAGTATCGTTAAAGGTTCAAAAATATCAAAAGAACAAAATGCCTTTTCAGTTTCCAGTGATCTCCTTCACCCTTGCACCCAGCAGTTCCTTGTACTTGCTGTCACCCCTCTCTCCTTCCTCTACCCTCCTCTTCCCTCCTTCCATCCCTTTCCCTCCTCTCTTCACCCTTCTATCTCCTCTTTCCACCCCTCTATTTTCTCCCTACACCCCCCACTATCCTTCTCTCTGCTCCTTTTACCCCTCTCATTCCTCCCTCACTCCCTCCCAATCGTCTCTCCACCCCTTTCTTTTCCTCTACCTGTCTTCAACCCTCCACCCCTCTCCACCCCTCCCCTCACCCCCTCCCGGCATGTCCAGGACGTGCTTAACTACGCAGGCGAGAGAACAAGTTTGGTGATAAGAGATAATCGCAGAGTTCATTAAGTCGAGGCATAAATAGCCAGTGAGTACTTCTCTTTCTCTCTATTTCTTTCTTTCTCCTTTGTTCTTTCCTTTGTCTTCTTCGTCGTCTTCATCCTTTTTCTTTCTTCATCGTCTTCAACTTTTCCTTTTCTTCTTTTCTGTTTCTTTCTTCTTTCTTCTTCGACGCCTTCAGGAGTGAGGTCATCTTTAAGACAAGGTCCAAACTCGTCATCTTGGTTTGGTCAACTCCGAATACTGTTGACGATGGCTGCCAACTTTGCCAACCTCTTACTGTATACGCAATGCATTATTCTTTATTTATTTTATACTTCCTTTTGATTCTCCTTCATAAACCCCCATCTGATTGGATTCATGTTTGTATGTGCGTAAGGTGCGTAAGGTCGTGGTTAGTGTGTTTGTGGGGTGGGGGGGAGGGGGGGGGACTCAAGGTAGGATGCTGGCTGGCGTAGGTCAAGGTGGGCGGCCGATCCTACAGCGTCCTACGTCATAACCCCCCTCCCCCCCTTTCCTCTTCCTCCTCCCAGTTGACCACTCTCTCACCCTACCTTGCCCACCTGTCTTACCCTTACCCCTCACCCACCCGCCCACCCACATGCTTATTATAAAACTCACTCGGCCACCAACACTACTGCCCTTGAACCACGTCAACAGCATCATCAGGTCAAGTCTTAGAGAGAGATCCTAGACGACTTAACCACACCGTTAGGATTTTACGCGGGAAACCTTGGCTGAGGGTAAACAAACCGCCCTTCACACCTGTTCACCTGTCTAGACTCATTAATTAGCTGTTCTGTGGTGTTGTCTGGGGGTATTGTGTTTGGTTTATGGTGTCATGGTGTCTTCCCAGGTGTGTGGAAAGATGGTGCTGGTGTTATAGGTACTCAGCATGGTGTGGCGGACAGGTGTTTCGGGCTCGTGTGGTGCAAGGAGCTGGGTTAAGGTGTGTCTGGTAACCTGCCAAGTACCTGTGAACTCTTGGCCATCAACCCACCACCAGCCTACTAGCCATCACCTTCATTTGACCCACCGGCCCACTCATCAACCCACCATCCCCCCCCCCCAATAAAAGCCATCACCTTCACGACTCTCTCATCTATTCGTTTAACCCACGAAACTCCATTCTTCTACCCACCAACCCATTCATCTACCCACCAACCCATTCTTCTACCCACCAACCCATTCATCTACCCACCAACCCATTCTTCTACCCACCAACCCATTCATCTACCCACCAACCCATTCTTCTACCCACCAACCCATTCATTAGCCCAGCAACCCGCCGACCCACCCACCGACCCACTCTTCACGTGTCCCTACTAACCCAGTCTTCCCTCCTCTTCACTATCACAGTAAGTTCATTTGCCAGTAGTTCAGCTGACCACTTACTATTCCTCTCGCTAGTTCCTCCCACTCCTTATGTATCGCCCCAAAACCATTGCCACCACTCTGCCACTACCACCACTGCCAGGTCTGCCACAGTCTCATTAACTTTACCACGCACTCACTCACTCACTCACCCACTCACTCACTCACTCACTCACCCACACTACACAAAGATCCAAAACAACACCTCACATGAGCCATCCAGTAGCCCCCATCAACCCACGGGTCTCGTCTACCTGCCCATCTTCCCCATGACCTAATTGTCCATGCACCTTGCAACCTCACCTGGAAAAGGGACACACAGGTGGAGAGAGGAGGCAAAGATGCGTGGATACCTACCTACCTACCTACCTAGTACTGAGATACTTCACCAAGGTACAACCAAAAGATGATACTGTAGTGGTGTAGAAGTTGAGGTGTGTATGCAAACAAAAACAACAAACAAAATCAACAAACAAAAACAATAACAGCCGTTGTTTTGTTGAGTAAATTAAGTGATGGCGGTAGATGGGTTTTTTTTTCTGGTTAGGTTAGGTTAGGTTTCAGGTGGGCGTACGAGGGTCAGTCAAGCGTAAGGTAATGAGGTAAATCATCTTACGACCAGCATACACAACGAGACAACCTCCCCCCTCCACAACCCCCTCCCTCTCCCCCTCCCGACTCCAGGCTTCAACATACACAACAACTCAGCCCCCAACTCTTATATATGTGTATTTTTTATTACTGTTTTTGTATATTTTTTGTTTTATTTTTTACGTGGGATTCTAAATGTGTGTCTGTTTTTAACTCGTTACTCTGTGTTTGTATTTGTAAGTCGTAAGTTGTTTTAAGATAAAGTGGAAATTGTTCAGGTATTTGCTGGATAAATTAAGATGTATTGATTCAAGTTTCCCTGTGTGTTGTTTTGTAGGATTCCACGTGTGTGTTTGGTTGTAAATTTGTTGGTTGTTAGTTGTGGTTACTTCCAGGTTGTGAGGGATAAAGAAGTTGTTTTGTGTATTGAATAGTTCTTGGTATAGTAGAAGTGATTGAGTCGTGTACAGTGTTCCAACATGGTATTGGTATGTGGTGGTAATTGATTCCGGGTCATGAAGAGATTAGATACCCCCAGTTTATTTGACCTTACTTTTAATCACCATAACCTAACCTAATTTAGCGCTAACCTACCCTATTCTAAAGCTACCTCAACGCTAACCTAACCTATTCTAGAGCTAATCTAACCTAATCTAATTTGCTTTATACAATACTAAGTTTTAATCGACTCCCTGACCTGTCGTAGCCAATTGCAAACGATTTATTGAGTTGACCAGAACAGACCAGGTAAGACACTCGAGGTAAGGGTGAGTCACTTCCAGAGGCTGTAGCCAGTTCTCAGGGCAGGTAAATTTGCAGAGGGAGGAGGGGGGGGCGTTGGAGACAGGGAGGAGACGGAGGCAGGAGGGGCTGAGGCAGGAAGGAGGGGGCTAAGAGGCCCCGTGGAGGTAGAAAAACAAGACCAAGATAAGAAAGAAGAATGTTGAAAGACAATTATTAAGACAGCATCATCTGGGAGAGTCTGCCCGCACTATCACCTCCTCACCCCGCCCACACACTATCACCACCTCACCTGCCTGCACCTCACACCAGCTCACACTATAACCTCACCTGACTACACCACCATAACCCCACCTGCCCGCACCATCACCCCACCCGCCCACACCTCACCTGCCCACACTATAACCTCACCTGCCCGCACATCACCCCACCCGCCCACACCTCACCCACACCATCACCACCTGCCCACACCCCACCTGCCCACACTATAACCTCACCTGCCCACACTATAACCTCACCTGCCCACACCATAACCCCACCTGCCCACACACCCCACCTGCCCACCATCACCCTCACCCGCCCACACCCCACCTGCCCGCGCACTATCACCTCACCCGCCCACACCTCACCTGCCCACACTATAACCTCACCTGCCTACACTATAACCTCACCTGCCCACACTATAACCTCACCATCAAGTACACACCAGTCCCACAAATTTGTCCAAAACATCGTAAGTTTTTTTCCCCCTTTAAGAATAGGAGACGACTTGAGATTTAATTATCACTTAAGCTACGACCAAAAAAAAAAACCTGATGGTGAAATTGATAACAAAATTCTAAGTGAAGATTTGGCGGTAATTAGATTCATGTATTAAATTAACTTACGAATTTTTTTTTAAAGGAATTTGAGTCTCGGTTCTTGATGAGGAAAGATTTAGTGAGTTTTTGTTGTTGTTATTATTTTCCGTAATAAGAGAGAACGTATCTAGCTGTTGTTGTTAAATTTTTCTTGTGCTTCATCAACCAAGGTCTTTAACCTCTTGAGTACGATAACTTAACCCTTTGAAAACGATTACATAAATTCTTGAGTACGATGACCCCCCCTCCCCCAGTGTTGATGGATGGGTTGAGCTATGATTATTTTCCGTCTGTACCGTCCTAGGGGTACAGTGGTACTTTCTCGGGCTAAAGGTTCCTCTGCTACTACCATACACACACACACACACACACACACACACACACACACACACACACACACACACACACACACTCTCTCTCTCTCTCTCTCTCTCTCTCTCTCTCTCTCTCTCTCTCTCGTCATTTCTCTTGCAATCTTTATTTTATCATCAGTTTACAGTAGAATTATTGCACTTACTTTGTCTTACCTTTCCTTCTCTCATTTTCTCTGTCCAAACAAAGAGACCTCTCACTTTTAATTTCTCTCACCTCTCCCTCTTACATCTCCTCAGTTAAGACAAAGAGTTCTCTCCCTTTTCATTATCTTTCGTCTCTCTCAACTTTTCTCTCTCCTTTCTCTCACGGGACAAAAGCCCTTAGGAACCACCTCGACTTTCCCAGGGGGTTTTGTTCATGGTTGTGTGTGTGTGTGTGTGTGTGTGTGTGTGTGTGTGTGTGTGTGTGTGTGTGTGTGAAGACCAACCTCTCTTTCTTTTTTCTTCTCCTCCTGTTAGGTCTTCTGTCTCCTTCTCCTGTATCCCGGTTCATCCTTCCTTCTAACCCTTCCTCCTTCCTACTAATGCTTCTTCATTCTTCCTCCTACTGTCTCATGGGTGTCTTTCTCCTACCTCTCCCCTCCCCCCCTAGGTCGCCCTTCTCTCCCTCCTCCTCCCCTTCCGTGTTCTCTTTTACCGTTTTTAATCTCCTCCTCTTCCTTGTCTTCACTGATCCTTCACGCCCACTGTCTTCCTTCAACTGTCCATTGATTTAGTACTGTAGTGAACATCTTTTTTTTTGCTCTCTGGGATCCCCATAAGCTCAATTATAGGCCTTCCATCTCTCTCCTCCACCCCTCTCCTCCATCCCCTCTTACCCCTTTCTCCATCCCCACCTCCCATCTCTATCCTCTTTACCCCCTTCTCTTCATTTCTTTATCCTATTTTCGTACTTCCCTTTCGCTTTCTTCTTTACTCTTCTCCCCCCTTCCAGCATCCCCTTCTTCTCTTCTTACCCCTCTCTTTCTTCCTTCTCTTACTTTTCCCTCTCTTCCTTCCTTTCCTCACCCCTTTCTCTTCTTCCCTTCATGCCTCATCCTCCCTTTTTCCTTCCTCCCTACTCTCCCTTTCTCCCTCACCTCTCCCTCACATGTGATTTACACTGAGCGTTAAGTACAGCCTCTCACTCCCTCTACACATTCACTCCTCAGGTTCCTGGACCAGTGAGTAAAAGGTGTTCGGAATATGTGATCGAAAGGGGTCGTAAGTGTTCGAAATATTGAATCGTTCTGAATTTAGTCTATACAGGTGTTTGATATTTATTTACACCTGTTACTCTGATATTTGTTTTTACGTTTTACTCATGACATCTGTTGACACGTGTTACTATGGCACTTGTCTACACGTGTTACCATTACAGTGAAGGTCATACACGTTCCTCCAACACGACTAAATATGTAGACAGGATAAACACTGCTTAAACGACTCGTTGTGCTTCTAATTAGGTGATGTTGAGTAATAACAAGAATATATTGTTAAACTGGTCTTGATGTTTCTTAATGAGAGGATATGATCACTTACGGTATATGTGTGTTGTTGTTGTTCCCTTCCGGGGTCTTGAGTTATAAAGGGACTGACTATGATTATTTCTCCTAGCTCAAGAACATATGTGACTGAAGAACACACAATGAACACACATAACTGAAAAACACACGTCCATGACCTCACCCAGTGCCCCCCAAAATAACACCACCCCCCCTCCCCCCCAAAAAATATACATATATACTGTATAACATAAAAATTATGCAGAAACTCGAGCTTAATTAGATACGTGCACTTGGCAGCAACAAGGAGACAGTATTAGGGTAAGAAGAGACTTTACATAATATATTCCCGGCTGTATATTTTATCTGGTAAGTTAATGTATCTAATTAAAGGTACAGGCTCAGTAATGTTATTTTTATTCGGGATTTATGTAAGATGTGGCAACTATGTGTTTGTTTATCTAGCATCCATAGTCTAACTACTATTGCGAGGTTCCTTAGGGCCATTCCTGGAGTTTTCATATGACGTAAACAAACACAGAGGTGCCACATCTCACAAAACGCGCCAGACACTGTACCAGGTGTAACTGCAGGCGACTGGATATTATTGCATCTTCATTTACGGTATTATTGTACGAATGTTTGTGAATCTAGATGATGCTGGTATGTGATGACTAGTAGTTTGTTAATTGTGATAGGCAGTTAGTGCAGGAAGCCTCATGGTCAGCTCGCACGGAAGGAGAGTAAAGGAAATGAAACGTAAGATTGTGTTTTAGCAAGGACACACACACACACACACACACACACACACACACACACATACACACGTACGTTGATTTATTTATGCCATAACAATCATGATAATTACGGCAGTTGTAATTGTGACCATTAACACAACCACCGTCATTACCACCACCACAACTACAACAATTTGACATTAACCACACGAGTCACAACCAGCAGCAGCATGAGCGAGGGATAATAAGGTTGTCCTCAGTTGTAACAATGGCCTCAGGAAGACAATAGACTCAGTGACAGTATATATATAGCCACCACCACCACCCTCCTCCTACCACCACCACACCCACCCTCCTACCACCACAACCACCACCCTCTTACCACACCACCACCCTCTTACCACCACCACAACAACTATACTAGACTGACCACCATTACTACCACCCCCCCTAACCATTACCACCACCCTCCCCACAACAAACCCACCCCTTCCCTCACCACCCAAGACTAATTCAAGGGACGAGGAAAGATGGTCGTGGTCACTCGTGTCCTTAGAACCTATCCAACCAGGAGCGAACTCGTAACAATGGTTTTAAATTAGACAAATTTAGATTTAGGCGTGAAATAGGTAAACACTGGTTTGGAAACAGAGTAGTGGATGAATGGAACAAGTTACCAAATATAATCATTAACTCGAATACGCTGAATAGCTTCAAACATAGGTTGGGTGCTTATATGAGCAATAGGGGTTGGGTGTAAACGGGACTGCCCAGTATGGACCAATAGGCCCGCTGCAGTTTCCTCCATTCTTATGTTCTTATGGCATGGGAGGCAGCAAGACAAAAGACGATAGGGACTCACCCACCCACCACCACTCCTACTACTGCTACTGCGACAGGAGGTCCGTTGTTACTCGAGAGATTCATCAATAGAGCGAAACTTAGCCTAGATCAAGTGGCTCATAGGCCATTATATAGTGATAAAAAAAGGCGGAGGCTTGTGGTGAAGAGGAGGATTGATCAGGTCGAAGAATGAGGAGGAGGAGGAAGAAGAGGAGGAGGAGGAGGAGGAGGGGGAGGAAGAGGAGGACAGGTAACCACTTAGACGATGGAAGGAGATGGTGGTGGGGAGATTAGCAGGCGTGGTTATGGGTTTAGGATGATGGACGAAGGTGGAGATTGTGATGATTGGGGAGGTGGAGATGGCGGTGGGGAGGAGATGGCGTGGTTAGGGGTGGGGAGATGGCGTGAGGGGGGGGAGATGGCGTGGTTAAGGGTGGAGATGGCGTGGTTGGGGTGGGGAGATGGCGTGGTTAAGAGAGAGGGGAGATGGCGTGGTTAAGAGGGTGGGGGAGGGAGGTAGGGGAGATGGCGTGGTTAGGTGGGAGATGGCGTGGTTAGAGGACGTGGTTGGGGGTGGGAGATGGCGTGGTTGGGGTGGGGGAGAGGAAAGAGAAATTATGGAGAAAGAAAAGTGAAAGGGTAAGGTAGGCAATAAAGGTAAGGAGGATAAGGGAGGGTGTGGGAGACAGGGGGGGTGGAGGTAGAGAGGGGGGTGGAAGTAGAGAGAGTAGGGTGGAGGGAGAGAGAGGGGTAGGGTGGAGGTAGAGAGGGAGGTAACCACTGTTATCACCTGACCACCAAATTACCTGTGAGACTTAATTTTCACCTGAACACCGGACCTGGTGATGAGGGAGGACCTAGAGAGGGGGGCGGAGATGGTGGTGATTTGGGAGGTAAACTAAAGGGTAGTGGAGGTGGTTGAGGGGTGAAGGGGTGGAGAAGGGGATTGATGGTGAAGGGAAGGGGTGAGGTGGATGATGGTGTGGATGTGATATACTTGTGTGTACGTGATTACTTCTCTCTCGCTTTACACACACACACACACACGGACCCAGTGACCGTCTAGGCCAGGCTGCTCTAGTGACACCCCACACTAAAACATTTTTTATAACTGGTTAAAAGAACTCGTAAATTTTTTTTATTATTCTCGTAAGTAAAGGACATCCCTAGAGCCCTCGCCCGGCCTATCAATGAGCGCTTGATGGGGGGAAAGTTGGCCTTGTGAGAGAGAGAGAGAGAGAGAGAGAGAGAGAGAGAGAGAGAGAGAGAGATGTTTTGAGTCTTTTAGAAGATTGAAAAATATACTTAGAAACATAATTTCTTGATGGGAATAATAATGGAAGATTTTGTTTGATTTTTTTTTTCAGTGGTTGTAAATATTTTCTGTACTAATGCTGAAATGACACGAAACCGATTTTTTTTCCTTACTAACTGAGTGATGATGTTTTTCCGCATGAGGGAGTTGTTTTCACACATACATCTGATAAATATACGCTACTCCTCACTAACGTAATTATGACCAGTTTTTAAGTCAATCAGTTTCAGGCGTTAATTCAGCTGTATGTGTTTCTTTTCTAACTGACATTCTGATGGAGATATTTTCCTTCGTGTCCATCTCTCTCCTGCCGCTCCAAACACTCGTGAGCAGCTTATGATAGATACTTGGTCAACGGTGTGTGTGTGTGTTTAATCAGTGACGGAAGGAAATTAATTAGCAAAGGTAGATTTAGGTTAAGGTAGACGAGAGTAGATTTCCTTATCATTTTTCCCTATTATTCCTTTCTTTATATTCCTCCCTATTCCTCCTCTTCTTCCTTCCATCCCTCATTCTACCTCCTCTTCATCCTTCATTCTTATCTGCGTCAGTCAGCTTAATGAACGCCAACCCTGACTCATTCACTGACTGACTGACTGACTGACTGACGGGCTGATTGACTGACTGATGGCAATTAAGTAAAAAAAAGTAATTGAAAGAATGAATAGCAAATTAAATAACAGGAATTAAAGACAAATATAAAACAGCAAATAACGAAGAAATGATAAGACGGATAAGGAATAAGAATAAGCATTGAGATTGATAGGTAAATAAATGGAATAAAAGAAATAATAGGAAAATAAACAGAAAACCGGAAAATTAAGAATAAAAGAGGAAATTTCAGAGTAGGAAATCCACTAATGACGTCAACACCTTTGGAGGGAAGAACCGGGTAAAACGAAAGAAAATGAAAAAAAAATAAAAAGAAACGGGGAAACTTGGGTAAACAATGACGAAATATGGGAAAAGTCAGAGAGAGAGAGAGAGAGTCACACACTCCACGTATACAAGCCGTTATCCAACCCTGAAATAGCTAGCGACCACCAATCCCCCGCTACACAACCCGGAACCAAGCAACCTCTTTACACACACACACACACACACACTAAGCCACATCACCCTCTAAATACCACTTGACCAGGGCGGCGACATCCTGAAGGAGGAGGAAGGATACCGCAACCTGTATATATGATACTGAAGGAGAGGAAAGTACCACGGCATGTAAAGAATAGGAAGAAGATAAAAAAAAGGATAAAAAGTAGTAGATAGAAGAATGACAGTAGGTCCCATACAGGTAGTGCGGAAACAGTATACTAAATAACTAAACCAGCGTCACACAAGAGAGACACTGTAACCGATTGCTTTCACATCCCTCATCTGTAAAGTTAGGTACTGTACCATTCATCAGCTGGGTGGACTGGGAGTGCCCCGGTAATAGTATGTACGGTACTCAACTACCACAACCCCGGGAGGAGGAGGAGGAGGAGGAGGGGAAGGAGACGAAAAAGAAGAAGAAAGGGGGAGAAGAAGAAGAAAGGGGAGAAGAAGAAGAAAGGGGGAGAAGAAGAAGAAAAGAAGGAGAAGAAGAAGGGGGAGAAGAAGAAGAAGGTGGAGAAGAAGAAGAAGAAGAAACTGTAGTGTGAGGTAATGACTACACCAGGAAGAGGAAGAGGAGATGAGAGACACAAGGAGGAGGAAGAGAAGGAGATTAATAGATAAGCAAAGGGAAAGGGCAGAGGAGATAGAAAAAAAATTATAATGTGAAAGTAGAAGAACAGGAAGTAGAAAAAAGAGCAACAGACACGGGGAGGTGGGTGTGGGTGTGTGGGTGGGGTGGGTGGGTGGGTTGGGGTGGGTGGGTGGACGAGGAGGGTGGAGGAAGAAGAGGAGGTGTAAGGGGTAGAAGAAGGAATTAGTAGGGGGAAGAGGAGGAGGAGTGGAAGAGGAGGGGTAGGAAGGTGGTGGTGGTGGTAGTGTAGGGGGAAGAGGAGAAGGTGTAAGGGGGGAAGAGGAAGTGGTGTAGGTGGGGAGGAGGAGTAGGGGTAGAGGAAGAAGTAGGAGGAGGAGGAAGGGGAGGGGTAGGAGGAGGTATATGCTAGTTGGCCTTGGGAATATAATCGTTATACACAATACAGGTATATTTTGTAATCATTATCTTCGACTCCAGTTTTTGCCTCACTGACTTGGCCCAGTGTGGTGTCTTAACCCCTTGAGTACGATGCCAATCCCCTTGAGTAAATTGAGTAAGTCCATTCATTAGATAACTGGAGTACGATGACTTGATTACCCATGAATACGATATCTTGATCCTTTGAGTTTGACGACCAGATTTTCTTGAGTACGATGACTTGACTGCTTGAATACTATGACTTAACCCACCTGAGAATGATATCTTTACCCCATGAGTACAATAACTTAACCCCATGAGTACGATAACTTAACCCCATGAGTACGATAACTTAACCCCATGAGTACGATAACTTAACCCCATGAGTACGGTAACTTAACCCCTTGAGTACGATAACTCAAATCTCTAGTAATCAATAGTTTTAATCGAGTGTGTTAATATATCTCTTGGTAATCTGTTCTACGAGTCCAAAATCTCCCGAACTCGTGGACAGATTTTAACATTATTTTTAACCTTTAAGGTAGAATATGTTAAGAGGAACAGTCATGGTCGTTCCGCTGTTTACATTTAACTGTATTTTAAATGTCTTGTCAGTTTGTGTTGAATTTGGATAATTTGCATACCCGTGTTCTCTCTCTCTCTCTCTCTCTCTCTCTCTCTCTCTCTCTCTCTCTCTCTCTCTCTCTCTCTCTCTCTCTCTCCAAATATTTATAAAATGACTGATCTGTTTTTGTTTATTTTATGGTTGTTTACAAATTAATTTACAATGTTAATCTTTTTTCCCTTTTTAATGTTTATCAAGATGTTAACTTGTTATTTCTTGTGTTTCAGGTAAGATTTCTGTTCCCTTCCACCATGACGTTCTGCTCGGTATGTTGACTGGTGTTACTACTGCATGATCTGATAGTGAGTTGCATAATCTGATGGCCAGGACACTCAACCACTCAGCAGGTGTATAATCTGATGGCCAAGTAACTCTGATTAGATTCCGGTATGAATACGTCACCTGATGGGCAGTTAACTTAAAGATATATTTTTAGTATATAATCTGATGGGCAGAAAAACCGTGAGAGGAGTTTATAATCTGATTGGTATATGAATTAGGGGGTTCAGGTTTTAGTTCTGATGGGCAGACTAAACGCGAAAGTAAACCGAAGTTAAAAGTAGTATTAAAATTTAAGACCAATGAAGTTGTGTTAAGACTTTAGATGCGAAAATGAAACCTAGTGATCGATTGTAACTTGTGTAATAATAATAATAATAATAATAATGATGATGATGATGATGATGATGATGATGATGATGATGATAAGACAATTACTCCACATCCACTTCCTCATCACCTCACGCTCCCCACCTTTGTCCACCCCCCCCCCCACTTCCTCCATCCACACCCTCTCCACCCCCCACTTCCTCACCCCCACCCTCTCCACACTCAATTTAAACCTCCCACTCCTCACCCTCTCCACACACCCACTCATCTCAATTGTCACCGAACAAGTACTGAGTCAAAAGTCCTCAGCGCTCCAATCTGGCAACTTTGGACGTGAATTCTCAAAAAAAAAAGTTCTTAACACAAAAAATTTTCCTCGTGACTGTGGTTGAATCACATTGGCGCCATTTCGGTAGACATCTTAAGTTTCCGTAGATTAAAATGAGTCTAGGATCTTCTGATATGTCCAGTTATGAGGAAAATTAAATGTTAGGATTTTTTTTTTTTTGGGGGGTGGGGTTGACTACAGGTTGAGGGTCTTAAGTTGATCAAGTCTTTACCCTCAATCCTCTTCCTCCTCGCCACCTCCACCCAAAATCCTCCCTCGTCACCTCCACCCAAAATCTCTCCTCGTCACCTCCACCCACCTACTCTCCTCCCACCTCTCACCAACCTCCTCCTCCCCACTGACTCCAACCTCCTCCCTCCCCACCTCCACCCACCCGTCCCCACCTCCACTCCACCTCCTCCCCACCTCCACCCAACTTACTTCCTACCGCGCCTAGAGAGTGGGGGGAGAGGAGGTGAGAGAGGGGGGAGAGGAGGTGAGAGAGGGGGAGAGGAGGTGAGAGAGGGGGAGAGAGGGAGGGGGAGAGGGGAGAGGAGGTGAGAGAGGGGGGAGAGAGAGAGGGGGGAGGAGGTGAGAGAGAGAGAGAGGGGGGGGGAGATAATGCACTTGTCGTACCCCCTGTAGAGTGAGTGAATAGGGAAAGGGAGTTTATCCAGCTGAGAGTGAAAGGTATCTGGGTGAGTGGGTGGGGGGGAGTGTAAGTGGGTGAGTGGGTGGGGGGAGGCGGAGGTGAGAGGGACGGGGAGGAAATGTGAAAGGGAAAATGGAGAAGAGAGTAAGAGAGGGGCTAGAGAGAGAGAGTAGGGTATTTGTCGACCCATTAATGAGGTCTAAATGAATCTCTTATCTCCATTAATCAAGACAAGCGGAGGCTAATGGGTGTCAGGTGAGGGTGGGTGTATGTGTGGATGTGGGTCAGGTGAGTATATGAATGAGTGTCAGCATGTGGATGAGGTAAAGTGAGTGAGTGTGTATGTGTGTTAACTTGTCTGTCTGTCTGTCTGTCTGTGTGAATGAAGACAATAACCAGAATTTCGTGTTCCGGGTTTTTTTTGTCCCCCCCCCCCCGTTGTGTCACAGGAAGTAAATGCCTTTCAAACAGTGACCCGACCGACACCAGGTGGGAGTTAATTACATAGCGCTGTAACAGAGAACATATGTCTCTTGATTTAATATTTAATGTGAGTTTTATTCATTCACATAAAAAAGATCTATGTTGGGAATTATTTGTTATGCAGTTAATGAAGTTAGTATTTTTTTTTTATTTACGGTAATTACCAGAAAGTTACGTATGGTGTTGAAAGTTTTATCTGGAATTATTTAATTTTTGACTTTTTTGTAAATTATTTTTGTACTCAGAAGTAGTTTTATTTATTATTTTTTAAATATTTTGGTTTAATTTTATCGAGTGAATTTAAACTGAATATTTTTATTATTATTTATTTTTACCATAGAATTATAAAATATGATTGTTAACAGCAGACGATATTTTGTTTAATTATTTACTATTGATTGTTTTGATTAAATATAAACAAAATAAAATAACCATTAATCTATCTAAGTTTTTTTTAACTGGGCAATGCATTTAAATCGAACACAATAGTTTTAATCTATTTTCTAATTAAATATCTTGGGAGTTATCGAAGGTGAATTTAAGACACTGAATTTGTTACAATGTTTATTTTATTATTATTAAAAATGATTTTAATTATGTTTTGGTAGTGATGGTGGTGAAGATGGTGATGGTACTAGTGGTGGTGTTGGAGGTGGAGGAGATGATGGCGGTGGAAGTGAAATTGGTAATGATGTTAATGGTGGCAGAGGAGGTGGTGGTGGTGGTGGTGGTGGTGGTGGTGGTGGTGGTGATAGTGAGGTATCGGGAGGTGGTGGTGATAATAGTGTGGCCAGGTGTATCGATAATGAGGCTTGTGATAATGATAAAGTTTGTTGATCACTTGATGTTGTTGTTGATCATGATATAATCGGTAATTGATGATCGTGATGATGATGGTGGTGGTGATGATGACGGAGATGATGATGATGATGGTGGTGGTGGTGATGATGATGATGATGGTGGTGGTGGTGATGATGATGTTGATAATGGTGTCACAAGAGCAGTACTAAGCTGGACTAATAATCCTGGGAGGAGGACCTCGCGCCGCCATGACTCGAGGCCCGCCAGTTATTAACAGCAAAAACGCCACAGTGTAACCTGGAAACAATGGCGTAACCTCGTCGGCTTCCGTGTTACAGTATGTCAGTCTGGCTGTAGCTTGTATAAGTCGCGGTGGATGGTGGGTGGGAGGATGGCTGAGTAGGAGGATGGCTGGGTGGGTGGATGAGTGGGTGTGTGGATTGGAGAATGAGTGGGTCGGTGGGTGGGTGGGTTGTTTGGAGGGGGGTGAACAGGAGGGAGGTTATGTAGAGAGAGAGAGAGAGAGAGAGAGAGAGGGGGGTAGAGAAAGAAATGTGATTTAAGGAGGAAAGTTATGTAGGGGGAGGGAAGAAATTAAGGATATTTTATGATGAAGGGAAGGAGGGAGTGAGGGAGTCAGAGTGTAGTATAGAAGGAGGGAAGGAATATGATACTGGGAGGGGGAGAGCGTTCGATATTGGAGGCTGGGAGAGAGAGACAGACAGACAGAGAGAGAGACTTCGATATTGGAGGCTGGGAGAGAGGGAACTTTAAACAGTAATATACACCCTGGATAAATTAATCTCGGGTATAATAATGTTTTGTGCATAATTGAAGAAGTTGAGTTATATTGCACAAGTTTCCCATCAAAAGAAAAACAGCAGTTATTTCGTCTACAAGATTTTAATATTTGTATTTAATAGAAAAACTTTTTATAGACAAGATACTATAAATGCTTTGGTTTATAAGTGACATCGTACTCGAGTGGTTAATTTATCGTACTCAAGATGTTAAGGTATCGTACTCAAGATGTTTAGTTATCGTACTCAATAGTTTAACATGCTTTTTAATTTTTTCAATATTTTTTTCTCAATATTTTGCTTAGGTTTTATTAAATGACGTATTGATTTAAAATGTAAGTGAAATTATTTAAATATATCAAATTTATTTATTATTGTTCATATGAATTTTTTTTTATTGAGGATATATACATTTACTTTGTTTTTGTATCGATATATATTTAATTATACTTATTTAGTTTTTTTTTTTCCCAGTAGGGTGTGTAGTACCAGGTTGGCGGTGATACTACATGATATATAGCTAGTGAAGGCCCCGTGCTGGAGGCTGGTCCTGTTCACCCTGGGGAAACAACAAGTTTTTTGGTGGTAGTGGTGGGTTGGGGGTGGTAAGGGTGGTAGTTGTGGTAGTGATTGGGGGGGGTGGTAGTGGTGGTTGGGGATGGTAGTGGTGGTTGGGGATGGTAGTGGTCAGGTTAGGAGGTGGTAGAGAAATGGTGGTGGGGGTTGTAGAAGAATGGTGGTAGGGGGTAGTGGATGGTAGTGTGGTGGTAGCAATAACTCTGGATAGTAGTAGTAGTAGTAGTAGCAGTAAGGTGGTGGTGGTGGTATTACAGCCCTGAGAGAGAGAGAGAGAGAGAGAGAGAGAGAGAGAGAGAGAGAGAGAGAGAGAGAGAGAGAGAGAGAGAGAGAGAGAGAGAGAGAGAGAGAGAGAGAGAGATCGACACAGCATTCTTGGACGACACAATATATTTTACCTGGTGTGGGGAGTAGCTACAGGTGTAAAGGTCAATTAGTACAGGAGGCAGGTGTGAAGGTCACAGGTGTCCGGGGTGGGGTGGGTGGGGAGACGACCTCTGTCAGATAAGGAAGACGTGTGTGTCAGATTAAATGGACGTTAAAAGGTGGAAGTTGGTTTGTGGGGTGAATGAGTGGGAAGGTGGTGGGGAGGGTGAAGGTGGGGTGGGAGGGTGAAGGTGGGGGTGTGGGAGGGTGAAGGTGGGGTGGGGGGGGTGAAGGTGGGGTGTGTGGGAGGGTGGTGTAGGTGGGGGTGTGTGGGGAGGGGTGAAGGTGGGGTGTGTGGGGAGGGTGATGGTGGGGGAGGTCCGTGTGTGAATGGGCGGTGTGTGGGCGTGGGTAGAGGCGTTGTAAGAGTGCCCTAGATACACACAACCTGACATCGTGTGGCACTTCAGCGACCTACTACTGTCACTACCACACTTGCCAGCCTGACACACACACACACACACACACACACACACACACACACACACACACACACACACACACACCATCCCCAGGGTGTTCGGCCTCACTAGTTAATTCACCACACTTATAACCCGACACTTTTAATGGCACTCTAATGTTTACTTGCCACACTTTGAATATAAGTCAGTGTCATAAGTTATCAGAAGTGGATGACAGAAATCTACGACTTGATTCTGTTTTATCACTTATGGCTTGTGAAGATGTATTTGTCGTTTACATAGGTATTATAAGCTTCTCCTTCCTTCCTTCCTTCCTTCCTTCCTTCCTTCCTTCCTTCCTTCCTTACTTTTTTCTGCCTTCATTATCTTGATTAACTATATATTACTGTAATTTTAAAGGGTGCGGTGGCAAAGTGGATATACAGTAGTGCTCGCTTTCTGTGCAATGGGCCGTGGTTCTATCCCGGGGCACTCCCAAGCCACCAATCTGTAAATAGGTACCTGACTTACAGGTTGAGGAAGTGAAGGCGGTCGAGTGCATTGCCGGCCATGTTGCCTCCTTGTATACCGAAGGTTTAGTATACAGTGTGCTGTATCCACACTGCCCTTAACTGGCCGTCATGCATATGGGACCCACTTTCAATGTTACTTTATCTTTACTATTGTTATCACACACACACACACACACACACACACACACACACACACACACACACACACACACACACACACATTTTATTCACGTTTTTGCTCCTTTCTCCGTTTCCTCACCTAGAATGACTAGTCACAATAGACATGTGAAAAAACATCCCGTATTTGTGTCGTCATGGGTAGGGTTGGGAGGTGGTGGTGGTGGTGTTGTTGTTCATGGTGTTGTGATGGTGAGCTCAGAGATGTCTTGGTGACCCACTTTTTAGGTTAGTCTGTTGGTTCCTGGGTCACCATTTCTCCTGGGATTCCTCCTCCCTCCTCCTCCCTCCTCCTCCCTCCCTCCCTCCTCCCTCCTCCTCCCTCCTCCCTCCCTCCCCCTCCCTCCCTCTGCTTGGTGCCGTAATTGGTGAACTCATGTTTATAGTCTTCACCTCCGACCAGTCACCATTACGGGTCGCCCTTCAGATATTAACATGGTGACACAAGTCCATCCTTCACACCTTGACCTCTTCACCATTGCAGGTCAACCATTGGTGACTCTGTGGCATAAGGTCAAAATGGTGAAGGGATTAAAGACCTTGTTTACTGAGAGATGTGTATGTGTTGATGTTTACATACGCACACAGACATGAGAGAGAGAGAGAGAGAGAGAGAGAGAGAGAGAGAGAGAGAGAGAGTAATATACGGGTGAAAGATTAAAACAAAGGTAAAGACGTTGATAATGAGACGTAGAAAGAAAGAAAGAAAAAACGAAAGAATAAGAGAGAACGGTAAAATAGAATAATGTTATTGTTTGAAAGTTACAAGAAAAAACAGAAAAACACAAGAGTAAACATTTATTTAAGAAGAGAAAGGAACAGAGAAGATAGGAAAAAAAAGGAAGATGCTGATAATGAAAAAAAGACTGAAGGCACGAGAGAGGGTAGAAGAGAAAGAAGGAGAGAGAGAGAGAGAGAGAGAGAGAGAGAGAGAGAGAGAGAGAGAGAGAGAAGGGGAGAGTGACGAGAGAAAAAATGGTCTAGAGGATGAGATAAAGATGAGGAATAAAAGATAGAGAAGAGGGAGAGAGAGAGAGAGAGAGAGAGAGAGAGAGAGAGAGAGAGAGAGAGAGAGAGAGAAAAAAAGATGGAAGAGAGAAGGAGAGTGACGAGAGAAAAATGGTCTAGAGGATGAGATAAAGATGAGGAATAAAGAGGGGAGAAGAGGAGGAGAGAGAGAGAGAGAGAGAGAGAGAGAGAGAGAGAGAGAGAGAGAGAGAGAGAGAGAGAGAGAGAGAGAGGGGATCACCTGTAGACTCTCCACCCAGAGCTTATTACACCTGAAGATTAACCACCCTAACACTACTTGGGGGGGATGAGATTAGGTTAGGATTGGTTAGGTTAGATGAGGTTAGGTTAGGTTAGGGGGAATAAACTGGGATGTAAATTCTTCAGGTGAGCCGAACTTTTATAATATACTGTAACGGTTGGAAGGGAGGGGGGTAAAGGAAGGGAGGGGTGGAAAGGAAGGGAGAGGTGGAGAGGGACAAGTAAACAGATTCCCTCCCTCGTGAAAGACTCTTGTGTTGTATAATAAGTAACTGTTGAGGCGGTGAGTCAGCCAAGAGTTGAGAAAAATACTTGAGTTTCTGTAAATCATCTCAAATTTCTTAAAGTAAACATGAGTATGAAACTTGGTGTAGAGCTGAGAGACCTGTCTGCTGGGGTAGGGGGAGGCGTGTCTTTAGCTGAGAGACCTGCCAGCTGAGGGAGGGGGGAGGTGCAGTTCCTTAGCTGGGAGAGACCTGCCCTGTTGGGGAGGGGGAGGCGTGTCTTTAGCTGGGAGAGGACCTGCCTGCTGGGGGAGGGGCGTGCTCCGGGCTGAGAGACCTGCCAGCTGGGAGGGAGGGGGAGGCGTGTCTTTAGCTGAGAGATCTGGTCTGCTGGGGAGGGGGGAGGCGTGTCTTTAGCTGAGAGACCTGCCTGCTAGGGGAGGGGGGAGGCGTGTCTTTAGCGGGGATAGGTGTTGTCTCTTAAATCTGGGAGAACTGCCTGCTGGGGGGATGTTTGTGTCTCTAACTGGGAGAAGTATTTGCTGAAGGTGTTTGTCTCTTAAAGCTTTTGCTGCGTTTTAGTTAACCCTTTGAGTTCCTCTCCTGACTGATCCACTGCACTACCAGGCGAACAATCAGCCCGACTTTCTACACAGTTCTGAACAATTCTTTTTCATCCATCTTGACTCGCATAAACTTTCAGAATTGTTCCCTTAAAGAATTGCTTGGTTAAAGAGTATGTTTATAAGCTAAGATGACTACTTGGTAAAGATATTTGTATAGAAGCTTTTTAAAGAATTGCTTACTCAGGGCGTCGTAATATTTATTCACATGTCTTTTAAAAGTTTCACACACATATATTTACAAGACACTGTGTTGGTTGGCAGTGAGGTTAAGACGCCCAATCCACGACGAGGGGTGAGGCGAACATGACGAGACGTGTTGTATCAGCTGTTCCAGTGTTTTACCTGTAAACTTTGGTCGATTTTTTTCCTTCAGGGTTAGTTATTGTGTATTGATCAGTTTTTTCCTTTAAGACGAGTTTGTGGGCTTTGTTCCGTGCGGTGTACTGTACAGGAAGTGATTTTGGTGCACGTGTGCAGATGTTCACTGATACTGCGCGCGTGTGTGTGTATGTGTACAGAGGCAAGCACACACTCATCCACTCACATAAGTATAAACCGAAATGTAATGAAATAAGATAATGCTTAGTTCAATAGAGAAACAAAACAATATATAGTTAAATTAACAGGTAAATAGTATTAAAGATAAATTAGTTAGTAAATAAATAAATTGGAAATAAATGAGTAAATAAGATAAGAAGTAAATGCAAATAAGAGGTGAAATAAGGAGAGGGCCTGAGAGGATGCGGGGTGTGGCAGGTGACCAGCAGGAAGTGTTGTGACGCACCTGTAATAACAACACACCCGCAGGTGGACCTCTGATTCACCCCCAGGATGCTGTCTGGGTGGTGGTCCTTTTCTTCTTCAGGAGACGCCCCTCTGAGTCATGCCCTGAGCCTCTTCCAGTGACCGCTTTTACCAACACGAACAATAAATAACAGTTCTGACATTTCCTTATTCCCACGCCCTCAGTCTTCCTCTCGTGCCTTCCTCTCTGCCAGCACTAGCAGTCAACAATGCCTGACCTGACGTTCACCTACCTCAAGCCCTCTGTTTCCAATAGTTTACTTCCCTTCTGCCAATTCGAGCAGTCAACAATGCCGAGCCTGGCGTACACCTATACAGGTGCCCTCAGCCTCCCTCTCCGTGACCTGAGGATCACGTGGTAGGGAAGATGATGATCGTGCCTGATGGAGACCCAGAAATAACTTTACTTTCCGGGGAAGAATAAAAAGAGTGTTATTGGTGACGACGGAGATGGAGAGATATTTGTGGGAAAGCGAGGAGCGTCAGGTAGGTCGTCCCTCCGTAAAAATGTCTCCTGATGGTGTGGGAAATGGTGGATAAGGTGGTTGTCAAAGAAGGCCTGAGGGAGGGAAGGGCAGAGACAGGTAATTTCTGATACGGAGGGAGGATTGGGGGGAAGGAGGGTCAGAGACAGGTCATTTCTGCTACGGATGGAAGGGCAGAGAACACCTACATCGGGGTGAGATAGGGGAAGGAACATTTGCTTTGGAGGGAGGGAGGGAGGAGTAATGGAGGGACTGGGAATACCTTTATTGGTGTGAGAAACGGAGAGGAGGAGTAGGAGGAAATATTTACTTAGGTGGGAGAGGGAGGTAGGGAAGGACAGATGGCGTTTGGGTGCTGGAGGAGGTACCTGGCGGAAGGAGGTAGGCAAGGGCTCCTGAGTGGTACAGCAGGTAGCAGGTGGTCACTTATGGGGGGCGAGTTAAGGACTTGTGGCTGACTGGCGCTCATGAACACTTCTGGGAGGGGACTCGTAATATTTACTTGAGAGTGGAGAGAAAGAGTGTGTGTGTGTGTGTCTGTCTGTCTGTCTGTCTGTCTGTCTGTGTCTGTCTGTCTGTCTGTCTGTGGTAATGTTGTGGACTGGTTCTGTACATTTTGAACTACCACTAACTAAAGCCAATTTAACTTGACCATATGAAACGTGATCTGATAACACCTAACTAAACTAAATTATACTAACCTAAACTCACCTGATCAAATTGAATTAAACAAACCTAACGTAACCTAACCTAAAATCAACTTAATCATAAAATTCGAATATCAATTATAAAAACACTATAACAGGAGCTAAATTCATACTCATACTAAAACCCGGATGTCAGCGAACTTCAGGTGTCGAAACAGAATGAAAAGTAATCACATGTTCATAAGACTCCCAAATACAGAGGCGTGTGTGTGTGTTAGCCCAGCGCAGGAGGCAGTAGAAGAGCGTCTTGAAGCCTGAGTTGAAAGGATTGACGAGGGGGGACTGAGTTGAAGATAATCCCTGGAGGCTTGTGTTGTAGTCGTCGGTAAAGACTTGTTTGGGTGACACTTAAGGCCAAAGAAGGTAGTGGAAGCCGAGGTTAATCAGGTGTTGCCCCCCACCCCCCCCTTCTTCTCTCCCCTCCCTCACCTGCGTCTGCGTCTCAAGGTAGTAGTTCAGTCAGTCAGTCGTCTAGTGATGAAACAGTGTGCTTGGTGTGGCCTGACAGCTTTTTCTTTTACGGACATGAACACTGGGTTTAAATCTCACGCCCGTCGCCCTTGTTTTAGGGTAAGTGTGCGTGGTTTACAAATGGCTTTTCGATGTAACTTAACTGAATCTACCACTCATGCCAGAAAGACCGTCATTTAAGGTACTGTATTCTCACCCTTAGCTTCCGCCGTACAGGGATATTAGTTGACAAGTTCTTCGCTATTGCTTATTGGTCTCTTGGTGTCGTATTGTTGATATTTTTAACTTACAGAATGGGCTCAGAGGTTACACGATAATATAGTAGGGTAGAGATTGTATGTTGCCCTCTCCCGTCTACTACCTCCCATCCCTCTACTTCCCTTCCCTTCCCTTCCCTTCCCTTCCCTTCCCTTCCCTTCATTTCATTAAAAGTTATAGAGAATTTCTGGAGCAAAGCAAAATTTAGATCAACATTTCCTAAAATTTAACTTGTTTAGTGTAACCCGAAATTGTATCTATTTATAAAGGAATTTGTTGAGTAGACTTTGTGAAATATTATACAAAAGATAATATATCTATGTATGTATGTATGTATGTATGTATGTATGTATGTATGTATGTGTGTATGTCGGTAAGCAGGTCTGTTATTAAAGTCAATATGTCGTTCACTAATTAAAACTTAAGGCTTGACGTGTTTATAGTTTTACACTGTTTACATTCAAGTCGTGGAGTCTACAAAGGTCAGGTCAAAGGTCATAGTATTAAAAAGGTTACCGGGTCATGAATCACGTGTAAGAAACAAACAGAACCGAGCTTTTATAAGGGAATGAATGAGGGGTTCTTGTGTGTGTGTGTGTGTGTGTGTGTGTGTGTGTGTGTGTGTGTGTGTTCGAGTCGTGAAATAACTCCTGAGGTCAAAGTTGAGGGAGTACGGAGGATTGGGCTTGACCTAGCGTGTCCTGGCCTCTCTCTCTCTCTTCTTCTCACACACACACACGCATGCATACCTTCACCTGTCGATTCCGTGGATGCCGTGGTGTGGTTCACCCTGTGCTCACACCTCAAGTTTGCGACAAGAATTGTCTCCCAGTGACTCACACTCCATCCACCAGGTGTGTGTCAGTTGAGATTGATATAGTTGTTTAAAGAACTGTACCGGGGAGGTAGGAGGAATTAGTGATGATGGGGAGTGTTTTTATCTCATTGAGGACGATGATTTGACCCTTGAGACGATGACTTGACCCCTTTAGAACAACTACTAGATCCCAACTTTGGGTAAGCGAGTAATAGGTTATCAAATTTCTCGTGGTTAATTCATCGTCCTCAAGGGTTTAATCCATCGTCCTCAAGGGGTTAATTCATCGTCCTCAAGGGCTTAATCCATCGTCCTCAAGGGGTTTAATCCACCGTCCTCAAGGGTTTAATCCATCGTCCTCAAGGGGTTAATCCATCGTCCTCAAGGGGTTAATCCACCGTCCTCAAGGGGTTAATCCATCGTCCTCAAGGGGTTAATCCATCGTCCTCAAGGGGTTAAAACATCATAATGGACTAACTCATTGTACTCAAGCGCCTAGCATAGTACCGAAGGAGTTAATAAGAGTTTGTGAGGACTTGAAAGCCATTGTGTGTTTTTTTTATCATTCAAGATCCTCTTTTTTTTTCCTTTGTTTTAAATACGCCACTAGAGAACCTCCTCAACACACTGGCTATACAACACACGGGACAAGAGGCACAACAACACGGGTCAGACACTCAGGAGGGTTAGAGTGAGACCCGTGTTTACTGCCGGCGTCGCCAACAGTATCGTGGTGGTTGGCTGTGGGGAAACTATTGACTAGTTCTAACTTATTGAGTCAGGTTCTCTCTCGAAGACCTTCAATGTTTGACTCTTCTCTTCTCTTCTCTTCTCTTCTCTTCTCTTCTCTTCCTCCCCCTCTCTCTCATTCTGCCTCCCTCTCCGCTCTTTACACCGAGGACGTGTTCGATATAAATTGTGACACTATGCTGTGCCTCCTCCTCCTCCCTCCTCCCTCCCTCCCTCCTCACCTCACCATTTTTTTTCTCACAGCATGTATTATACATATTATTTATTATTAATTACACATATATTATTATTATTATTATTATTATTATTTAAAATAACTTAAGGCCCACTTTCATCTCCACCATTTCCTCCTCCCTCATATCCTCCTTCTCCTCCCATCCCTTCCTCCCATCCTCCTTCCTCCCATCCCATCCCAACTCGACTCTGGAAATTGTAACGTAACCTAATTAGATATAATAATTTGAATATAATGAATAGACATGACTATTTACATATAAGAGATGTAATTCAATGCATATATACAATTAAATACAAACAAATATATATATACTCCAATTAATTAACGAAGATACAGCTGGTTTAAAGGTGGATTAGTTGAAGTGAATGTGCCGTCTGCTTTAAGTCAGTTGTTGAGAGAGAGAGAGAGAGAGAGAGAGAGAGAGAGAGAGAGAGAGAAAGAGAGAGGAGGGGGGTTATTTTCAAGCTTTCATTGGACAACGTTCTCGTCCTCTACCATCCTGTTGGACCGACGAGCAAAAAAACACGAAAATATAAGGGGCAGGTGAGGAGGGGGGGGAGGTGGGAAGGTGAGAAGGGATGGAAGTGGCAGGTGAGAGAGAGAGAGAGGTAGGTGAGACCATCCCCGCACCCACCTAGGCCACACCAGGTGAGGGCCAGAGTGACACTTACGGCCTCAAGGTGCTAGAAAGTGCCACTCCGCTTTAAGGGCTATCTGGTGACGTTAGATAGTGTCACTTGTGCCATCAAGATCCTAGAAAGTGCCACGAATGCCCCCGTGGCCCTAGAGAGTGCCAGATTATTCACGAAATGGGACGTTAATATAAAATGGTTAGGTTCCTCGTTAGGGTGGTTGGGTCAGACTCTTAGGGTGACAAGAATTACCCCGAGGTTGACATATACAGTGCCTCGAGGTGCCTGTCGTGGTCTCGCTCGTGCCACAAGATGCCTCATTACAGTGCTGTAAATTTCCTGACTAGGTCCCCAGGGTCACATGATGAGGGTCAGCCTCTCTAGATGGTGGTGGTCACTGGCCCTCTGTATTAGGAGTCCCTGAGGAGCCCCAAAGACACCGAGGACCCCCAAAGAACCCTGAGGACCCCCAAAGAACCCTGAGGACCCCCAAAGACTACCAAAGGGGTCCCGTATGTGTGCATATGTTAGATGGGTTAGTGTGTCTGTCGCTTCGTGTTGTTGTTGCCCCTTTAGTGTACAGTCGCATCTCCTCTTCCTCTCACACCCACTTCACCCCTCTCATCCCTCCCACTACCCTCCCCACTCCCTCTACCTCCCTCATTTCTCTCACACACACACACACACACACACACACACACACACACACACACACACACACACACACACCCCACACACACACACACACACACACACACACACACACACACACACACACACACACACACACACACACACACACACCACCTACCTCCTCCCCCTTCTTCTCACTTCTTAATGACGGCAGAATTCCACCGAGACTCTACCAGAAGTACGGACGTTCATTTAGCATTTAGGAACGTAATTACACTGAGATCTTACCTTCACTAGATACGTTCACTTACCACTATGAAATTATATTTGAGACTTACCCTACACTAGATACAGTACGTTCACTTAAAAGAACGAAATTAACGTACGAAACCCTTACAAACACGGACCCAACATTCACCCCCACACACACACACACCCAAGAAAATCCCTGTCGTCGGTCCATTGAATCCCACCGGGACACTGGACCATTAAAGAAGCCAAAGTTATCGTTTTTGTGGTCCATATTTTGCATCTACCATCGTCTGTGCTTCAAATAGAAAACGGGATATTAAAAGGCGGGGCTATTAGAGGTGTTTACTAAATGATGATGACAGTGATTACCGACCATCTGGACATAAGGTATACATGGTGGTGGGTGAATAAGGAGGTTATGTAGTATTCATTTTATTTATTTATTATATTTTTTTTCTCGCTTGGTGGTCATTTTATCATTAAGGTTGATTGTTCGAGATGTCTTAGTGGGGTCGTTCATTATTTCGCGGGAGTCGTTCATTATTACGCGGGATCGTTCATATTTTTCGCGGGAGTCGGTCATATATTACGCGGGATCGTTCATATTTTTCGCGGGAGTCGGTCATATATTACGCGGGATCGTTCCTTATTTTTCGCGATTGTTTGGCTGCTTCAGAGAGTCGGTCGCATATATTACGCGGATCGTTCATATTTTTCGCGAGAGTCGTTCATTATTTCATGAGTCGTTCATTATTTCATGAGAGTCGGTCATATATGCAGGATCAGTTCCTTATTTTTCACATAGAGTCATTTAATTATTTGCAGGGTCGGTCATATATTACATAGGATCGTTCATATTTTTCGCGGGAGTCGTTCATTATTTCGCGGGAGTCGGTCATATATTTCGCGGGAGTCGTTCATTATTTCGCGGGAGTCGTTCATTATTTCGCGGGAGTCGTTCATTATTTCAATGGGTTCGTCGTGTGGACTCGGAGACGACTTTTAAATTGGGTCGTAATCTTAGCGCACCAATTTTGATAGATTCCAGTCCTAATAACCCCTTACCTCAGTCCTAATGGCTGTCAATTATAATGGGAACTAAGTCTAATGGCTACTTCAAGTTAGGTTAGGTTAGAGCTTCGTAACACTGGGGACCCATTAGAACTAGGTCCTATTAGAATTGGGACTATTAAAAGAGGGGTCTATTATAACTGGGGAGTATTATGACTGGGGCCTATTAGAACTGGGACCCATTAGAACTGAGGCCTATTAGACATTCATCCCTATTCTAGCAAATCTCCAAGAGTCTATTAACAGCTCCCTATTTCCCCCAAGATCCAGAAACTAGGGAATCTATTCTAATAATTCCCTTAGTTTATTTTTCCCCTAAGATATGAGACACGTCTATCAGCCTCCGTTTAGGGGGTTTTAGGGTTGGGTAAGGGATTTCGTTTTAGTTAAGGGAAGTCCGCCAGCAGTGCACCGAGACTTAATGCCATGATGATGATAATGTTGATATTGATACTGATGGCATTGATATTAATGATGAAAATGATAATGAAATAAAAATAATAATATAAATAATAATAATAATAATAATAATAATAATAATAATAATAATAATAATAACAATAATAATAATAATAATAACAATAATAACAATAATAATAACAATAATATGAATGAATGAATGATAGCTATAATAATATACACACATATATATAAAATAGACATGTTCTCTCATTTCACAAAAACAATAATAACAACAACAAATTGACGCACGAATCTCTGAACATCTGGACGCAAGTTCCTCAAGGCTTACGAGTTTGCGTACCGGACTAAGGCACAGCGTATAAGGACTCTGTGACCCTGGCAGCCTCGGTTCGAACCCTGCGGGCCTCACCACACAGGTCGAGTTGGTGGCATGCGTGTGTGTGTGTAGTTGACAAGGGCGGCTGGTGGTGCTATAGAAATGAGGTCTCTTCGTGTGACATTTCCTGGAAGTCGTGGATGAACGTATGAGACCCGGACTTATGATTTTGGTTATAATATTGATCGTGGATACTGACTCGAGGGCTTTCCCAGTGACGTTTCATGTTTCCAGCCAATAAACGTTCGTTCTTCATTTGACGTCATATATATTCAGCCAATAATTACTCGTTGTCAACTTGACGTCACGTGTATTCTATCAATAAACACATATAATCCTTTCCTGACGTCATGTAATATCTGGGTCACGTGTATTCAACCAATCATTGCTGGTTATTCACTCATGACGTCACGTGAAAGAGACAGCACGAGCAATCATTAACGCCTGGCAATCCTATTCACCTCAGAGGGATTTTTATAGAAGCTACGCCAGACGAAAGATCGTCTACCTATATTGGCGGTCTATTAACTTATAAGCCGAGGTTGATATGTTCAAGCCTAAATATTTCAGTTTCTTCCATTTACAGTAGAGTCTCGGTGCCATTTTGACTTATATCTGTGTATGGTAGCGTAAAGAAACCACATACATGCTTTCTTTTCATCTTTAATTAACATACGAACCTTTGAGAATCCATCTATTGTATCTTGAAGGAGCCAATCAGAATCCTTCTTACATCTTCAACTAGTAAGGGGAGGGGCTACTGAGTTACAACCTATTGAAACTCCATATACTGTGTCGTCTATCTTCAAAGAGCCAATCAGAATCGTTGTTACATCTTCAATTAGGGAGAAAGATGGGAAGGGGGATAAAGGTGCCAATCTTTTTTTGTAATCAGAGTCCCAGTGTCCAGCGGGAAGGTCACGGCAGCGGCGGTGGTGGTGCCCTTGAACGTGATCCAGGTGTCGTAGGAGAGGAACAGTCGACATATAAAGGGAAGAACTAGTCGATTTCTCCTCCCCTGAGTTACCTGTAGTAGTAGCAGTAGAAGGGGGGCCTGGTAAAATTAGACCCCCTTAGTTTGAAATGGGGGATCTATTTTCAACGTTAGAACTGGGTTTAGTTGTAATTGTTCTTTGTCTGAATAGGCCCCTAATTCATTCTTTATAATTGGGTTCAGTCTTAATAGGGTCCCAATTTATTCGTTAGATCCCAAGCCAGTTAAGCTCTCTCGTGATTCTGTTATGTTACGATGATGAGAGAATAGGAATTTATCTGGAAGGTGGAAAGTGAATAAGAATAAGAAAATGATGACGAAGAGGAAGAAGACGACGACGAAAGAGAAGAAGCAGAACAAGAAGAGGAATAATAACAGTATGAAGAACAACAATAATAAGAAGAAAGACCTCAATAACAATAGGAACAAGAACAACAATAATAACAAGAAATAGAAGAAGAAACAGGAAGATACATGGAAGAGAAGAAAAACAAAACAAAAATTCCTGCCGTGTAGAGCAAGGACTCCACGTGTGACAGGAATGGGAACACGTCCTCAGCCTGCTCTATAAGGCTACTGTGTCGGGAGGGGTGAGGGAGGGAAGGGGGAGAGGGGGAGCGGAAGGAAGGGAGAGAGAGAGAGGGGGAGGGTAAGGGAGGAGGTGGGGAGGGTAAGGGAGGGAGGAGTGAGAGAGAGAGGGAGGGAGGGATGGGAGGAACAAGGAAGGGGTAAAAGCTTATCTGAGATCACTAAGCTTGGGTCACATGCTTAGGCCTATCTGGAGGTCACGAGGCTGAGGTCATAAAGTTGATGTAACCGGTGACAAATAGGGAGAGAAGGTAACCTCCCCTCCCCCTTCTCCTCCTCCCCATCCCAATCCCCTTCCCTCCCCTTGTCCCCCTTCCCTTGTCTTCTTCCCTCCTCCCTCCCTTCCCTCCTCCTCTTCTCCCTCCTTCCCTCTCCCCCCTCCCTCACCCGTCCCCCCTTCCCTCCCCCTTCCCCCCCTTCCCTCCCCCTCCCATTCACCCCCCTCCCCACACACCAACCATGGACAATACCGTCACTCCCCGAGGCACTTGTGTGAGGAAGTACCAACACAACCTCCTCCTCCCCCTGCCGACAGCCTTGTAAGCGAGCCAAATAATTAACCCATTCACTTACTAATTAACTCATAGCTAACACGAACACCTGAGACTGACGTTTATAGTGTTTATGCGGTTCTGTACATCATATTAATGTATTTAGTTACTCTGTTAGACTGTCATTTGTTTTATGTAGCTTCATTATATCGTCTATAAATTTACTCCTGCAGGTCTTGCGTAGATTTATAAACACCATCTTACTTCATCGGCTGATTAAACATGATAATTCGAAATGGGGGGTTAGGTTAGGTTAGGTTGGGTTGGGTTAGGTTATGCTAGGCTATGTTAGGCTAGGCTAGGTTGGATTAGGTTAGGTTAAGTTGGGTTAGGTTAGACTCTTTTTTTGCCTGGCGCCCCTCCTCTGCATAAGTCCTAGATCCCACACCCCCCCCTCCATGCAACCCTTAGTTATTATAGAGCGGGAGGGATGAGCAATCGTGTACTATACGCGTTCAGATCCTGACCAGACTTTTCTCAGGAAGGAAGTGATAGAAACTTTTGCCATGATTTCTCTCACGAATTCCTCATAAGAATAGTTCGACCTGCAAATATTCTGGCCATCGAGAAGAGAAGAAGTTTTAATGTTGACAGGACTCTCTCTCTCTCTCTCTCTCTCTCTCTCTCTCTCTCTCTCTCTCTCTCTCTCTCTCTCTCGTTCTTCCCTTGCTCAAAACTCTTCATCCAATGTAGAGAAAAAAAATGCCCTCCAGCGTTCATTCCTCCACACCTGAGAAAGGAGAAATTTCCTTTTGTAGTGATTGGCGTTTTTTTATTTCCTACAACCAACATTCTACTAGTTCTTACGGACTAGAGAAAGGTGAAATTTCCTCCTCTAGCGTTTCACATTCTTATTTTCCTATACATACATACATACATACATACATACATACATACATACATACATACATACATACATCACCTACCATTGTCTCATTACCACCAGTCCTCATCATCTCCCCCATCTCCCCTCCTCCTCCCCACCTTCTGTATGTATGTATGTATGTATGTATATATGTATGTATGTACCTATATATGTATGTATGTGTGTGGCAGTAGTGCAGGAGTCATTAGTTACAGTGGTCGTCAGGTGGGTGTTAGTTTTTATGTGGGACTAATCTAGTACTTCCGCCCGTGCTGTGTGTCTCTCTCTCTCTCTCTCTCTCTCTCTCTCTCTCTCTCTCTCTCTCTCTCTCTCTCTCTCTCTCTCTCTCTCTCTCTCTCTCTCTCTCTCTCCCGTCCACCCGTCCACCTCCCCCCCATCAGCGCCACCACCCGCCATCTACTTCCATCCCTCCATCCACTCCTTCCTGTTTACCTATCTCCTTCCACCTCCACCCTCCCGCCCCTCTACTTCCCCTCATCAACTCCACTCTTCCACCTCCATCCCATTCTCCACACCACACCCCCTTTCTAGGATGTTTTACTGGTGCCTCCTCCTCCTCTTTCTTCCATTCCATCATCCCTCCTCCTCTTCTCCTCCCATCCCTTCTTTCCCCTCTCCTCCCTTCCTTCCCTTTCTCCCCTACCCGTCCCTTTTATTCTCCTTCCTCCTCCTCCTCAAGTCAATTATCACAGAGTATAGCTTCCTCCCAGTCTTAATTCTCACCTCCTGAACTCTGTGTCTCAGTTCTCTCCTTCTTCCTCAGTTATTTATTCATTCTCTAGTTCCTATTTATCATACGGTTTTGTTTCTCTGCTGTTTTTCAAAGGTTGTAATTATGTTCAGGAGATTGGTAACACTGGCCCATATTCGACACTTTTTGTCTGGTTGGTAACACTGTCGACTTCTATATCCCTCTCCCCCTCCTCCTATTTCTCCTACCCCCATCATATATACGTAAAAGCAATTATATATGTAAATTTAAGCCTCTTTAACCCCCCCTCACCTCCTAAACCTTCCACCCACCAACCCCCACCCCCCCACCCCACCCCACCCCACCCTACTCCCTCCCCATACCAAATATTTTAAGAACATAAGAACATAAGAATGGCGGAAACTGCAGCGGGCCTATTGGCCCATACTGGGCAGTCCCGTTTACACCCAACCCCTATTGCTCATATAAGCATCCAACCTATGTTTGAAGCTATTCAGCGTATTCGTTTTAATGATGATATTTGGTAACTTGTTCCATTCATCCACTACTCTGTTTGAAGCTATTCAGCGTATTCGTTTTAATGATGATATTTGGTAACTTGTTCCATTCATCCACTACTCTGTTTCCAAACCAGTGTTTACCTATTTCACGCTTTAATCTAAATTTGTCTAATTTAAAACCATTGTTACGAGTTCGCTCCTGGTTGGAAATGCAAATCTGTGCAAATATTCGTTGACAATAAATCCTCAAGAGTGTTATGCAAATTTTGGAATCTGTCTTAATACTGTGTCGAATTTTGTGAATATTTATGTAGTGTAATAAGAAAAATTTGGCCAATATGTGCTAATTGTCTGTGTGTTATTATTACTTTAGTTTGAATACTTAATAATGTTTTAAAAGTATTAGATGTACATTAATATTTCGTAAATGTGAAATATGTATTAATATTTCATTAAATTTGTATTATTTTTTCGTTAATGTTAATATTATTTCGTAAATGTATAAAAGATTCTGTTATCGGCGCTCTGGTAAAACCTTTAAAGGCAAAAATTTCGCCAAAATTTCTTGTAACGATATTAGTTCATAAATTTGACCAGATTCCACCAGCTTAAAATTTTTAGTCCATAAGATCCTGTTGGGGTAGGTGTAGGGTAGGGTAGGGTAGGTGTAGGGTGGGGTAGGTGTAGGGGAGGGTAGGTGTAGGGTAGGGTAGGGTGTAGGTGGGTGTAGGGGGTAGGTAGGGGTAGGGTAGAGGTGGAGGTAGGTGTAGGGGGGTAGGGTAGGTGTAGGGTGGGGTAGGTAGTGGGGTAGGGTAGGGTAGGTGTAGGGTAGGGTAGGGTAGGGTAGGGGAAGGGAGGGGAGGGGTTAGGAGATTTGGGGTATGTTTGGATAGGGTAAGTTAAATTAGGATATGATTGGTTAGATTAGTTTAGGGTAGGTTAGGGTTAATTTAGGTTATTTTAATTAAAGATTGGTTTGGTTGGGATGAGATACTTAACATACTTTAGGTTAGATGGGATTTCTGTCCTACTGCCGCTGATATCCCAAACAATCTCTTCAAATCCCAAGGCTGTTGATACGTCCATGTGTCTTCAAGTCCCACGGTTAAGTATCCAAGTCCCAAGAACCATTGTAGATCAGGATCACAGTGGTGTCCGTCCAGCTCCTCGTTTGCATACCTGATGGTGCTACCTTACCCATAAACCCGTCTTTGTGTGACACTAGTGGCTGTAGCACCACCCACTTGGGTTAGGTTAGGTTAGTCCATCTGGTAGTCGCTACTGGGCATGTTCTCCTGTACTAAAATTTTTCCAGAACGACCAATAACTAAGGTGGATTTTGACGGGGGAAGGTGTGGCCATCTGACACTAGGACGTTTATTACAAAGTGTGGCCAAGATTTGAGGTGAGTGGCCAGGTAGGGACGGGGAGATATTTCTCAGGAAAACTTAAACTTTTGATTTAGTAGGTAATAATGTTGGTTGTTTACAAGAGATGACCACTGCAGGTGTTTTAGTGGGTTTGTGCTGAAGTCATCTTGAGCTGAATGAGTCAGGTGATGCTGAGAATACCTGGCGATGTGAAGGTCGGGTGTTAATTAAGGGAACAAGTAACACAGCGAGAGGCACTTGTTCAGGGTCTGATCATGTCTGTTACAGGAAGTCTTTAAAAGAAATACTTGTTTTGTACTCGAGCAAGAGATTTTTGCCCGTATATTCATAGTGTCATTCATAAATTCAAACGTTTTGCTGTGTTTTCTGAACTTGAAACTTAAGTGATGATAAGAATTATAGTCTTTGAAATATCAGTGTTCTCTGTGTCCCCGTGGATCTACAGCGGCCCCCTACCTGACCACCCTCAGTTGATTTGTTTTTGTCGTGTTGCGGTTTCTACATTTTTCACTGATGTACCACTGAAGTGATGGGTGGAAAGTGACAGTAGTGAGGGCAGTAGAGACTGACTGTAATGGCAGTGAAGAGTGACAGCAGTAATGGTGGAGAGTGGCAGTAGACAGTGACTGTTAAAGAGTGAGGGGTAGAGTGGCCTACAGGGTGCTCTGGGCGTTGGCCAGCCAGCCAGGTGGGTAGGTGGGTGAGTCAGAGGTCAGTCTCCATTGTTTCTCAAGTTACCTCCGTTTCCCTGACCCTTTCACCCCCCACGACCTCATCAGAGCAGGTAACCTGTCACGATGTCTCGACTTCTGCACACACACACACTCCATGGCAACCTGTCAAGATGGTGACTGGCAATCAGACCTCCGGGAGTAGACTGGTAGGCACCGGGCCAAGACAAGCAGGGTCTTTGTGTGTCTCGTTGTGGTCAGCTGGCAAGACCTGACCCTGGGAAATAGTCTTAAGTCTTAGATTCTCAGAGAGACTTGCAAGGCGATTTTTTTTGGCATATCTGTGATGACTCATCAAACGAGTTCACTTAAGGGGTCACTTCATAGGTTTAAAATGGCATGAGACGTACATACGTGTGTGTGTGTGTGTGTTTGTGTGAAATTGTGTACATTGTAAAGGAGTTACATGAGCTAATTAATTTTGCCTTTATATACGGTACATGGTGGTAATGGCCCCTGTATACACAAAGGTTCCTAAATGATGTCGTGCTAACTATGGAACCATTGTAATAACCTCCATGAACCACGACTCAAACATGGCGGCCAGAATTACATTGAAATTATTAAAAACTTACAGCAACGATTTTTTCGCCACCACCATCTGGCGGGGAAATTAAATATATGAACCAATGAGATTTCGTGTTCTTGTTTCCGACGCCTTAAGAAAAACAAAATTGGTCTCTGTGTAAGTTAAGAATCTATATATTCGTAAATTTAGTCGATCGTTCCGCAACAGTCAATCGTTTCGTCAATGAAGATAACTAACATTAACCTATTTCTTGGTAATTTCTCGTGTTGTTAAATAATTCCTCGTGGAGTATGAAGAAAAACACAACTTGACCTCTGACCCCTGAGAAAGCCTTCCATTGGGTCGTCATTACCACAATACTGTTCCTCCATTAGCTGGCAAATTCTCACAATCATCACAACTCCTTTTTCTTTTTCCATTTTATTTATATATATATATATTTTTTTTTTTAATTTCTCTCCACGGAATTAAATTTAAGATGTGTGGTGTTATTTTTTGAGGGGAGTTGGATTCTGTCCAAGTTATCGTGTTGACGTGGGTGGTGGTGGAGGCCTGTGGGTCAGTGCATTAGTGTTCTTGTAACTTAACACCAAAACTTGATAACTTGTGTCGCCTCACCCAGCGACTATATATATATTTCATTATTATTATTTTTTTTTTAAGATGGATTTTTTTATCAGGAAACTAGATCATTATTTTATCTTGATTTTTTTTTACTTTATAGATTTTGTTTTTATTATCAGGAAAACTACAAAAAGTGTGTTTGTAAGTTTAAATTAAATTCTTCTTTTTTCGATGATATTTTGTACACTTATTTTAGCAGTTAGTGAAGGAATACAGTGACTCCTTCAGTATCAAGTTCATAGAAGGTGTTGAATATAAACCTCCGTTGTTCTCAGTAAAGATAGGAGTTACTGATAATAAACGCACATACATACACTCTATATCACTTTGTCGTGGAGATGATGACACTCGAGATGTGAACTAAGAGTCAAGTGCCATGTGTGAGTGTGTTGACTCATCTGTTGTTAGTGGGTGTTGTTGGTTGTGGTGGTGGCGGTGTTGGTAGTTGTTGTGGTAGTAAGGGTTGTGGTGATTGGTGTTGGGGTGGTGATTGTGAGGGTGGTGGTTAGTTGTTGTGGTAGTAAGGGTTGTGGTGATTGGTGTTGGGGTGGTGATTGTGAGGGTGGTGGTTATGGTGGTTGTTGTTGTTGTTGTGGTAGTTATAGCATCACTCCCTAACTCTACCCCCCCCTCCCCCTCTCTGGTAACATCGTATTATTGTTATTATTTTAAGTCAGTCTCCAATTGGCATTCTTTCCCAAGGTACAGTAAATATGTTTTGTGTGTGTGTGTGTGTGTGTGTGTGTGTGTTGATGAGTCACAGGTTGACCCAATTTATCACAGGTGTAATCAGACAGGTAGGAGGAAACCTCACCTGTATGCTAACCCATTAAACAGATAACGATAAAGAATTGAAGGTCTCTTATCAGGGGGCAGATGACTGTTCCTCTGATCTGTAACACTTCATTTTGTGGACTCTGATAAATTGAACCCCATGAGTACGATGGTTTAGTTCTTTGAGTACGATATTTTAACCCCCTCGAGTACGATAGTTTAACCACATGAGTACGATTTTTTTTAGTCACTTAAGTGCGTATTTGAATATGAGGGAGACAGACAGACAGACAGACAGTAACCAGACAGACATAGTAAGGCGACGGGGTTTCGTTTTGTGTGTTAGGTGAGGGGAAGGAGAAAAGGTATGTCCTAAGGGGGTGAGGAGGAGGGTTCACGTGCCAAAGGATTGACATGCCTGAGGTTAGCGTGTCCAGGTGTAGCCATTAGCATACCAGAGAGACGAGGGGGGGTGGCTGGCGTGTCCATTACCAACAAGCATGGTGGCGTGTGAATGGGAGGTGATGGAGGGGGGGTGATGATATGGCCATAGTCACCTGGTTAGAAATGGGTCACGTGTCCTAGGTGTGTTTGGTTCCTCCTAGTTAAAAAATTCGCATGTCCAGATTGTGGTTTTAGTTAGAACACTCCCATGTCCAAGAGGCAAGTTACTAAGCTTACGTGTCCATGATGTAGTTTAGGTATAAGGTTCGCCATGTCCAAAAGATAAGTTAGTATAAGTTTGTATGTCCAACTTCTGACTTTAAATAGAAGGCTCCCATGTCCAAAAGGTAAATTAGTAATCTTACATGTCCAAGAGGTAGCAAACTATCGTGTCCACTTCACAAAGGTGCGTGGGTCTTCCAGGTCAACGGGGTCACGTGTCCAGAGGAATGCGTGGTGAAGGATGTCCAAATAAGAAGATTCAGGTTCCTAGGGCGTTGGTTGTTTTGCCAGGGCACGTGTCAACAAGCCTCGGAGGACACGTCAGAGGGGAAAGGGAGAGAGAGAGAGAAGGGCTTGAGACCTCTGCGTGCCCTACAACCTTGAACCAAGAAAGAGAGAGAGAGAGAGAGAGAGAGAGGATGTGGGAGAGAAAGAATGAAAGGGAATGTTTGTATGAGAGAGAGAGAAAATGTGTGTAAGGAAGAGGAGAGTGAGCAGAGAATATATGAAGATGAGAGAGAGAGTGACTGAGAGAGAGATATAAGATGAGAGAGAGATCGTCTTGTCTCTCTTGGACATAACCCTTTTTTCTTCAGTCTTACGAGGTGTTAAATTGGAAGAGTTTTATTTATACCATTTATTATATAAAATGTCTTACCTATAATTAAATATCATATCCTTAACACACACACACACACACACACACACACACACAATTACATATCATTACCTTTATTAATCAATGCACCTTGACAGACGTGGGCTAGCGGGTCTCAGGTGACCTTGGCGTGAAGGTTAGGTTAGGTTAGCCGAGTACGTGACTGTGAGGAGGTTGTCGCCTGATAACACCCCCAGCAGGAAATCCCGAGTCACCAGTTACGATAGCTGTTAGATATTCCTCTCTGGTTCTGACTGGTGATGCAAGTGACAGTCTTGTCAGGTGATACGTATGACAGTCTTGACAGGTGATACGTATGACAGTCTTGACAGGTGATACGGACGACAGTCTTGACAGGTGATACGGGTGACAGTCTTGACAGGTGATACGGGTGACAGTCTTGACAGGTGATACGGGTGACAGTCTTGACAAGTGCTGGATGTGACAATTTTGACAGGTGGGCTTTCCTAATCAACACAGGATGCCAGGTACACTGAAAACATCGCCTCTCTTGCTACAGTAGTAAAGGAAATTACAGCCTTTTATACCCCACCTCATCCCTCCCGTACACAAAACCCCTTAAGTAAATTTAACGTTAAGTAACTTTTCCGACTACCAATCGAAGAGTTAATACTTGAAGTACGAGTTTATGAGAATCCTAATTTAGACAGAACAACATAAGATCCTTTTTGAGAATCCTAATTAAGACGGGATTTAACCCAAGATCCTTCTGGGACTCGGAGGACATCAGGACAGGACCCGCCACGAAGAACGCCCTTTGTGATGACTCCCTAAAAGGCCGCCACATTGTCTTGTATCTACGTGCAGAAGTCGCAGATGGTGGGGGGGAGGATAACAAGGTCGTTTAGATCGTTTTTAACAATGGGATTTAAATGCGACGTTATCAAGGTGCTATATTTATGAGTATATGAATGTTTATATGAAAGAGTGAATGATGAAGAGGGTATAACTCGGGTTGCATTGTGGGACTGTGTGACGTGAAGTAGTAGGAGTGAAAGGTTGTGTGGGTGTGAGTGGAAAGGTAAAGTGGAAAGGGTTGGTTGTGAGTGTAAGATTGGGAAGATATGAGAGTGGAAAGGTAAAGTGGAAAGGGTTGGTTGTGAGTGTAAGATTGGGAAGATATGAGAGTGGAAAGATGTGATAGTGAGTAGGAAGGTGCGGTAGTGAGTGGGAAAGTGTGGTAATGAGTGGAAAGGTCTTAAGTGGCGGTCTTAAAGGAAGAAAAACAAGGAGGCTTCAGACAAACAAGATAAAGGATTTGTTTACGTCTTGCGGGCTTTGTAGTCGAGGTCTTTAAGACGAGATTATCAACAGAGAGGAGATGAAAGGATCAAAATATTACCCCAAGAAATTAATATAACATTTCTTTTTTCTTTTTATATATTCAGTTTATTTACAAATTCTTGGACAATGGAAGAAATGTATGGACTTTAATATATGATTACTGTATGTTAAGACTGGCGGAGTGGGTAGATTTTTACTGGGTTTATGGGTTCGAAGTTAGTGGTGTTTTTTAGGTAAATGTGGTGTGGCTGAGTAAGATTGGGTAATAATAACACCGGCTTGGGGTTAGGAATGATCTGTACCCCCTGTCTTAGGATGCTATTTTGCGGTTAAAAAAAGTAGGTGATAGCTCTGGGTTTTCGTCTTAAGTTTTGTTAGGCTAAGACGGTTTCAGTGGCTTATCTCTCCTGATAACGAGTTGAAGTAAAAGTGACTTGGCTTTCAGAAGGATGAATGATAATAAGAAGTTATGACTCAACTTGGCTTTGGCTTCGCTAATCAAAAGCCTTCAACGAACAGATTAAGATTACGTGACTAGGAAGATTATTGCTCTTGGGGTTTACAATGTGTCTTCCTGGGTGGTAAACGAGACATAGTGTTGGCGATACATGATAATGATAAGCGAATGATTATTTCCTTCAGGTGTGTTGTTTGTTGGATGTATTACGAGTTAATGATCAAATTACTTGGTGGGTGACGTAAGGATTAATTCAAACTTGAAGTATTAAGTTATCGGATCTTCTTACAGCTTTTACCTTAACACGTGGGTGACATGTATATATGAAATACAAAAACAAAAGTAATATTAAAGCGGTTCATTGTTACAAAAAATACTGAAATGAGATAGAATAGCAAAGATACCGCTACAGGAATATGGTATGGAAATGTGATAAAAATGACCAACTTGTTAAAGAAAGGAAGTAACCAACGTGGCCTAAAAGACAACATCCTCCAGTGTTTATAAATGATGCGATACAGACACATTACTGTGACCTTGATGAGTGAAAGACCAGAATGAGAACAGACCTTGAAATAATTACTGTAACACCATGACCTCAGAAACTCCAACTGAATAACAAAGAAAGAAGAAATGTCGCAGTTTGTTGATGCGACATTGTTCTAGAAGCAGGAAATGTTGGTGAGGTTTTGTTGGCGTTTTTTGTTGGTGGTTCAGAGGTGAGGATGAAGTGAGGGAGGGAGGGAGGGTTGTAAATTAATTCGGCAGTGATTGTTGTGAGTCACCGAGGTTGGTCATTTTGTGGCCGACTGCCGGATCCAGGAAGGTGTGAGAGGTCTTAGCACCCGGAGGGAGGACTTCTTGGGAAATGGAGGAGGGGGCGGTGAGTGGAGTGGAGGAGGATGGAAGGTCGAAGGAGAAGAAAAGGAGGGAGGAGAAGGAGAGGAGGGAAGGTGAAGATTGGAAGGTCGATTGAAAGAAGAGAGGGAGGGAAGGAAGGGGATGGAGTGGTGGGGTGAAGGATGATAGTGAGGGTGAAGGATGGTGGAGTGGGGATGAAGAATGATGGGTGGGATAAAGTTTGAAATGTTTGAAGGAGATTGTGACTCGAGTGGACGAAGGATAGGGAGAGTGGAAGAGGTTGGAGTGGAGGAAAGAATCACTGAATGGCGTGGATTAGGGTTGAGTAGGATGGAGTAGGAAGAAGGCATTTGAGAATAATGTACATCCCTCGGAGATTCCAGGGCCCAGTGGGGAGAGTGAGGTCGGGGAAGACGAGTTTTGCTCCGTGACGAATGACTCTGGAACTGTGTGTTTAGATGGACGATAGCCTAAGGGAGATGGAAAGGTAAAGGTGTGTATAGTAACCTGAGACTTGGAGATAGAGATTGAATAACCAGAGAGAGAGAGTTATAGTAATTGGAGACTTAGATGGAAGGAAGATGGAGTACAGTAGAAGAACGTAGTAGTTTGTTCATAGATCCAGGTACTAGGAGAGACGCTTTATCTGAAGGTCAACGAGTTAGTTAAGGCAACTATGGGGACGGTAGCACCAAACACCACTGCAGCAGCGCCTCCTTCGTCGTTCCTTCAGGTGAATGTTTACATCATCAGAAGTGGAGGCCACAGGTATGCTGCCGGGTGGGAAGGTCGAGCCGGGCTCTGGTGGCTTTGTCTGTGCTGGCGGGAAATTCACCACTAATGGCGCCGGGTGGGAAGCTGTCCTGAATACCTCACACCGCCGCACACCGCTGCATTACGTGCTCGTTAAGTGTGTACACAAACAGAGGAAGGCCAGAGGCTGGGAAAACATTCGATATTTATTTTCCCTTTGCCATCATAACCTACGTCGTGGTCTCCTGGAGGATTATAATCAAGTTTTGTGTCCAGACGTAATCTAGTGTTTGGCTGGGACGGGGAACAGGACGGTGGTAGGGGGAGGTTGGGTCAGCAGGTTCCTCCAGAGATTAAGATCAGGCAACTAAGAGGAGTACATGGAGAAAATCTTGCCAGGTTTTTTCCACACGATCAAATCCCATCACTGGAATAATAACTTGGATTAAATCCCTCGAGCACAAGTGTCTAGCTCTGACAGCTTGTAAGATTATTTTGTATACTAAGCTAGATGGAATTATGATCTTGAATCTTTTCTCATGTAGCTAAGAAGTGATGCACGCCCTCAGACCCGCTACCTGTGCAGAGAAAAGTCCTTGAAATTTGCACTTGACAACCCCAGCACGGAAACCCACTGCTTACATTAGGCAAAGTGTTTGTTGGTTCAAATATAAGACTCCGTGATGCTAAAACGAATAATCTTCTTTGAGGAAATATGTTTCTTATAATGAACGAAGACTTAAAAATTACTTCGGCTCTTCCTTTGTGTGTCTGAGTAAACGTGAGAATTCTTTCATTGGTCACGACGTCAAATCCATCTGCTGAAGGCACGACTCTGTCACTGTGTAAACAAAGTCACTTAAGCAGCCAAGGGAAAATACTTAACCTCACGATGTAAACAAAAAGCCACTAAGACTGTTTTCTCTACACGATGTAAACAAAAAGCCACTAAGATTGTTTACACCACGATGTAAACAAAAAGCCACTAAGATTGTTTACACTACACGATATAAAAAAATCACTAAGATTGTTTACACTAACCTCACGATGTAAACAAAAAGTCAGAAAAGTTGTTTATATACTTGATTCAGGAAGTCTTATTTAGTAATTCAGTGTAGCAAGTAAGATGTCGGCATGAATTAGTGGTGCAGGGACTCCCATGAGGTAATGGCCCCGTAAAAGTGATACGTCAGCTTAAATACGGTTAGAGACGTGTGCAATAACTACCAACCCACGGATGCAATAAACTACAAAACCACTGATTCAATAACATACGCGTGGTTGCAGTTACGCTTTCGTGAATAGATTGTTATTATAACTAGTAGTTGAAATGGTGTATACTTGAAATATACTGAAGTTAGATACGATTAGATTAGGTTAAGCTTACTATATAGCTGGATATGCTTATTCAAACCTTCGAAAACTTAAAATACGATTACAAAAATTAACCAAAACGATTCCTATAAACCTTCCAAAGCTTTAATTCAATACGATTAACTTAAACCTACAAAAGATTAACACGATTAGAAACTCAGTGAAAAGCTGTACCAAAGCTTACGGTCATACACAGGTGGTAAAAGATGGTGGAAGTCCCCCCCCCAACAGGTGGCTAGACACGTCACCACTAACACAGACTTACAATAAAAAGGTAAAAGTCAGCATTTCACTCCAGAGGAATGGTGGTATTCACATCACGTCCCATCACCACGCTAAGGCTATACTGACCCACCCCCCTTCCCCTTCCTTCCCCTTCCCCCCTCCTTCCCTCCTCCCCTTCCCCTCCCTACTCCTTCTCTCCCTCCCCCCCCCCCCCAATACCTTTACCTACCTTGGGTTCTGATTCTTAAAGGTATACCTGCTCTAATTAGTCCTCATTAAGTGGAAAAAGGAAGAATGTTATGTAAAAGTGGTTGATTTCTTTTTTAGTTAAGTTAGAAATGTATTGTGAGGATATTAATATGAGGGTTATATTAACTAGATTATGGGTAGTTAGTATTAGTTAAGGGGATTGTTAAAGGAGGTGTTGTATTGTGTGGAAAGATTGTTGTCTCTCTCTCTCTCTCTCTCTCTCTCTCTCCAAGCGTTTGTTTCTCTTGTTTCACCTTCAGTCCGTTCGTCGGTGTGTGTGTGTGTGTATGTGTGTGTGTGTGTGTGTGTGTGTGTGTGTGTGTGTGTGTGTGTGTAAGGACGGCCTTCACACACACACACTGCACGTTCGTCATACACACTCAACAAGAACGATATACTGACTTTTATTAATTAATTCACTTAAAATATATATTCCTTTATTGATTTATATCTTCTTTTTTTTTTATTTAGTTTTTGTATTTAGTCATATTTGATTTTTTATTTGTATTCGATAATTTAAAACAACAATGAGTCAATTAAATAATTCTTTATCAATATGTCTGACGTCACTTTCACCTTACGACTCTAATTATGATATATATTATATGTTTATTTTCTGTTTACTAATTTATTGTTTATGTTGATGTTCGTAATATAACTTAGGATCACCTGAAGATTAGCACCCCCAGGTTGTTTCACTTTGGAGATTAACCTAACCTAACCTTAATCTGACCTCATATAACCCACCTAACCAGTGACTGATTGGCGACATAGTGATGCTGACGTGGGCGTGAACCTGTGTTAATATAGTGATGCTGACGTGGGCGTGAACCTGTGTTAATATAGTGATGCTGACGTGGGCGTGAACCTGTGTTAATATAGTGATGCTGACGTGGGCGTGAACCTGTGTTAATATAGTGATGCTGACGTGGGCGTGAATCTGTGTTAATATAGTAATGCTGACGTGGGCGTGAATCTGTTTTATATAGTAATGCTGACGTGGGCTTGAATTCTCCGAGGTTCACACTATCAAGATTTCTCGCTAACTGGAGGAGTCGTGACGCATCAGTCTGTCTCACTTAACCTAACCTAACCTAACCTAACTACGACACAGGGGAGAATTCTCAAAAGTATTCGTGAGCTAATTTTTTACTCACTCTTGTCTGGAGACGTGAGACAGCATCAGAGTGGTTCAGTTAATTTATGTTTTGGATATAGATTTTTTGAAGTGATTCGTATGGTAAATTGTCACACTAACTGGAAGGGAAAGGGAGAGGGGGTGAAGAGGGGAAATGGGAAGGAGAGAAAGAGGAAGGGAGAAACGGACGGACGGAAAGAGGAGGGGGAAAAGGAATGAAAGAACGGGGGGGAAGAAGGGAAGGAAAGAGGAAGGAAATAGGAAGAGGGGGGAAAGGAAATGGAAGAACGATGGGAAAAAAGGGAAGGAAAGAAGGAAGTGCATGGGAGGGAAGGAATTGACGTAAGACTTTTTAAAGGACTCCCTTGGTCAGGTGTGCCGGGAAAGGCGTGTGAATCAGTCTGGGTAAATACGTATAACTCTTAATGAAGTTTTAATTAAATTCAAGAAGGATCTATTGTCACGTGTTGATGGGAGGGGGAGTTGATGGGAGGGGTTTGATGGAGGGGCTGATGGGAGGGGGAGTTGGATGGAGGGGGTTGATGGGAGGGTTGTTGATGGGGGAGTTATTGAAGGGGGTTGATGGAGGGGCTGGAGGGGAGGTAATGAGGATTGAAGGAGGGAGATGGGGGGATTGAAGGAGGAGAGTTGAGATTAATTGAATATACTGTAGATAGATAGATAGACATTGAGACAGACAAACAGACAGACAGACGGACTACTTACATAACACATACTCTGGGTCACACACACTCAACCACTTTGCCCTGTTCGAGACGCGTGTGACCAGATGGTTCCTTGGAGAAATGTTGTCAGTCTACCAAATACGGTCATGGCGTCCCTGTGTCTCTCTCGTGTGTGTGTGTGTGTGTGTGTGTGTGTGTGTGTGTGTGTGTGTGTGTGTGTGTGTGTGTGTGTGTGTGTGTGTGTGTATCACCGTCAACAGATCTCCTCTGATCGTCTCCGTCTTGTGAGAGTATTTAACTTCTTTATCTTCACCACCACTATCACCACCACCACCACCATCCCATTGTCTTCTCCACCACTATTGTCATTATCTTTACCACCACTACAACCACCACCACTACTCTCATCACCAACACTATGCACTTCTCTCCCTCCCTCCCCCATTCCTCCTCCCTCTCTCCCTCTCTCACCTTTAACATTCTTCATGACCGGAATTCATTAAAAGTTCTAAAAAAAAAAAAACTCATTTACATTCGTCATGCTTAAAGTTACAAATAATTGGCGTCCAGTTAATTATTTTTTTTGTAATTAGCGAACAATAATTACACAAAAAATCATATGCATTTGATGCTCAGTAAATTAAGTCAGGTATACATATGATGCTCAGTAAACTAAATCAGATATACGTATGATGCCCGAAAAGCTTATACATTATACATTCAACATCCAAACAATTAACATTCTCTTTATAAACTTTAATTAAGAACTAAAAAAAAAAAACCTTACAGAAATATATATATATATATTTTTTTTTAACTCACTATTAACCTCCAGGAAATAAACATTCAGTAATTTCCCTAACTAATGACTTACAGGAAATAAAGTTCTTTTGGGGGGGAAAAATAAACTAATTAAAACTCCCAAACAAATTGACTTTTAGTAAATAAACTCTTCTTTCTTTTTTTAGCTCAACAAAATATCTCACTACACAACTCTCTCAAATGTTCAGGTTAACGAGAGTAATAATTCACGTAACTCTATATTGACTCGAATGCATTTGAGTGTGTCAAGACCTCCTCCATATGACTTGGGTTTAGATTCCACTCAGCTGATGCCAAGAAGTGTACTATGGGTGTCTCTTGTAGTCGTAGAGTTCGCCGCCCGAGCTAGGAATCTGGGTGTAGGTGTACATGTAGAAGTGTAAATTACTGTAGGCTTTGATTTACGTGGGGTTTAACTAAGTGTAACTGGGTGTAAGGTGTAGACTAAATGTAAACTAGTATGTCTTTAGTTTACGTGGGGTTAAACTAAGTGTGAATCTAAGTGTAGAAACTAAGTGTAAATTAGGCTTTAGTTTACGTGGGGTTTAACTAAGACTAGGTGTAGGTGTAGAGACTAAGTGTAAACTAGTATATATCTGGTTTACGTGGGGTTTAAGCCAGTGGTGAGAACTTGCGTGTAAGTGTTAAGTATATTTTCTGGTTCACTTAAGAATTTTCTCCAATGGTTGTCTAGAGAACAATAACAACCCCCAACATTATTACCATCCAACACTCACCCTTTACAACCACTACCACTATCCTCCACAACAATTACAACCATCATCACCATCAACACAACCACTACTATCACCATCTTCACCACAACCACCATCACCCCTTAATCACGCCGCCGTCCATACGGTAGTTCACAAGTGTTGACGAAGCCGTAATAGAGATGTCGAAACAAAAGCAGGCGCGTATGCTGAAGGGATTTTATTAGGTTTTTATGGCGTGGTGTAGAGGAGGACTCGTGTAAAAACCCGTCTGCGCCTTCTGTGGTCCCTCCCGCAGGTACAAACCCCAGGCGTAGTATTGGTACCTCCACGCCCATCATCTGATCACACCTGCGGGCGGTCCTCTTGTTTCTCCTGCTTCTGCTGCCGCTTCTCCTCAAGGACGATTGCCACGCACCTACACGCCCATTGAGTGTGTGTGGGGGGTGACGGGCGTGGAGGTGAGTGTGATGGTGCTGGCGTTGTGAAATAGAGCTTGAGGGAGGGGCGTGGAAGGAAGGAGGAAGGCGTAGAGGGAAATCTAGAGGGAAGCGTGGAGGAAGTGTGAAGGGAGGGAGGGAGGGAGGGGAGCGTGGAGGGAGGGAGGGGGGCGTGGTGAGGAGGAAGGGGACACTAGGGGAGGTCACTCTAAAGGACGTTCTACTGATAACCTCCGCCTTCCTGAAGCAGACTGTGTAGTGCGTGATGAAAGGTTATACTACTGAAACGATCATGACTATGTATGTATAACTGTAAATGTTTATGTATGTTTTATATTCACACACACACACACACATACACACACACACACACACACACACACACACACACACACACACACGTATTATGTAGGTATCTCACGACATCCGGCTCTCCATAATCAAAGCTTATTAAATGGCGTGACGCTCCATCGCTTGTCACAAAAACAACAACTAATCGTGACGGCCGCTTTTGAACTCCCAAGATCCAGATGTGGATAGCCACAGTTGGTTAAATCCATAAAGATAATTCGTCGTGAGATGTTCGTATGTCCATTTTCAATTTTGTAATCACATAAGAGACGATTTGTCATGAGGTGTTCAAATGGCCAAGAGATTCACATAAGGTGGTGAGATAGTGGAGGGTCTGGTGAGTGATGGATGGCATGGCCGTCTCTAGGATCTCTCACACGACCAGCTTTGGGAAGGAGGTCGGCCCCGTCTCGCCAAAATTTACCTCAGTTCTCTACAAATGGAACTTAATCACCAGGTCGATCCTTGTTGAGGCTTTGTCCGGCGGTGAGGATTCAGACGGAAACTACAAGACGGAGATGTTAGAGCTCTGGTAATAGTGATGGGTCGAGTCAGAGTTCTTTATTTGATGGTAATGGGTCGAGGCGGAGTCGTTCTTGATGAGGACCAGGTAGAGTCAGTGTCCTTTTTTGATGGTGATGGGACGAATCAGACAGACAGACAAGACAGAAAGAGAGACCCGCAGTTGACGGTGGGGGGGGCCAGACACACCCCCACAGGTGGCTGCGACAGGTATAAGCCGCCGACACCAACCGCAGGAACATCCCCTAAGAGCTTTAATGGATAAGCTGAAGGGGCCTAACGTGGCCTCCCGCTTGGTGCTATTTACTGGTGACGGCTGGTGACCTGTGGCTCCTGCTGGTGTTGCGTCGCTCCTCTCCGTCTCTGGCAGGGGACGTGCCTCGCCACACACGCCTGAGGCTTTTTTCCCCTGGGTGCTCGTGTGTGTCTAGCTCCTGTCGAGTCATATTGTGGAATGATTTTTATTTTTACTTCTGTCTCCGAGGATTTGAGGTTGAGATTATGGGAGTCATTCTGTGGTGTGTGACAACAGCTCAGGGGATGAATGTATGGCTGCTTCTAAAAAAAAAACTTGACAGTCACACCACAACTTCAAGGAACCCAAGACAGTCAAGACCTGGGCATCACGAGGCCTTGTCAGACTGTGAGGGGATGAATGTTCAATACTACATCAACAGTTGCGACAGTTTACATAAGAGGAGCCAGAGACGTAACCTTGTGGTCGATGATGCGTCACGTTGGCATTGTTGCTGCTTCTCATTCCCGCCCCACCAGTTAAAGCCGAGGATTGTCAAGCGTGTCACAAATACTCATGCCCGACGTAACGCTCTGGACCTTGATGCTAATTCAGAGTCATAGAGTTAATTCACAAACAGATACAAACACAAAGTATATTTACAGATACAGTAACTTCCATGTTTTGACGACTTACAACTGGTATATTTTTTTCTGCACTGGACACGTGAAGAGAACACAGTAACTGGTTTTCTTAAGCTAAGGAATAAAAATGGTGGAAAGAATGCCGTCAGAATAGCAGTGGGATTGTACCATAGCAAAACAAGTTCTTATCATCACTTAGAGGATAAAAAGTTAACCCCACGAAGCATTTAGCTCTGCACCAAGGAAATATCACTCACCCCTCTTTGTTCTGCGAGGGGTCTCGTGTTTTTGTCGACTGGGTTACTCCTTATGATTCATTCTCACTTGTCAGTCCATTCTTCAAGTGTATCAGGGGTTAGCCATTAGTCGTTCATTAGCAAGTAACAGCAACATCTCCAAGTATCTGTGGTTAATCAACACTCGTGCTGAGGGAACCAGTCCACTGCCATCCACCTTCCAGCCAAACCATCATCAATCATCCACCAGCCGTCCATCATTATACACCCGCCTTCTATCAATCATCCAATAGCGTCTTTATCCACCCATCTACTATCAGTCATGCGCAAGGTATCCATCACTATCCACTCGTCTGAGTAGAGTTCAGCAGCAGGAACTGATAGTGACCAGGAACTAGGCACCAGTCACGACTTTACACACACATTATCTCACGACTATCAACCGTCATCAATTAGCTTGGGTTCTTGAGAAGTCATTATCGAATACCGGTACATGCAGCAGGAAGAGGAGGACCACAGCAGCAAGAACAGCAGAATCATTCGGCTGGAGAAAGAGGAGCAGGAGTTAGTGTAGGAAGAGGAGAACAAGCAGCAGAAGCAGGAGGAGAACCAGCAGCAGCATCAGCAGCAGAGGGTCATGCATCATCAGGTCACTAGTCAACACCCCGCCTTCTGGAGAGACAAAAACCCGGTAGGGATGACCCGAAGGGCAGAGCAGAACCATTCCTGGACAGAGAAGCAGAAAAATTTGGTTAGCCAGGCGGAACTAGTGAGGGTCGAGAAGGGGAGGTGGTGAGAGATGCTGGCGCCGGCCCTCACACACACACAAGGTAGCACCATTCGTTACATAAAACAGTTTAGTACATTCACGGGTTTGGTAGTGTCAATACGGAAGAAATCTTGAAGGCTACCTCAACCATGGCGTCCAATCACCTGCGTCAACACTCACCTGCCGTTAAGACATCACAGCGGCCAAGAGACACCACTTGTCTACCCGATATAAACACTCTTATCCCATTCTTTTTCCTCATCTCAAGAATTTTGATTAGTGGTGAAACTGTGAAACTATATAAAGAATGTAAACACGCGCCACGTTTTCTGTTTACCTCACAGATTAAGGAAATGAAAAAGGGGAAGTTGTATAAATATCTCCTTAAAGAAGTGGAAGGTTAATCTGGCAGGAAGACGCCAGGTGAGAAATATACCGTGAGGAGAAGAAAAAAAATTTACAACCTCATATTTAGGATTTACTTCATACTTCCTTGTAGATATTGTGATCTCTGGAATGGTCTTCAAGGAAACTCCAAAGAAGTTTCTGTATATAGACCGCTGCTCACCACAGCCAACCATTCTTGCCTTCCTAAGAATATATTACCGGTACAGGTAATATCCTTAAGTAGTTTCTGAAATCTGTTGGTTTATTTCACGGACTTCCACTTTCAGTTATGACTTGCTGTAACAAAAAGTATCTTTACGATTTTGTGTGAGATAATATGACAACAGACGAAGGATTTTGACAACCCTACCGAGACAACAGGAGTCTCAGTGTTCATTTTGAAATTCATCGGACCCCTCCGTTAGGATACCTTTTGGAGTGAGTGTTCTTCAGTATATTAATATGTATTTAATAACATTATCATCCATGCGTTATTACACCGTCATCATCTCTTTATTACGACAAATATTACACATTATAGGAAGCAACAGCAGTATGGAAAGTTGTCCTCGATGTCTTAAACGAGGATAAATAGAACCAGTTTATATTACCACTATGGCGGCCACCTTTCACAAGACTTTAATATGCCAAATAATAATGGAGAAAATGTTGACTCATATTACACAGAGTCGTTTTACTGCAGGGGAGAATTACCTCACACTCTCGGGTAAAGTTTTCTGAAGCTCAGGTAAGAAAATGTAAATAGACTTGACGACATTCTTAGGAGCCGCGTTGAGTTTAAAAAAGAATATTATTACTGACTATTTCAAGGTGTTGATGTTTTACCCAACAATTGTCTCCAGAAGTTCTCTTAATCTCTTGAATACGATGACTTCACCCTTGAGTACAATGATTTAATCCCATGAGTACAGTTAATTAATCCCTTAAATACAATAATTTTACCCCTCTGAGTACGATATAATTTAACCCTTTGAATACAATAATTTAACCCTTTCAGTATAACATCATCATCAGCAACAACTTCCACATGGGCCGCTATAGTTTCCTTCAGATAAGGAAGAAACGTTGACTACTGTAGGTGGTCGAGGTCCCCAGCAGGAGGTACGGTAGAATGGGTGGGTGCGGCCGGCGGTATCAGCAAGCTATCTCTATCTCCACCATCGCTTTTACCCTCATTAGTTAATTGTTGGTAACCTGAGTTGACGTTTACACACAATATAATCCTCCAGGAAGGCGCCGCCGTGGAAGGGAGAGGAGGGAAAGGTGGAGTGGGGGAAGGGAGAGGAGGTGGGGGTGAGGTGGAGTAGGGGATGAGGGGGAAGGGAGAGGAGGGGGGAAGAAAAGAAGGTATGGAAGGAAGGAGGAGGGGAAGGGAAGAAACGAACGAGAGGAAAAGGGAAAGGGAAAGAAGGTGAATAGGAGGGGAAGGAAAGGAGGAAGAGGAAAGAGTGAGACTATTAGGAGAGGAAGGGAACGAGCGAGAAGAGGAGATCATGTGTGGTGGAGGGAGAGTGAGAGAGAGGTAGGGGCGGGTAGTAGCGATTTATCTAGGTGGCAAAGATGCTCTACAAGTTAAGCCAAGGCGGTATAATAGCTTAAGGAAAGAGGGGGGGGGCGTCCTCACAGCCAGGGGAGGGTGAGGTGTTGTAAGAACCTTAGTGTAGGAGGGAGGATGGGAGGGAAAACCTGTCTGAAGAAGGGAGAGGGGCGGGAGTGGTTGTGAGGTGTAACAGGTTGGGCGTTGATATTTCGCATCGGGAAAGGTAAGATAGATAGATAGATAGAAAGAAATAGGTAGATGGAGAGATAAATTAAAGAACTCGGTAATGGCGAGATAGATACAGGAACTGACCACAACAATGGTAATGAGACAGTCACTGGTAGGATTGACTGATACCATATAAGTGTTAGGTAAGGGGATACTAAAGTATTCAAGGGTCGTCTTCCACTGTGATTACAACACTTGCTTGTACAGTGTCCGCCTCTCGGCTCACCTTTGATCTCCCCGCTTGTTCAGGTGAATCGCTAATGACTTCTTACCATTTACGAAATTTTCAATTGCCCCCAAAATTATGAAGTAGAGTTGAATCCGGTTGGTTGCTATGGGGGTGTTGAGTGATCATGTATTGGGTGTGTGGTGAGATTATCTAAATGGTTTTGAGGAGTAAAACATTAACCACTGAGGGAGATGGTGTAGCAGAATAAAGTTATCATTGTTTTCAAATTTTGTCCCTTTGAGCATTAGATGTCTTTTACGAGCTGTAGAATTTACATGAAAAGGATTGGCATATCGGGGAACCTGTTTGAGATTTTATCAGGAGTTCCCCCAAGGTGATGGTGTGGTCCTGTTTTGTTTCGTGTTAGTGATCCAGGGACCATCTGAGTGCCCTAAGGTGATTGCAGGTATGGGTACTGACTAATTACTGTTTCTTAACATGGGTACGGAGACATGGGTAAGAGGACATGAATAAGAGGATATTGGCAAAGGACATAGGTATGAGGAAATGTGTAAAAGGCACATGAGGAAAAATCGTCTTTATGGCATGAATTACGAGCTAGACACAAGGCCACCAAATCAGCATTTTTTTCTTAGTGCGTTCCTGGAATACCTGTAATCAAGATACGTGTTGGACCACTAATGGCAAAACTCTCGTAAAGGCTTCCATTGCGTCGTACAAAAAAACCTTCCCCAATCAGTCAATAACATCACGATGTTCTTGTTTACTATTGCTGTAACGACAAGAATTTTCAAATGACGTAAGATTATTTCAAGGAATGGGTGACACAGTTAGCCTTATGAGAATGTGAAGTTAGCGGGGGAGTTTATATCTTAATTCATCCACTGTTTTGACATGGTTCTGCTAAGTCAGCGTTCGTTTGTTATGAAGGCTGGGGTCGTAAAGGCTACTGGTATCGATGCCCGAGTCTGACTGCTTTATATGGTGTTGTGGCGGCACCTGGCGTCTACTGTCTGGACGTGGCGGCGGTCTTTGTTTAGTGTGGCGACAACACGATAGATTCAAGCGTTGTATGTGTCGGTGCCTTTAAGACCGCCTGAGTGTGTTGGTAGTGATGTTTGTAAACACTGGCTGAGCGTCACACCCGCAGGTAGAATGCGGAACCAAAATGACTTTGATCTTGAACTTGAAGAATACATATTTTCAAACATATTTTTTAACAATGCGCACTATTATTTATTGGTCTGAAGAATAAAAATTTTCAGCTATATATTTTTTTCTCTAAGAATACACTTCCTCAATACTGTTTTTTCTAAGACGACTTTTAAAACTTTATTCTCTTTATCCGGTTCATTATTTCCATCAGCTGACAACTTGGTGTGTGACCTTCGCTGTGGAGTGTTTACACGTCTAGTTCCTGGTTCTGGAAGTTCTTATGTTCATATTTACCTGTGTTGAGAAAACGTATCTAGATTCAGCAGTCTTATTGTAGTTTGAACGACGTCTTTGTGTGTAGTACAGTAGGTCAAATGAGGTCATAGATACACACACATTTTATCTTCAGACCCTTTGAGAATCAGATCTTATACTGCATATAACAGCGACTTGTTACATAAACCTGCACTACAATATACTGTATACCATTTCAACAAATACGAAGAATTCACTTGGTTTATATTAAATACTCTTACATCACGATTCGCTATACAGTATAATATTAATCCTGAAGTTGTAAACGTGTTATCTAGGACGCCATTTCAAAGGGGTGAAGTTCTCAGAAGCCTTGACGATGTAATAAGCCCCTATGTACTGTAACAATGTTATTTATAATCATCTATCCTCATAAACACATTAAGCTTCAGGCCATAATACTCTCCAATAAATTGCCCTAAACTCTCCTGCATCTGACCCTTAACCCCAAGACCTTATTCCGTGTGATCTATGACCTCACCCCCCCCCTGCCTCTCCCCCTGACTATGGTTCGTGCATCACCGAACCATCTACAAGGCGTGAGTCTCACATACTTGGCGTCCGTCTGTCGTGAGTCAGTCTTCTCCCCTGTAGTTCACGCTCTGTGTTGTATGCAGGACTGCCGCCCCTTTTGTTGGGGGCAGAGTCAGCCTGTGTGTGGTGGTGAGGGGTGTAGGGTGTTTGGTGAGGGTGTAGGGTGTTGGTGAGGGTGTTGGGTGTTTGGTGAGGTGTAGGGTGTTTGGTGAGGGTGTAGGGTGTTTGGTGAGGATATTGGATATGTGGTGAGAGTGTAGGGTGTTTGGTGAGGGTGTAGGGTGTTGGTGAGAGTGTAGGGTGTGTGGTGAGGATATAGGGTGTGTAGTGAGGGTGTAGGGTGTTTGGTGAGGGTTTAGGGTGTGTAGTGAGGGTGTAGGGTGTTTGGTGAGGGTGTAGGGTGTGGTGTTCTCCTAGGGGTGGTGTTGTAGTGTTTATAGCGGTTGTGGTGTGGCTAAAGAACACTTGTTGAGAGGGACAAGTTATGGAGTTGTTGTGAGTCGTTTTCTGTTTTTTCTTCTCACTGTTCTTCTTTCCTATGTTTCTGCCTTTAGCTATTTTCTCTTAATAAATTTAAAGTTATATGACCCGTTTATAATAATTTCGATATAATATGACCCGTATATAATCATTTCATTATTATGTGACCCGTGTGTAAAAATGCTATATAACCCGTATTTAGTCACTAATGTTATTGTCTCTCTTTCCAGGTAAGGTTCATGTTACTGACGATCCATCACGTGGTTCAGCTGGGTATGTTGACACTATTACCTTGTGTTGTGTGTGTTGGGTTGATTCTCTTCTCTTATTCTTTTTCTCTTTCTCCTCTCTGTGTTCCTCTTCTATTTATCTTTCCTCTAGTATCTTCATGTGTCTCTCTCTCTCCCTTTTCATCTTCTCTTTTCTCCTTTGCGTTATTCCTCTCTCTCTCTCTCTCTCTCGTATGCTCATTCATCTCCCTCATGTTTTCTTTCTCTCTTCTTCCTCACTTTCTCCTCACCGTCTATACCTGAGGCCTGGCTATTGTTCACACTCATATCCCGTCATTTTCATCTCCCTCCCCTCCTCTCCTCCCCTCTACACCTTCTTCCTCCCCCCCACATCAGGATGGGGGATGGGTAGACCGAATGACCTTTCCCCGGGCTTTCTTCTTACTTAAACGAGACGGTGGATGGAGGAGGGTAGGAACAGGAGACAGGAAGATGATAGATGGAAGGGAAAGGGAAAGGAGTGGTGTGAGGGGAAGGGAGGCATGTGTGAAGGGTGTCTGTTAGTGAGAGGAAGGAAGGGGAGGAGGGAGGTGGTTAAGGTGACAGATGGGAAGGAAGAGATGTAAGACGGGTAGTTAGTGTGACAGATGGGAAAGAAGGAAGGGAGGGAGAGATTCAGGGGAGACAACTGGGATAAGATCGACCTTAAGTAGGTTTGTAGGTAAGGATAATGAGTTTTTACGATCACATAAATGGAACTTTTAGGTTGGATAAGAGGTTTAATCCCTACAACTCTACGATATCCCAGGCAAAAAAATAATCTCGTATCAACTTAACGCTATTTAGGGGGGGGGGGTAGGTTAAGTTAAGTTAAGTTAGATTAGCTGTTGGTGAAGATTCTTCAGGTGCACCAAAAATTTCCTTTCAACCCTGAGACGACCTTAAGTAATGTCGTCAGGGAATCTTGGTCGAAATCATGAGAGATTAGATTGTAAAAAGCTGCTAGGCAAACAGATCAGAACTAAGACAAACAGATAAGAACTTCAGAAACCCATTGTTATACAAGATACACGATATGCTTAAAAAGATCCTTTGACTTGAGTGTAGGTAGTCGTAAGATCTGGACATGAAGTTCCAGATGTTGTATTTTGACCATGGAGACGACCTGGTGTGTGCCTTCACAGTCGCGGGTAGGAGCACCACTGACACCTTTACTCCTAGTCCTAGTGGCTCTTGACGGTGCCAGCCTACCATACTGGAGATTACCTGCATTGTAGAGACTAGCGAATGCGTCCTTGCAACAGGTGGTATATAAAGTAACCTTACATTAGGATCTTGCAACAGGTACATAAAGTTACTGCAACCAATGCGGGTTTTCTGCAGAAGCTTGACTATTCCACGGCAGCAGCAGTTGAGGTGATGTAGCGTTATTGACCGTTGTAACGGTAGTGGACGCGACCTTGTAACACACAGCAGTAGTCAAAGTTATCTCGTAGAAAGACAGCAGTGCGGGTGATGTATCCCTGCAACTGGCAGCAACAGTAGGAATGACTTCGCAAAAGCCACAGTAGCAAAGTTGTCAAGTAATAGATAACAATATCATGCCGCAATATGTAGTAACAGGAGAGTTGAGGCTGGATTAAACAAAAGCAACAGGCGAGCCTACAGTAAACAAAAGCAACAGAGGTAAGCCTGCAATAAACAAAAGCAACAGGCGAGCCTACAGTAAACAAAAGCAACAGAGGTAAGCCTGCAATAAACAAAGGCAACAGAGGTGAGCCTACAGTAAACAAAAGCAACAGAGGTAAGCCTGCAACACACAACGAAACAACCTTGCAGCAGCTGGGAGTAGTTGCAGAATGACCTTGCATTGAACAACAGTAGCGGACGAGTACTTAACCTTGCTACCTAGACACAGTAGGTATACAAGAGAGATGTTTTGCATGTGGCTGAACTCTCCTCCACAGACACCCATATCTCTGTAGATGACCTGACCTTGGTGGATGAGCCTGAAGGAGGGAGAAATGACCTGAGGGTAGTCGGAGGCAGCAGGCTACAGCAGGAAGAACAGCAGCAGGAACAGCATCAAGGAGGCCACAAAAACTGGTTCCTTTGCCTCGGGTGGAGCTTCACGTCTAATGTTGTTGTTGCTGTGCCGACCACCAAGGGCTGCTCGCTGCTGGTGGTCGGTGAGGAGGAACAGCAGCAGGGGTTAGGAGAGGTAGGATAGCCGAGGATAGACTGGTGGGATAGCTTCTCCTGACCACCAAGGGCTGCTCGCTGCTGGTGGTAGGTGAGGAGGAACAGCAGCAGAGGGTAGGAGAAGTAGGATAGCCGAGGATAGACTGGTGGGATAGCTTCTCCTGACCACCAATGGGATGCTATGTGTAGATGATGGAAGGGATAACAGCAGAGGCTAGAAGAGATGTAGGAGTCCAAGGATATACTTTAGGATAGTTTCTGCTGAACTCTAGTGCTAGTTTGTCGGCGATGGGTAGAGAAGAGGATGATGGCTAGTGATAGGGGCTAGATGAGACTGACTTTACTAGCCACTAGGAAGAGATCAACAATGGCTAGTATCTTTGGTTTCACGAGGTAGAAGGAGAAGAATCAACTAGGATAGATGTGAAGGATAGAGATAGGATGCCAATGTTGAAATAGAGAGATAACTAGGAAGGAGTTAGCTACCAGGGACGCGAGGATAGACGGCACTGCCCAAGCCATACACTATCCATGTGACGTTACAGATAATCTTATTCCTTATTCCTCTAAATGTACTCTCTTACTGTCTTACTCTCTCTCTCTCAACTTGTATATCTGTGTCAGGTCTCAGTAACTCTCTGACCATCGTTGACCCCCATGGCCACCTGAGTCTTATCCTGTTTCTTCCCTGCCCTCGTGACCAGGTGTGTCCTCATTGATGGTGACTTACCTGTCCTGAATCTCGTTACCTGTAGCCTTGTTCTCGATCTACCTTTGGGTCATGTCTTCTCGAGGCTCGTGAGTTGTTTTGTCCTCCTTCTACTTGTCGTTATCGGCTTCCGCCTCCTCCTCCTTTCGTCTTCCTTGCCATGTCATGTCATCTAATCTTCTTCCTTGTCATGTCATAATATCCGCCTTCCCTGTCATGTCGTCCTTCCCTTCCCCGTGTCGCTGTATCTCTTCCTTGTCGTGTGTCCTGCGTCGTGTCAACCCGTGGCCTTGTGTAACGTTAAAGATGAAGGGATATCTATCCGAGTGGACACATAAATATTGTTGCTTGACACACCTCACATTCCCTCCCCCCACCTGATGTGTGTTACCGTCCGCCAAGACAGTGTTGCGTTCCTCCACTGCCTCTTCCATCTAGATAAACGACTCGAAATGTCTCTTTAAAAGCCGCGGTACCCATTCCTTCAAAAGTTCATCGTACCCATCCATCACCTCGGGGGCTTGTGTTAGTCTGCCTATGGTACAGTCACGACCTTTTAAGTCTCATTCACACGCCTGAGAATACTTGCTGATGGAACAAGTCTCAGTTATGCTCGAGTCTGGGTTTACTGTCGCAATTTGGGGGTTTGGTGTGGATTTAAATAGAACTGTTGAGGAACTTTTTTGTTTTGGGTTGTACTGTGTGTACTATGTCACCAGTTGATGTAAGGAGCGTGTAGCGATTGTCATTCTGAGGACACAAGTCTTCCTCTATCAAGATTTCTCCTACTCCCCCAAGCTGTGCGGCGCCCCCCCCCCCATCCCTTGGCTGTTCCCTTCTCCCTCAGGCTGTCCCCCCTCCCGCCTCCTGCCAGTGAGCGTGTCCTAGTAGGGCAAGACGGCAGGTCCATCCCCCTAGGGAGAACCTGCCGCCAGGCTTTGTGGTTCCGCCAGATAATGGTCGGGACATCGTCTGCGTCAGGATACGCCCAAGGACTAATAAACCTCGGCCGAGTCCCCGCCCTCCTGCTGCATTAGGCGGACAAATATGTAGTTTGGGCGTGGAGGAGCAACACACCGGGCCGAGACGTCCCACACCCCACACGCCTCTTGAATTTGAGGGCGCGGCTTGAATTAGAATATTGTAGATGGCAGGAGATGGGGTCAGACCACGGTGTTCCCCTCATCATTATTATTGGTTGTGGTGGAGGTGGTTATAGGGCTACCAGATGGTGGCGTTGGAAGACCTAGTGAGTGGTGTCGTGTTTACCTGCACTCTACCCGGGTTTTCCTTAGAGTTGGTCTCCGAGGCTTGTCTCTAAGTACCCCCTTTCCCCGGGCCACGATCAGGGTGTGATTACGTTTCCTCCAGTAATCGAGCTGATTTGTTATTGTTATGAGGTACTTCGAGGTGTTACTTCAGGGAGCCTATAGACTCACTCACACCCTCTCCAAAAACAAAACATTATCTTGCCAGTTTTAAGCCCCCCGATAAATGATAAGTGGTCTATTGACAAAACTCGACGTGTTATTGGAGGTGACAGTTAAACGAGACCACAGCTGCAGTTCCCTGACTCACCCGGGAAGTGATGGAAGGGTGAGAGACAGGTATGTGAATTTTATCTCGCACCTGTCACACACTTGTCACACCTCGTCACCTGTCACGCTGAATGACCCATGAAGGCCAGTGCTTCCCGCGTCAGATGAAATGGTGTAAAGGTCCCTTCTGGAGATTATCTTATCAAGAGGAACTGGAGCGTTGGCTTGGTAACGAGGAGCCCGGCGGTCTGGTGAGATTGTCATGAACAGTCCAGCCCGGGTGGACCTGGTCGACGGTATCTTGTGATTATTTTAGAGATCGAGTGGGATTGGCCAGAGATGTTGTTGATTGGAAGGTATAGTTAGAAATTAACAAGTGTTAGAGGGGTGTATTTTGGCAATGGAAAATAAATTCTCGTTGAGGGAGTAATTTTGATTTTGTGGTATAATTACAGGTAAGATCGTGCCTGTTTTATCTGTCACTCTCAGAGAGGAAAATACGGGGTCGCCGCGTTGGTAGAGTCCATATTTGTTATAAGGTTAATGCCAGCAGATATCTGGTTGACAAAACGAGTTTCGGGTAAATTGATCACGGTTTTGGCTGATGACTTGCCCATGTTTGGTATTCTTGTATATTACGTTGAATAATATTTAACCTCGTAAAGTTGTAAGTGTATCGTCGCCATAAGTTAGAAGTGGTTCACCCTGGCCGGTCATTACCTGTTGCTTATCGAGTTTGTTGTGTGTTGGCATGAGCTTCCCTGCAGCCTCGGGTAGATGAGTATCTTTTCTGCGCCCGGAGCCAGTGGTGGTTACCGTGTGAGTGGTGGCCGCCCTGTGGTGAGTGTTGGCTCAGCCCGAGCCGACAGTTAACATACAGCTCCACCGCCGACAAAGATAGCCTGGGTCGCCTCGACCAGTCTGGCCAGGTCTGGTGGACGGTACCACACACGCCTGCAGTCTCCATTGTTTACGTTTTTTACCCGCCCATTTTTTCCCGCGCTTTACTTAAGAGCGATCACGTCATGTACTTTTTCATCGTCGCACTTTAAGGTGTGAACTTCCTTTGCTTTTGTCCAATATTTACTTGGAGTATTTATCCGGCCAAGTCAATAATTTTGTATCGTATTTGTCTTCCTGCCCCTGTGTGTGCAGCATTAAGGAAGATTTATTACTATTCCGCCACATAAGGGGATCAACACGAGGTTGGGGAGAAATTTACGTCTGTATCGGAGCGTTTAGATCTTAATCTGGCGGAGTTATGGTACTTATAAAGACCTGCCAAGGTGAGGTTTGGCAGCTGCAGCACTGACAGGTGATAAGTTATTACCGGGTAAGAAGTGAGTGTATGGCCCAACTAACTTGAGAAATGGCTTGATACTGTTGCTGAATTGTAAGTCCTGTGTGTATTATTATTATTTGGTGAAGGTGTGGAGACGGGACCCCCTCGCCACCATAGTACTCCGGGTTTTTGAAGAGACCTTTCCACTTTTGATCGTTCTGATACGCATAATGCAAATCAAGTGTTGCAGAAAGGGGAAAACATATTTGAAATTATGAAGATTTAGATGTATATCGCCATAGAAACGACAGTAGTTTTTGTGTATGCGATTGGGTCAAGGGCCACAAGACTAAATGTTTCTGACAGGAAGCGAAACGAACCAACCAACAGTAAAGTAACCAAAGAATGACCGAGGATCGTTTGGTTGAGTCAGATTGTAGTCAAATTAGTTTAGGTTAGGTTAGGTTAGGCTGGTCATAATAGGTCAGATTGGTTCGTTTGCTGTCAGTTTTTTAAGTTTATATTTATTTTTTAGTCCCGTAGTCTCTATAAGGACTGTTGTCTGACCCGATTATAAACAGACTAGACCTCTTGCCTCGTATGGTCATTTAAACCAATATTTTCATAGTCTCACGCTCGTCTCACTTGTTCTCGGACGCTGGGATTTACATTCTATGCATGAGAATGAACAGGAGAGATCACTCGAAAAGATTCCATGGCGCTTCTTCTCTCTACACCCGAGTCTGTTATTTGCTCTTCAGGTTGTTTGGGTGTAAGAAATGCGTGACTTACAACATACACAAATCGGTTACTTTATGTGTTGGTTAATTAATTTTTTGTGGGAAGATTTTTTTGTTATTTAATCCTCTCTCTCTCTCTCTCTCTAAATATATACTATACACTGTACAGGAGTCGAAGAATCTGTGTACATTCTATAAATTTTACAGAGTATAATTATGTAATTTCGGTAAAGAAAAGAGTAATTTATTAAAGTCGTGTGGATTATTTACGAGTGATTTAATAATCCATATATATATATATATATATATATATATATATATATATATATATATATATATATATATATATATATATATATATTCTATATATATATAGAAAGTAGGCAGGTTAAGGTATATATATATATGTTAGAGTGAGTATATATATATATATATATATATATGCTGTATATATATATATATATATATATATATATATATATATATATATATATATATATATATATATATATATATATATATATATATTAAGCAAGATCAAATTGCCAGACTAATTGTTTTTAATTATTTTTCTATTGATTATATTACCACAACACATCCCAGCAGTGATGAATGCCGCACCTCCCGCTGTTGTTGCGTTGGACTTAAACAACCGTCCGCTCATAGCTTGCGCGGCGCTTTTGAACTTTTAATTTAAATACACAAGGAAAATATTCCCCGCTCGGTGAGCTGCGCATTTAATATGTGAGTTAAATATAGTTTGTTGGCGGGAGTGAGTTAACTGGAAGGTGTTAAGAGGGAGTTTGTCGGCTTATAAGGGATACGAAGATGGTGTGACATTTTCCAATGGTGTTGTGGTTAATGTAAACATGTAAAATATGTACCGGGAGATGATGAGTTTAATAGCTCTCTCTCTCTCTCTCTCTCTCTCTCTCTCTCTCTCTCTACACACACTTTTGTTCTTGATTAAACTTCAGTAAAGTCAAATAAACTTGTGTACATCATAGAATTATCCCTCCTCCCTTCCACTCCCTCCCTCCCTCCCTCCCCCTTCCCCTCCTGGCTTATCCAACACGCCTCAAATCCATCCATTCCATGAGCTTTTTCCTCTCTCTCCGGAACCTCCTATCCCTCCCCCTTCACGTCTCACCCATCCTCCTCTTCCTCCCCTTCCCTTTTCCTTCTCTATCCTGTCTTCCTCTCCCCAATCCCCCCTCCCCCCTGTTTCATCTATCCTCAGCCTCTCCCAGACACTCTCTCAGCCTCTCCCAGACACTCCTTATCTTCTCCCCCATCGTCCCTATCACGACCCTCAGTGGTGGTAGTGGCGACGTCGTGGTATTAGTGGTGATAAGATCGTCGTCAGGCGGGTCCTCTCACCTGGGTCACGACACGATAACTACTCCTTCGTCAGGTAGGTTCTGGGGGTACCCGGGACCTCACTGACTCTGCTATAGCTAAAAGAGCGATGGGAGGAGAGCGAGAAGGGAAATGGAGTAGATTAGGATGAAATAAAAGAGAATGAGTATTAGGGAGAAAGGAGATAGAGAAGGAAGGTAGAAAGAAAGGTGGGAGGAAGAGAGAGTGAAGTCAACCGGGAGAAAGAGTAGAAAATGGGTAATAGGGAGGGAAGGAGGTAGATAAGGAAGAAAAGAAAGTGGGTGTAGTTAAACGTGATAAAATAACCGAGAATACGGAATAGACGGAGGAGGTGGGAGGGACAGGGGAGGAAGGAAGGAAGGGAGGGAGGGGGGAGGGGGTGAGAGGGAGTGAAGATAAAGTCAAAGGGTATGAAATAAGAGAGAATAAATAACACAAAATGAGGGAGAAGTATAGAAGAGATAAAATGCCTTGGATAGATGAAATTGAAGGAGAGAACTATGAAGAAGATGTGAAGAACAGAAGATGATCACCTTTAGGGGGTCAGGACAGGTGAAGATGACGGAGGGGTGAAAATGGGTAAGCCGGTGGAATAGGTGAACATGATTGAACCGGTGGAATAGGTGAACATGATTGAACCGGTGGAATAGGTGAATATGATTGAACCGGTGGAATAGGTGAACATGATTGAACCGATGGAATAGATGAACATGATTGAACCGGTGGAATAGGCGAACATTATTCAACAGGTGAAATAGGTGAACATAAAATACGTAATCGTGTGAGGAGATTATGACAGGATCGGTGTTGATGAAGTTTATGAGCCAACATGATGGAAGCGGCGCCATAATGATAGGCTAATCCAGGAGTTGGAGTGGGGGGGGGTCAGGGGGGGTCTCTTTAATATTATGGCGAATTATGACTGGACCAGGATGTTTAGGGACAAGTGGTGTCTGGGAAAGGATAAGGAGTGAGAGAGGATGAGGAGTGTCTGGGAGAGGCTAAGGAGTGTCTGGGAGAGGCTAAGGAGTGTCTGGGAGAGGCTAAGGAGTGTCTGGGAGAGGCTAAGGAGTGTCTGGGAGAGGCTGAGGAGTGTCTGGGAGAGGCTAAGGAGTGGGTCTCGGAGTTGCTGGGTAGTGAGGACACGACGCATACAGTAAGCCAGGAGTAAAGGGCACTGAGCATGCGTCATGTGCAGGTTATGAGGCACAGGATCACCTTGGCGTGAGGCGTGAGGAGGGACTTGGTGAGGCTGGGATGACGTGTCAGCTGGGCCCCAGTCCTTATCGGCCCCGACCAAACATAAGCTGACTGTTCAAATTGGGGCCTAACCTAACCTAACATAACATAACCTAACCTAATCTAACCTATCCTTACCTTACCTTGCCTTACCTATCCTAACTTAAACTAATCTCATCTTATCGATTAGGGCCCAGTTTGTATTGGCAACAATGGTATAGGTTAGGTTAAGTTAAGTTAGGTTAGGTTAGGTTAGGTCAGGGTCCCATTGGGTCTGAAGCCCATTTGACCTTCAACTAGTATCGGTGAGCAAAAGAATAAATCCCGAAGATATAATGATACTTTCTTTGAATTTAATAACTTCTTTAAATTAACAATAACCTTAAAAAAAGAAAACTCCTAAATAATAACAAAACGCCTTAAAATACAACAAAACTCCCTAAAATATAACAAAACTCTAAAATACAACAAAACTCCCTAGAATATAACAATTCTCCCTAGAATATAACAAAACTCCCTAAAATATAACAATTCTCTCTTAAATTCATCATCTTCCTTAAACTCAGTAGCCCTTTAAATATATACAGGGTGGCGCTGTGTCGGGGCACCTGCATATAATCCTATTGGAGGTGGTGTGTGTGTGTGTGTGTGTGTGTGTGTGTGTGTGTGTGTGTGTGTGTGTGTGTGTGTGTGTGTGTGTGTTCCTCGTTTCCATGTCACACACACACACACACACACCCCCACATCAAATATATACAATACGACCTCCAGCTGACCAAAACAAAAGAGCATCAGGTTGGCTTTAATTAAAAGGCGTCACAACACACACACACACACACACACACACACACACACACACACACTGCAACACAACCCCACAATAAATATGACAATACGACCCCAGCTGACCAAAACAAAAGAGCATCAGGTTGGCATTAATTAAAGGCGTCGCACCAACACACACACACACACACACACACACACACACACACATTCTCTCACATATATTACCGTGCACATACGAACTTACAAAGCTATTTAAGTATGTATATCGTGCTTACATGTAGCTTGTTTAAAACGGATATGAATATGTATACGTGTGTGTACCTCATATTTCTGTGTGTGTGTGTGTGTGTGTGTGTGTGTGTGTGTGGACGTACGTACTAAAACTAAATATTGTAATCACGTACTGTACACCGGCGTCACACAGGGAAGTCCTCCTCTCCTGCGTCCTCCTGTGATATTTACTAACTGGCATCCCACACGAGAGATACAAGCGTAAAAAAAATAAAATAGCAAAAAAAGTAATGAATACACAAGTAAAATATACACGCGTGACTGTAGAAAGAATTAATAAAAACATGAATGCATATATCATAGATCTCTTTGTTTGTCGACGCGGAGACTATCACGAATATTCTTGGTAAGGCAAATAATGTATACCTATGACTCAGTGTTGGTGATGTGCTGTTGGTATACGGGAATATTGTAATTGAAAATGATGGTAAAATAATCCTGCAATAATAATAATAATAATAATAATAATAATGATGATTTAATGATGTATGTGTGTTAGTGATGTTATGGTGACTAGTATAGTGTTGTCAGGGGTAGTGATGTGTGTTCCCTAGTGTTGTCACTAGTTTATTGTTGACATCAGGTGTAGTATAGTGTTGTTAGTGGTGTTATGGTGATGTTCTTAGTGACGTAGTGACTTCAGCGATGGAATTAATATTTTCAATTTTACCTCATACAGCAGCTAGTTTATTGTGCACACCATACTCATCCTGTGATCTTTAGCGCAAAGAGGTTACTGAACAGATGTTACAAAGGGTGTTTATCAGTCCTTAGTGGTCAGGATATTGTAGCGTTGTATGTTAGAATGTTTCCAATACATTATTTTAATTCTGTTCAAAGGAACTTACTTATCTACGATGTACTGAATGTGGAAACAGTCTTAGTATATCGGTTATCTTCACCATCATAGATAAAATGCCATTGTACACACAGTATACTTGGAGTTGTCCCTAAAAGGTTATTTTTTTCAGTTTTAGATGTAGTGTTGAAGTGTATGACCGTATATCTGGCTGCACATTTTATATATAGTTCTGTTCACATATGGTACAATGGTGTCAATGGTGGTGGTATTGGTAGTGGTGTTGGTGCAGTGGTGTCACTGGTGGTGTTGGTGCAGTGGTGTCAGTGATGGTGTTGGTGCAGTGGTGGTAGTGGTGCAGTGGTGGTAGTGGTGGTGTTGGTGCAGTGGTGTCAGTGATGGTGTTGGTGCAGTGGTGTCAGTGGTGGTGGTATTGGTGCAGTGGTGTCATTGATGGTGTTAGTGCAGTGGTGTCAGTGGTGGTGGTATTGTGAGTGATGTCAGTGATGGTGTTGGTGCAGTGGTGGTGGTATTGGTGCAGTGGTGTCAGTGATGGTAGTGGTGGTGTTGGTGCAGTGGTATCAATGGTGGTGTTGGTGCAGTGGTGGTAGTGGTGGTGTTGGTGCAGTGGTGTCAGTGGTGGTGGTATTGGTGCAGTGGTGTCAGTGATGGTGTTGGTGCAGTGGTTGTGGTATTGGTGCAGTGGTGTCAGTGATGGTAGTGGTGGGTTGGTGCAGTGGATCAATGGTGGTGTTGGTGCAGTGGTGGTAGTGGTGGTGTTGGTGCAGTGGTGTAAGTGGTGGTGGTAGTGGTGTCAGTGGTGGTAGTGGTGGTGTTGGTGCAGTGGTGTCAATAGTTGTGTTACATTGATGGTATCAGTGGTGGTGTTAGTACATTGGTGGTGTCGGCGTTAAGGTGCTTGCAGGTAAGGTAGTCAGTCACCACGTGGTCAAGAGTATCATTATCGACCCATGGCGGGGCAGCCTGGCGCCACCACCACCTTCCCAGACGTCTCAACCACTCATATTGACCCCCCACTGGCGCTCTTCACCTTCCCCGGGGATCCATTGTTGTTTGCATTCACCACCAGAGGTACTGTTCACCTTCCCTGGAGATCTTTGGTACTCATATTCACCACTAGAGGCGCTATACACCTTCACCACTAGAGGCGCTATACACCTTCACCACAACACTACATCACTCACCTCGCTCATCATCACAAAGACAACGCTCATCACCCCTGCTAAACTCGCCCCCACGTAATCTTTATCGTGCACAAAGACTTACTGTTCTCCGTGTAGCTATTCAGATTCAAGAACAAGTGGGCGGGGTGGGTTAACTCCCTCGTTAGACGTACATGGGTAACGAGGATGGTGCGTTGAACAGCTTAATTAAGATAGGTTAAGGTGGGTGAGTTCTGCCAGGCACTGAGTGGTGTGGGGGGGGGGGAGTGTCTGTCCTTTGGGTTTCGGATTCTCAAAGGTTCCTTACGTTAAATTCTTTTACCAAAATGGAGATGTGAGGATGTATCTATCTGACTAACCTGAAGCTTGTGGGTGGATTCTCAAAAGGTTTGTAGGTCAGGTTTTTTCCCCTAAATGGAAATAGAACTCTCGTAACTGGTCCACTTCAGGTGAAAAAAAAAAAAATATATATATGGGTAAAAGAAGGACGTTTAAATTGCCTCCAAACCTCTACCGTATCTACAGTAGATACATTCTCACAATCCCCAGGTAGGAGTAAAAAAAATGAACTCAGTCTGGGAATACGAGCCAAAGCCAAGGACGGGCATATTTCTCGATGATTGGTTTACTCATTGTAATAATATTAAGAGTAACAACTTCAGCATAATACCAGACACTAATTAAAACAATGACAACATCAATAAACTCAGTCATATTTGTCTTGACGGGTACAACCACCACTCGGTTACTCTCGCCCTCAGACAGCTGGCTGCGGTCACCCTAACACGCCGTGTCTAACATGTCAACAAGAAGCCTCGTTAAACTTCTTGCTAAGTGTGAACCATAGTGGTGGTGAGGCTTCATAACTTTCTTCATCATTGTTTTTTTTTTGCTTTTTTTTTGGGGGGGGGTGAGTTACTGTCACTCGCAGATGTAGTTATAATGGAAGATACATGTCCACATAAATGACTAGAGGGAGAGAATTTTTTTTTTACGCATGGGTTCCGCCGCTCATTTGGTGTTCAGGTCGAGGGACGCGCGTGTATGAATGGTTCCTCATGCCAGCAATAGAATTTCTGGTTTGTGTGGAAGTCTGATTAATGTGCGACGTTATAGTGTTGATAACATCTGATAAAACCTGTCAAAGATATTAATGGACAAACTGTAAATGTGAAGAACGTAAATTTTTTGTTTGTTCATTTCCTCTGGTACATCCCTGTGTGTACTGATATCCATTCCAATACTGTTTAAATTTACCTTCCCTTTTTTTACGATTAGGATAAAAAATAGCACACTCAGATCTTTAATTAATCCATTTTCTTATATAAATTAATTAAATGTTAAATTGTTATATAAAAATAAATGAAAATACTCACAAGGGCGCCAGCCACTCATGACAATAATACTCGTGAGTCATTTGTTACATAAAAACAACGTCAGACCACCCCCCTGTACGGCAGCAATACTACTAACTAATGATCCAACTTTTATTACGGTGAAGCTGTCATAATTGATGTACAAAAGACGTATATTAAAGCAATATAACTAACAGTATGAACACGTCTCTTAACTGAATGACTGAGATAATTTTCCCTCTCCCTCCCCTGGTCCCCTCGCGTCATGGGCTGTTCGTTGCATTCATCCGCTCCCTCCCTCCCCCATCTCCCCCTCACCCACCCTCCCTCATCTCCCCCTCACCCACCCTCCCTCCCTCCATCACCCACCCTACACTCCTCACTAACGCTGCTTATGGGTTAGTTCATCGTCACCGTTTGCTAAGTATCGTTGAGTAGTCATTTCCCTTCATTTCAGAGAAGTTGTATGAAGACACCGTTAAGTGGCGTGTTGTGAAAGACTTCAGAGAATAACACCACCGTCACTACCACTACTATTATCATCACCTACCACTATTACCACCATCATTGCTACCACTACTACCACCACCACCGTCACTACCACTCTTACCACCACCACAACTGCTACCACCATCGTCACTACCTACCACTATCACCACCACCACCACCATTGCTACCACTACCACCACCGTCACTACCACTATTACCATCACCACTTCTACCACTACTACCATCACTACCTCCACCACCACCGTCACTACCACGATTACCACCACTGCTACCACTACCACCTCTCCCCTCCCCACCCCTCCCCTCCCCTCCCCTCCCCCAGTAGTCTAAACTCGAGGAAACAGTCTTAGTTGGGTCTGAGTCTTTACATAAGAAAAAAAATGATGTAACAAACCTTTAAAAAATTCGCTGAAAAAAACACGCGACTCAGAATTACTTAGGAGGGAGGGAGTGGGAGAGGGTGTAGAAAGGGGTAAGGAGGGAGAGAGTGGAAGAGGGTGTAGAAAGGGGTAAGGAGGGAGGGAGTGGAGAGGGGTAGAAAGAGGTAGGAGGGAATGGGAGGTGGGAGGAGGGTGGGAGAAAGGGGAAAAGGGAGGAGAGTGGGAAGAGGGTGTAGAAAGGGAGAGAAAAGGGAGGGAGTGGAAGAGGGTGTAGAAAGGGAGAGAAAAGGGAGATCACTCACAGGTTTAAAATAGATTAAAAAAAAAGTGGTTAAGAATGTGTTTTTTCCGTCCCGAGTCGAAGTGTAATGATCTTTTCTTCTTCCGTAATTCCTCTTATTATCGCTTTTCCTCGTCTTATCTTACCATTACTTTACAATTATTATTTCTTCACTATCTCGCTAACTTATTTTTTGTTCTTGCTAATTTATTTATTCCTGGTAATTTCCTCTTCTTGGTAATTGTGTATATTCTTGGTATTTCCTTTGTTTCCATTTTTACTTTCTGTTGTCCGCTCTTTCTTCTTTTCATTCTTCTTTATCTTCTTTTTTTTCACTTTCTTCATAACATCAAATATTTTACCTGTGATTTTAGGTTTAATTTACTGTTGTGGGGTAAACATGTTGTTCTGTTGTGTAAATAGGGTTTATTTTGACCCCTTAATAACGAGTCAATATGAGAGAGAGAGAGAGAGAGAGAGAGAGAGAGAGAGAGAGAGGCGTGCATTCCAAGCCATATATAGGTGTCTGGTGACTGTGTACTATCATCTGCCTCTGCTTGGTCTGTTGTGTGTATACCTTCCCTACACACACACACACACACACACACTGTATCTTGCATCACATCCTACCTTCCAACCTTTCTTTTTAAATGTCAGTTCGTAAAAATTTTCCCTCATCCTTCCTCCACTTCCTGTTTTCCTCCCCCTTCTTTTGTTTATCTTCCTCTCCTCCCCCTCTTAGTTTTCCTCCTCCATCTCGTCGTCATAACCACATACTCGTGTATTTTATTGCTTTAAGGAATGAGAAATAGCGTAGCACAGTTGAAATACCGCTATTATTACATTCTCTCTCCTCATCTCATATAATTTAAAGCGATTTCTCATTGTCTTTCCCCCAAAAATGTAATAATCCCTTTTTTGGGGGGCTGGCTTTTAAGAATATGGTGATTATGACATCTACCCTGGGTGAGCTTGTGTGTGTATATAAACGGCTTATGTCAACAGAAGTGTCTGAAAGTTGCTGCATGTGTCCATATACAGTATGTTGTAAACCCCCGCCAGCAGATGGACGACTTCACCTCGTGTGCTGTGATTGTTCCAACTTACTCCACTGTTTGGTTTTTTTTTTTTTTTTTAGTTTTCTTTATATTTTTCCTCTTTATTCATATGATTTTATTTTTCCTTATTTGTTCCCTGTTTTATTATTAATTTATCTCGTAGGACTTATCGTTTCTTCTTCGTTTTCTTTATTTTGTGTTTATTTTTTTGATAGTTTGCGTTGTTATCTGTCATTTCTCGTTTTTTTTTTCGTATTAAAGTTACGAGTTTTTAAATGCTGTGTCTCCGTTTCTGTCTGTTTCTGTCTTTCCCCGTCAAATATTAGCATCTTTCGGTAACTTAATTTTCTATGGTAGTATTAAATAATATATTGTGCTTAGCATATATGGAGGTGTGTGACGACCATATGTACGTCACATGAGGCTCCGTGACGCCCAAAACAGCGTCACGTGGTAGTAGTGTGTTGTAAAGGTTGGTTGCGGCAATTTGACGTCATTTACCCAAGGACTGGATTCACCCATCCTCTCCTCCTCGCGCGGGAAGATAATTATCAGACTTCATTCACGTTTTTTCTGTTAAGTACACCGTTTATCATTATCTCTTCTTCTCCCTCTTTCTCTTCATACTTCTCTTTCCTTTTAATCATTTCTTCTGCATGTTTTCCCTCCAAAATAATGATAATAATTATAACACTAATACTAATGACAATGATTATAATACGAGTTAATATTGTAATCACCTGTTGATAAGATAAAGATAATAAATTCAACTAATAATCGTGTATTAACTGATTATTAGTTAAGTAGTGATAATATTTCCTATTAAACTTGTTTATTGAGATACTAATTTGTCACTGGTGGTAGTGTAATGGTGATCATTTTGTTCATGGTGGCAATAATGACAGTTTATCCAGTTTACTTTGTTTATCCAGTTTACTTTTTTATCCAGTTTACTTTGTTTATCCAGTTTACTTTGTTTATCTAGTTTACTTTGTTTATCCAGTTTACTTTGTTTATCCAGTTTACTTTTTTATCCAGTTTACTTTGTTTATCCAGTTTACTTTGTTTATCTAGTTTACTTTGTTTATCCAGTTTACTTTGTTTATCCAGTTTACTTTGTTTATCCAGTTTACTTTTGTTTATCCAGTTTACTTTGTTTATCCAGTTTAGTTTGTTTATCCAGTTTACTTTGTTTATCGAGTTTACTTTGTTATTTTTATCATTGGTTTCTGTCCTGTGCTTATCCCAAGGTAGAAAATAAGCTCGAATTATTAATGATGAAATGGCTGATGCTAATACAGTTTGTTGTATTTTGATGCTGAGATTACAAAAAAAAAGTATTATTCATGGTGGCTTTAGTAATATTATTGTACGTTGTCTTTATTTAGGTTTTTATTTGGGCGGAGGGGAGCGGCTATTTGCCTCGTATCTTGTGGTTGGAGTTGAAGTAAAATTGTCTTAGTGAGAAAGACTTACACAGTTTGTTATATTTTGATGCTTAGATTACTCATCATTTTCTGTTCAATAGAGTAATAAGTATCATTATCCAATTGTTTTTCGATATAATTGCCTCGTGGTGTGTGGTTACCAGATGGTGTAGAAGTTTATGTGTGAAAGTAAAAGTCAACATACTGCAAAAGATCACCAATTAATTCCCACACGCGTCAGGTTCAGAGAGACATCCCGATACGTCTTAATTCCGGCACGTGCTTGAAAGGACGTAACGCACTACTCGACTCCCGCCAGTTTTTCTAAGTTTTTACCCAACTCGGGGATGAGACCTACTGAGACGCCGCCATATTAGTCTAGCAAGCTAACCACCACCAGAGTTTAACACCTAGTCTTTGTAAGCAAGATTCTGGACTTAAGAGTTGTGGGTGGCTATTGAGAAGATTAAATATACTTGTTTGTACGTAAATGCATATTTCTTGTAACGCTGTGTACATTTATACTCGACATTATTATGAGATTTGTGTATGACTGCTGAATATAAATTAAGGAATGTCTTTCATGCATAAACTTCAGAATTTTAAACATATTTTTGTTGTACGTCAGTGTGTATATTTCTTGTTACTGAATATCCGTGATGAAGGAAAGTCAGAGATGTAGGAGTGTAGTACGTCCGCTTGTCTCTCCCTCGGCATCCCCGTGTCAGTTCTCTTAACTCAGAAGCCAATGAAGATATTGCAGTGTACCTTAAGCTGCCTCTACCACCAAATAACAATGTTTCGTGTGTAAAAATTGATGACCGCTTGTTCAAGGTGGAGCTGAGTGTTCCCTGATAATTGTACTGTACGTCCCGCGCGACTCGTAACCATAACTCCACGTGTCAGTTCTCTCCACTCCTGACCACACTGATAATGTCATTCAAGCATTAGTGAGTTTTTTACCTACTAACTACCATAACCAGTTACTGTTGTTTGCACTGAAATTTATGTATATTGTTGTTTTATGATATTGTTTTTTTGCATTAAGTTATCTATATTGTGAAGCTTGTTTATGACGTGGTAAAGTTTTTCATATACAGTACAGACGTCTGAAGCTTACAAGACCTGTCAGTACTTTGTTACAACTTTCTTTTACCACATAATCATAGGATGAATATGTAATGTGAAAATTATCCTTCTGCTAGAAATAAATAGTGAATTTTTTTTTAAATATAGCAGGAAGGAGATATAGGGAAGAACATTGATTTCATAGACGTTAACTTGTTTGAAGAGTAACAAAGGTAACCCCCAAAAATTGCTCGCGAAAAACAGGAGACAGGTGAAAAAACGCTGCCCTTGGACTGAATAACATAGAGTACAGTAGTATGTGCTTATTTCTGCACATAAACAATGGAAAATATGTCTTGTGTAGCAGTCAGGCGATGCAGAGTACATTAAATGGGCAGGAACAGGTAGAGGCGTTAGATGCCTCCCGTATGAGCTGACTCATTTGTGTCTTTACATACGCTGAGGAGGTGTAAGGGGTAGCAGGACCCGGCTATGTGTGTGGGGTGGGGGACTTACTCGAGGAGGGACCCACGCCCACACGCTTGCACGCCCACATATACCCTTAAGTTTACATACCCATTTACCTACTCGCCCATACAACAGCAGTGCACACTCACCTACACACGCCCACGACGCCATCTTACCCACAGGGCATCCACACGCCCACAACGTCACCTCACCCACAACACACCCACACACGCCCACAACGTCACCTCACCCACAACACGCCCACACACACCCACAACACACCCTTACAAGCCCACAACCACCCACCCACAGCACCCACACACACACCCACAACGTCACCTCACCCACAACACACCCACACACGCCCACAACGTCACCTCACTCACAACACACCCACACACGCCCACAACATCACCTCACCCACAACACACCCACACACGCCCACAACGTCACCTCACCCACAACACACCCACACACACCCACAACATCACCTCACCCACTGTGTCATAGCTCTCCACCAGCCAGAGGAGGACTGTGATACCCTAAATACCTGTATACACTCTGGTCTGGTCATGATCTTCGTCGCCTCATGTACGCGTCCACCAGGTGTCTTGATTATCATCTCAGGTGATGGACGCCTCGGTCAGGTATAATTGATTTTCATTAAGGAGGCGAGTCCTTGAACGTGTATCTCTCCCACCCTTTCCCTCCCTCTCCCTGTGTTATCTACCTTTCTGTTCTACCTCCCTGTTCTTTTCTTTCTGTTTTTCCTCCTCTTCTCTCATTCTCCTCCCCTTTCCTCTCCCTCACCACCTCTCCGTGTTTATCTCCTCTGCCCTCCCATCACCTCTCTGGTCAAGGAAAGGAAGGGAGAAAGGGCTGGCGTTAAGGGAGAGGATGGGAGGAACGGTTGGCTTTGAGTGAGAGGATGGGAAGGGAGGGTTAGCATTAAAGGAGGGGATGGGAAGGGAGGGTTAGCATTAAAGGAGAGGATGGGAAGGGAAGGTTGGCGTAAAGGGAGGGAATGGGAGGGAAGGGTTAGTGTTAAAGCACCAGGTGTATGACTATCAGGTACTACCTTATATAAATAGGAGTGCCTGACTGAAGGGGTTAAAGGTGCCAGTTCAGGTTGATGCCCTCCCTCCACTCCCTCCACTCCCTCTACTCCCTCCCGAGCATCACGGTGGACGCGGCGGAGTGGCGGTGGCGGCATTACTTGATTACATTATGAGAGACACATCCCGTACACTGTCTCTCTCACCACTGGTCTCTTCCACCTGTGTGTCTGCTGAGGTCACTGGTCACTTATGGTACCCAGGGTCTCTCTCTCTCTCTCTCTCGTAAAATATAATAATACGTTCATTGGTTTGAGAAGTTGAGCTTACAGTAACGAAAATAATAATAATAATAATAATAATAAATGAATCAATAAAAAAAATTCAAGACACTCGCCTCCACCTCCGCATCACTATCGAGGCGTCGTGTCACCATTATCACCATCACCTGGACTGACATGTGACAGCCACTACCACCTTCTTGGTATCTTCATCATCACTCGACCACACCTCATTACTCTCTCTCTCTCTCTCTCTCTCTCTCTCTCTCTCTCTCTCTCTCTCTCTCTCTCTCTCTCTCTCTCTCTCTCTCTCTCTTTGAAACCGCACTTGCCTCCAACAACTTCCAAATGCCTCCTCCTACCTCTATAATGCCTCTTCTGCCCTCTATGCCTCCTATGTTACCCTCTAAATGCCTCCCCACCCCTCCCCTACCCTCCTAAATGCGTCCCCCTCCCTCTAAATGCCTTCCCCACCACTCTAAATGCGTCCCTACCCTCTAAATACCTTCCCCCATTTCTAAATGCCTTCCCACCCTCTAAATGCGTCCCTCTAATGCCCCCTACCCTCTAAATGCCTCCCCTACCCTCTAAATGCCTCCCACCCTCCTGAATGCCTCCCCTACCCTCTAAATGCCTCCCCTACCCTCTCCACTGCCCTCCCCCACCCTCTTGCGTCACCATCACTCACTATCCTCCCACATCACCCACAGGTCTATGAGGTCTTCACTGTCACTTTCAATTCACTGTCGTAATGGAGTGAAGGATGAGCCGATCTCTCTTAGCTTAGGGGACATTATTATTATTATTGTTATTATTGTTATTATTATTATTATTGTTGTTGTTGTTGGTGTTATTATTATTATTATTATTATTATTATTGTTGTTGTTGTTGTTGGTGTAGTTATTATTATTATTATTATTATTTTTATTTTTATTAATATTATTATTTTTATTATTATTATTATTATTATTATTATTATTATTATTATTATTATTATTATTATTATTATTATTATTATTATTATTGTTGTTGTTGTTGTTGTTGATGTAGTTATTATTATATTTTTATTATTATTATTCGTAAAAGTGTAAACACCACCACCATATGTACACTGAAAACTCACCATCACCGAAAGGTTTTTGAGAACATCATTATCACCATCGACCAAATACACCGCTGTACAGGAGGAATTACAGTGACAGATGATGATGGTGAATCGGTGGTGATAATGATGGTGTGATTGAGGAACAGGAGAGAATCAGCGATAAAAAAGGATGTAGAGAGATGTGCACTGAGCTGGATGATGATAGTGGTGTGTGGTGGGAGTGTGTAGAGTGTGTGGTGGGAGTGTGTAGAGAGTGTGTGTGTGTGTGTGTGTGGTAATGGCAGCCCTTAACACCAGCGGGGATGTTGAATTACCTAGTAAATTAGGTTCCTCCCTCCCTCCCTTCCACATATGGCACCGTTACCCTGAACTGTGTGTAGTGTCAGTGCCAGTTATAGGATAAATATGGCATAAGAAATCGTACCATAGTCCGACTTAAATCGAAATTGGTGTCTCCTAACCTAACTTAACCTAACTGCATCAAGTGTATGTTAAATTTACGTCTAACTGAAACTAATTTCGAATTGTCTATCAAAACTAAACGCAACCAAACTTAGGTTTATTTAACGTATCTAATTAAACTTCCTGTAAGCGTTGCCTAAAGGAACTTCACCAAATCTAATCTAACTTAGCCGAACCAGACCTTCATGTTCCCTTAAACCGTTCTGTCCCGTTCTTAATCGAATGAAATAATTTAGGATAAACTTAAATTGTTTCTCAGTCGGTATAGTATCGTAGAGGCGCTGGAGTCGGATGTGCAACATATTGTTCCTAAATTATTTGATCCTGTAATCGAAGAAAGAATAAAATATGCTTGTGTTTCTAAATAGTTATCTTGCACATAATCGGGTCGGTAATAACATCATAAACGTATTAGAACCGTTCCGAATATATTCAATGAGCTCCGTATTGTGAATGGTAAATTAATTATACTTTTCGTGAATCTAATCAATGGCGCCAATTATATACTTGTTTCTTAGTCGTATAATCCTGGACTTAAGCGGGTCGGAAAAAGCATCGTGGACGCACTAGATTTGTCCCGAATACGCAATAAGTTCCGTATTATTTATGGGGAATCGAGTAACCTAGTTTTTGGTGAGACGGATCAATGGCGCCAATGATGGGACGGTCAACACGCCATCACGCAGCCCCTGGTCTTACCCCCCCCCCCCCCCCCCCCCCCACCCTGTGTGTGTGTGTCAACTAGGCTCGGCGTTCTTGTCTCGTCGTAACTCTGTCGGTTGCAAGAATTGATGGGAAGTTTTACCTCACAACTCTGTCGTTTACAAAGCCTGGCTGGAAAATAATAGCTGTTTACCATGTGAATCTGTCATTTACAGAGCCTGCAGAATAAAAGACTTTGTTTATCTTATGAGGCGAGTTATGGAGATTGAAGCAGGAGAGTCTTTTTTTTGTTAATACCTCAAGTTAGATAAAATCCCCTATGGACACAATCCCACCACACCAAAATACGACGACAAAAACTAACCAGGGTCGTTTTTTTAAGTGGCATTTATCACGACGGATTGAATTATGCGAAAAGGTTTATTAATTCATGTTGTTTACTCCAGGTACCAATTCAGGTATTCCTTCACCTTTACCCAGTGAACCATAACAGCTGTACTAAGTATAAAGTAGTCTAAGCCTCCCAGTAAGATTCCTCTATACTCTATTAGATATTTATAACTTATTTTGACCTTACTTATATATTTTTTCTTGTTTCAGGTGAGTGTTGGCTGCCTGGTTCTGGCTCGGATTCTGAACGGTTTGTAGGATAATATTTTTCTCGTAATGGAAGCTCAAGGACCCAACTACCTGGCTGACTTAAGATATAAAAAAAAACACCGAACGCCCAAAAATGGTTTCAGAATTATGCTTGAGACTCGACCTTAATTAGATACGTTCACTAAGCACCATTTAGGGACTAGATTAACATGCTGAGTCTTATGAATCCGGGCAGGGGTGTGGGTACAATGTGAGCACAATTGTAAAAGGCTTGTGGTATTTTTCAAGTGAAATAAATTTGTCCATTAACTATAAAACACGAGTTGTATAAACATGACATAGAACAAATTCATATAACACAACTAATACCGTGTTGATTTAAACGTAACCGATAGCTAATTCAATTAACAAATGCTGTATATCCTATTCATATAAACTCAACTCGTCACTCAACTATATCGACACAATCAAGTATACGTTCATTTAAAGTCAATAAACATTCATATAAACACAATTCGTAGCCTTTACATATAACAGAACGGCGGATGTTTACATAAATCCGACTGGTACAGCCTATTCAGTTTGGTTTAAATCACTTGTTGCATTACCAGTTAAACCGTAAACCCAAGCTTGCGTGTGTGCGTTTTTTTTTTGGCTTATACAAACACATTATTGGCACAAGTGAATCTGTCAGTCATAGTTTGTTGTGTTATTTACGTGTGTGTGTGTGTGTGTGTGTGTGTGTGTGTGTGTGTTTGAACCTAATCATGGAAGCGTTGAGGAAGGGAAAAAAAACTGTGCTATAGTTTTTTGTGATTATGTTTTGATGTCGGGTCTCGCGCCAATTGCCGGAGGAGAAAACTAGTGGTGATGTGTCAGTGTTAATTATAGTGGTGACAGTCACACGCTCTGTTGAAGCTTCGCTGTATTTACTCAAGCATGTGAGTAATTACCGGTGAGTCGGGGAAAGGGTGTGAGATATTTGCTTTCATTATTTGTATATATTTCCGAGTTATACTTTTGATAATATTTATATATTTCCGAGTTATAATTTTGATAACCCATATTATTTCCGAGTAATAATTTCGATTACTTGTATATTTCCGAATTATGGTTTTGATAACTTGAATATATTAGTATTCATTTTATATTGTATTAATGGGTTTTGTTTGTGATTTTTATTATTTTGATGAGTTTTAATTTAGTTAAACACAAGAGAAATAAATCAACTTTGACATTTGTATTCATACATGGCCCATCAGGGTTTAATTGAACTGAAAGAATTGTTGACCTTTTTTATGTAACTTTTCTTGCAGTTGTGTTATTTGGCTTTTCAATTCACGTTGAATATTGTTTAAAGTTGACATCAGATTAATTCAGAGGTTTTTACTTTGATTTGGTAATACAATGAGTTCATACAGATAATCAACGAACATGTGAACATGTATAGAGGTGACTGGGACTTGGCAACAGTGTACAACTGTACATGGTCTCTCTCTCTCTCTCTCTCTCTCTCTCTCTCTCTCTCTCTCCTTGTATCATAGAGTAGAGCGTATTATTTATACAGATGTACCGCCAGTTATGTAGATTAACCCTTCCCAGTGTCGCCAATTCGGAGTTAAATTTGTCATTTAGAATCAGCGATAGTCCAATATTTACATCTGTTTATGACGCAGATCATAATATAAAGTAACAAAGTCAGTGTTGGTGCTGGCGAGGCGTGTTGTGTCTAGTAACAGGAACAAGATCGTCTGGTATCGTAAACAACTAAATTATAGAAGAATTGCTGCAAGATTGAACTCAAAATCAATGTCATGTATTCTCATCTTCCAGAAAAATTTTATATATATATTTTTTTGGCACGGATGGGTTTTAAATGACCTAGAAGTATCATTAAATCTCAATAAAGAAAATAAAAAAGCCTGGGATTGTAAGTTATTGGTAATAGTTTTTTGAAGATATTATTTTCCGGGGGGATTTGCCGATATCTCCACTCTTGGGTGAGTTTATGGGAGCGTCGACTGCTGGTGACGTTTCTCGGAGGTGGGAAACGGCGTCTTATTGCATTCCTCTTCTGTTTGGCGATCAGCTGGCAGAAGTGTAAAGTCGCGGCACGGATGTCTGAGGCGGCCTTCCAGCACCTTCCACCTTTAGGACACTCCCAGACGAGCCCTCAGCCTTCATGCAAGTAAAGCTGAGTTCCCTCCAAACACGCACCTGCACTGAACTAAAGTTTGGTCAAGAATGGAGGATAAAGTTGCAGGAGTTAGCGGTCCAAACACTTGATGAATGCAACTTGTTAGAAACTGAGCCAAGATCCCATTTATTTATTCCCCCAAATGTTCGACTTTTTAACGGATATTTTTGCCATTTGATTTAATTATAAGTTGCTTCAGGCAGTTGTCCACAAATGTCATAAGTCTTTAAGCATCGCTTAGAGTCTTAGATGATAATTGACAGGAAAAAAGGTTTACCAATCTGACAACTATAGTGAATCTTTTACTGTAATATGATGATTCTTACACACACACACACACACACACACACACACACACACACACACACACACACACACACACACACACACTCACACTCCTCACTCACTCCTCACTCACTCACTCACACTCACACACACACACACACACACACACACACACACACACACACACACACACACACACACACACACACACACACATCTGAAAACCACAACATGGCTTCATTTTACTCTCCATCGTGTACGTTAAGTGTTCTCATTCGCAAAACCTTTTAAGTGAAGCTTTTTTCCCCCCGTTACTCTGAATACACAGACACATTATTAACCACCTCACTTAAAAACTACGACATGGAGGTAAACGACGGGAAAACGACCCCGAAATTGCACTGAAACTTTACCATAACGAGATACAATTTCTTAACACCCTCTCCTCCTCCTTTGAACTGACGGAAAAACGACAGGGGGGAAAAAATTAACCCTCGGATCTCTCTAGAAATTATTCCACATCTAGGCCCCGTCTTTCGTGCGCCTCTGAGGACTAATATAGACTCGAGTGCAAATTGGGATTGTATATATTCTTCCGCTGTTTTGGTGTGGCGGGACACGCAAGGCCTCTTAGTGAAGATAGTAGAGCATAAATATACATGGCTTAAAAGACTGGTTTCCTCCTCTTCACCACTCTCTCTCTCTCTCTCTCTCTCTCTCTCTCTCTCTCTCTCTCTCTCTCTCTCTCTCTCTCTCTCTCTCTCTCTCTCTCTCTCCATTTCTCAGTCTCCCTTGGCAGTTCCCTTCCTTATCAAGATCTTTTAGTCGTGGAGTTAACGAGCGAGGTTCTAATTAACAAGATGCTTCGTCAGGTGTTGTGTGTGCTTCAGGCATGAGAGGATAGTGTCTGGTGTGTGTGTCTCTCTCTCTTCCCATCTCCTTTTCTCCTCTCCCCTCCTCTCCTCCTCCATCACACCACCAAACAGGATCCTCCCCCATAAACTCCTCGTAACATCATAGTTGTCCCCGACACACCACACTGAAGGCTGTTGCTGACATCATCTTCCCGCTGCTGGCATCATTTCCCTGGTACCCCCTGAAACCCTGTGGCTGGTGACTGATGCCTTCATTTGAAAACATTCCATACGTCATAAGCTTCGCCTTCCCCTCCCTCCCTTCACACAAGTTTTTCTCCACTCTCTCTCTCTCTCTCTCTCTCTCTCTCTCTCTCTCTCTCTCTCTCTCTCTCTCTCTCTCTCTCTCTCTCTCTCTCTCTCTCTCTCTCTCTCTCCCTCCCTCCACCGCCACCCTCCCTCCACATCTCTCCACCTCCACTCACCATCTTCCTCCACTGCCTCCTCCTCCTCCTCCTATATCCAACGATCCTGCCCTCCCCCTTTCTTCCACCTTCTTCCTCTTCACCCCCTCCCTCCCCCCTCTTCCCATCCTCTATCCCTCCTTTCCTCATCTACTCATTCCCTTATCTTACCTCCTTTCACACCTCCCTCCTTCTCTCCATCTTCCTTCCTCCCCCACCCCTTCTCCTTTCCTTCACCTCCCTCATTCCTTCTATCTCCCCTCCTCCCTACCCCTCACATTATTCTGTCTCCCCAAAACCCTCATAAACTTTCAGGAAAGTTTTTTTTTTTAGCCTCACAAAAGTTTCCCCCTTTAAACTTTTGCACCACACACACATACATTCATTACCTTCTCCTCCAAAAAAAATGTAGAAAACCCTAGCACATTACTACAGAACCTCCTCTTCTTCCTCTAAAACCTTATAATTCTGACTTTTTTAGTGAAGGAGGAAGGAAGAGACTTGTGTGTTAGCATTTTTTTCCCCTCCTGACTTGACTGATAGCATTTTTTTTTCCATGTCGCCTACGTCGCTTTTATGTACGCTGCCGGGGGTGTGACGAGCCAACAGCCGCCACCGCAACTAACGCAGCTTTGACCAGTGTTTATTGCCTTTATTTATTAATTTATTGGTTTATTTAGTCTAACTATTTCGTTGACAGTAGCTTCTTGACGCTTAATTACCCGACACCTTGACAAAATGGTATTTAGAATCTGCCACCTTGACAAAATGGTATTTAAAAATGACACCTTGACTACATAATACTTAAAAAATGACACCTTGACAACATAGCTTAAATCTGACAATATGACACTTAAAACTGCCACCTTGACATGATACTTTAAATCTGACACCCTGACACACCCACCCCATAAATCTGCCACTCGACAAAATCCTTAACCTTGACAGACCCCGCCCTATCCACCCCCACTCTACCACCAATCAACGCTCGTCCTACCCGCATACGAGTGGATTTTTCCCTCATTAATGACTCTCCGGTCGAAGGCTTCAGCAAGTCCCTCGTTAGATGGAGAATGAACAAATACAGAAATATACACAGTGAATACTTATGTAGTGTGTGTGTGTGAGTATGTGTGTGTGTGATAAAGTATACTCGAATGTGTACAGACGTGTGCATCCATGAATAACCGAATTCATCAACAACAGACTACATATGCATACAAATTACGTATGTATGTTTTCCTCTGTGTGTGTATGACAGTGACTGTATTCATGTGTGTACAGGCAATTACTCTATTTACAAATGCATATACTGTAGTGGGTTTGTTTACGAATATTCTTGCTGATTAATGTGTACATTTACCACTTCTACCCTCCCACCCCCCCCAACCCCGTGTGTGTGTGTGTCTGAAGTTGTGTACGTGTGTATGTAAGGGTGCGACTGATGTCTGGTTCATGTCAGTCTGAGGGTGTGGCTTCAGGGTGTGGCGTGAGACCCGCTCGTTCGTTACTCCCTCTGCAACAGCGTCTACACCAACCCCAGTCTTTATTATTGATCTACTGCAACCCTTAACAACACACACACACACACACACGGTTAACATTACTCAGTACACCAACACTGGACGTCAACTTTTCCTTGATTTAACACATAACCAACCCCATCTGGACTTTGTAATTAAAACCTTTCCCATTTTAATTGATATATGTAGAATTTTGAATGTCTCTTCCCATTTTTTTTATTTTTTTCCTTGATTTTCATATTCAAATTCACCGTCGCTCGTGATATCATGATTATGTAGTCATCCATCATAGAAAACGGAAATATGAACGTCAGACTTGTTTATTTTCGATAGGTTGGTTGGCAGCCATATTTGTTTTTCCCTTCACTGGTATTAATCAAGAACCTTTTCGTCCACAGGATAAAAAAAAAAAGAAGCTTATCACTGTCTCATACGTCGTCTGTTTTTTGTTTCGAAATTATTCACCGATTTTGGCCGGAATATTGGAAAAAAAACATGCAAATAACGGCTTAGTTGGAAAATGTTTAGGGTGAAAATCGTAAATTTTCACCGAGTTGTTGTCCGGTGGGCGAGGCTTGTGATATTGATAGGCTGGTCCATTGGGACTCGCTAATCCCCGAATCCGGACTGGAAATGGAACTAAAGCTGAGGTGAACTAACCTAACCTAAAATACCCGAAACTGTAACTTAACCTAACCTAACCAAACTACCCTGCCTCTAACTTAACGTAACCCTAATATAACGGAAACTAAGGTATACCTAATCTAACCTTAATGTAACCTAACCTAACCCATCTCTAACCTAACCCACGAATTCAGTGTGAAAATTCGGGTACGGTTTAAGGGGGGTGGGATTTACCTGGTCCTCTACAGTGTCCATAATTTGTACGGTTTTCCACCCGTCAACCTGGAAACTCGTTCGGGTGAATTGTCTCTGCTGTTATTTAACGGTAGAGAAAAAAATAAACAGAAAAAGCTGGTTTGCAGATGTGTGTGAAGGGGGGGCTGGGGCTGGCATTAGTATGGTTCCGCTCTAGTGGTCGGCCAGTATGTTACGACGTCTCCTTATGACGTGGAAATATGCTGGTCACCACCGGACGACAGTGAAAGGTTGTACAGTATGTTTAGATCACATGAAGATTAGCCCCCCAACTGTTATTTTTATAATTAAATACCCTAATGCAAACTTAACCTAACCTAACTACCAAGGAGTGTTAGGAGAGTGTAAAATACATTCTCAAAGAAACATATTTACGGGAAAAAAATACGAACTCCTGTGAATCTGGGGTCTTGTAGGGAAGGATGTGTGTGGGTGGGTAACGTGTGTAGTGCGGAAAGGAACTTAAACATTTATAACACGGTGTACAATATTCTACCGTTCACCAGACTGTTCCTGTAGGAGGCCTTGTTGTTGTATTTTTCATTTATATACTGTAATTACATTTATCCTTTGGCCTGTTTGAGGAAAGCACTTTTTTCCTCGTTCGGTTTAATCAAGAGACGTTTCGGTTAATATGGACAAAAGCCTCGAGTGGTTATTTTGAACGGATAAAGTGGCAATGTTTGGGATTATCATTTTTGTTCTGTAGACGAAGCCTGGATTAAAAAAAAACAGAAGTCCATTATCTCACGCCTTCAGCATATTTTATTGGAAACTAACCAGCCCTGGACTCTCATTTCAGCAAGAACGGATAAAGTTCGACCATTGCTCAATCAGTAGGTCATCCTTGCTGAAGAACATGTATGGTAGGGGAATGGTTTTTTATTCAAGAGAGCGTGACTAAGGTACCCAGAGACCGCGTCCTACTTCCGGGAGGCGGGGATAGTGTCTGCTAAGATGACGGGAAAACATAGTGAGAATTTAGTTATTAGATTTGTGTTGAATTTCACTATATTTCGTTATTTTTTTTTATATTGAAAGTTCAAGATTGTTTTCAGATAGAACTATATGAGTTAACCAATACTATTTTATATTAGGTAACTCGAGGATAAAGCTAATTGTAAAGATATATTAATCCTAGACTTTATTCAAGTATCCTTCTCCTCGTGTGCTGTATCCCTGTATCGTAATGTAACACTGTGTAGCACTTGTGAGTTAACCGGAACCATTTTATAGCATCCGCATTACTGACTTAAGGGCAATGTAGCGCAAAATATAAACTCAACCAACTTTATTTCCTATTTTAGACTCACAAGCTAGTTCACTTGAGAAACACAACTTCTGGCAATAACACTTGATTGCAATTTGCTATTCATCGTGTTCGTTAGGAAATGGCCCGCCACCCGAGCTTACAAACTGCCGCAGATCAATACTACCCTATTCTTAAAGCTGAGCTCTCTCCCCCACTGATGTGACATCACGTCTCCTCAGTGTAATATATGTTCCAGGCAGTATATCACGTGTGTTATATCGGCAGGGTGGGGTAAAGAGACGCACATGTACCGCAGCAGGGGGTCAATGTGGTCCGGGCACCAGTTCCCGCCAACACCCCCAAGGCAGAAGTGCCGACCAGCTGATTTGAGGAAGAAGTCCGGAACTGACGGGAAAGCCTCTAACTTTGTCCGTTTGTTTATCACACCCGTTGAATCTTACTGCAATCGTATCCAAGTCATGGAGATAGGGTTTCTGTAGAACTTATTGTTTTTATATTATCTATATTTGACAGATAGGACCGTTTTGAAAGAGACAGGCTACAGTGTGTATTGTATGAAGGGTCTGCTCATGCGTAGACAGTTGCCAGATTTTAAATTATGAGTTCTTATGCCACAGTGGATTTGTATTCGCCATATCCACAAGAAAGAACCTTATTTTTTAATAGGTTAATGTTACAACCTGACATGTTTTTATTACGGGTAATAAGGAGACGCGTCGAGAATTAGATCCAGAATAATAAAATAAGTTACTCGTACACCACATAATTCTCCCCAACGACCTACGGCAGTGATGTTTCACCTAGAGACGAGTTCCTCGTCTCTACAGTACGTGCCTCACTGTGTAAGTATGTTTGTAGGTTGTATGTACGGGAGTGTACATTTATTTACTCCCAGGCAGTTTGTGTACACAGGTATACAGGTGTATAAACAAGAGTATAGGTGTAAGCGCTCACCTGCATGGATGTGCGTGCGCAGGCGCTACTGTTTGATTCGTTGTGTATTAAATTACACGTTCAGGGGGTGTTATTTTGTCCTCTCGTGGCTGGCTAGTGCGGGCAGCACTATCATGAGTGGGCGCTTTGTTTGTTAGGCTGTGTTTAAAGTTTGCCAGGCTATGTTTTGACCATCACCCTGCAACAAAAACATAAAGACCCCGGATAACGAACCTTTGCAACGGCCCGACACAACTGCGTCCTAAAGGTGTCAAGCGAATAGCTGACCATTTAGACAAGAGCGAGTGATTTAAGGGGTAACTCTCGCAGAATCCCCAAGTATGGCAAGTTGTCGCAGCTGGGAATAAAAGGCGTTTGCGTCAGTTGAGTGCAGGTTGGACAGGGTCTTATCTCACACGGGCCGTCGTTGTGTCCATCCCCTAACGCTGAAGGTATCGTAGAGTCCCTGAGTGCAGTTACGATAGCCGGCATTACCTTATTTGAATACTGAGTGGGATGGTCTGGGTGGTTACCAGGTGTGGTGTGGAATGTTGGGAAACTTTTTTAAATGTCAAAGAGAAGAGAATGTTGCAAGGGGTTGTTAAGTAAGAGAGAGAGAGAGCGAGAGAGAGAGAGAGAGAGAGAGAGAGAGAGAGATGATGATGATTATGAAGAAAAGATAAAAGTGAACGGAGTGATAAGGGAGAGAATAGAAGAGGTGAAACAAGATTGAAAGAAAGTGAGTGATGATGCCACGTGAAGCAATAAGGGAGAGGAGAAACATGAAAAAGAGAGGGTAGGGAGAGGTGAGGAATATACAGACAGGGAAGGAAGGAATAAGCGAAAGAGACAACAATATGGAAGAAGATGTAAACAAATACAAGGAAGCATAACCAATTAAGTATCAGACAAACGAACTAAAATTAGAAGTGAAGAGAATTGAACAAGTTTTTTTTATTAAGCTGTTTGTTTATTGGTGTATTTATTCGCATGTGTGTGTATGTTGTAGTGCTGTGTATGTATGTATGTATGTATGTATGAATGCTATTTGAAACAATACTGTACCTTGTAGCTTCATCCACCAGGCCAGAGAGCAGAACAGAACAGACCAAATTACACCTTCCCAGACACACGTATTCCGTATTTATCACTTTATTAACACCAGAAGATCGCCATTAGTTATAGTGAAAGTCTGTGTGTGTGTGTGTGTGTGTGTGTGTGTGTGTGTGTGTGTGTGTGTGTGTGTGTGTGTGTGTGTGTTATTTCCATACTATATCTCTGATCATATTTGTGTTGTAGGTAAAGTGAGAGAGAGAGAGAGATGCATTCTTATGGGTCTGAAACGTCGAGAATCCATCTTTGTATCTTGACTTAAGTGAGACAGATGTGTTCTTACGTTTTCCAATTTATCGGTAGGAGGAGTGTGGGTTTTACCTTACGGACCTTTGAGAATCCAGGCCAGAGTGAGGAGGAGTTTTATGAGGGGCAGGAGGAGGTGGGAGAACTGGAGGTAGGAGGGGATGGGGGGAAGTGGGGGTAGTAGTAGGGTGTGTTGGGTGGGTGTAGTGGGAGGTGGGCGTCTCGTAGAAACCATTAAGAGAGAGGGAAGGAGAGGTAGAAGGTGGGGTGCGGGTGGGAGGGAGCCTGGATGATGGAGGGGGGTGCGGGTGGGAGGGAGTCTGGATGATGGAGGTGGTTGATAGCGGAGGTTGTGATGGAAACGATAGAGAGAGACAGACCATTGTTGCTGAGGGGCTTCTATAATAATGTCTTGTGGTGAAGGAAGGAATGTGGGAATGAAGAGAGGAAAAAGACAGAAGGGAGAGGAGCAACAGAAGAGAGGGGAAGACTGGGATAATGAGATGTGAGGGGAATCTGAGAGAAAGGGGAGAGAGAGGAGAGAACAGAAGATAAATGGATGAATGTCGGAAGGAAGCGTTTTGCAAGCACGGGAGGGAGGTGTTGATGGTAGAGGCACTAGACTAGATGGAGGAGGCAATAGGATAGAATGGAGTAGGGGTTGATGGAGGCATTAATATAGGTGGAGTCACGAGGGCTTGACGGAGAAGGAGAAGGGAGAGGAGGTAGGTGGTGGCGGTGGTGGCGGTGGTGGTGGTGGTGGTGGTGGTGGTGGTGGTGGTGGTGGTGGTGGTGGGGGTGGTGGTGGTGGTGGTGGTGGCACTAGATGGAGGAGATGATGATGGTCGTGGTAGTACTTGACTAGATGGAGTTAAGGGATTTTGAAAGCATTGGGAGGAAGCACAAAGGTATAGATGGAAGTGGTTGGGTACAATACATTACGAAGATTGCTCTCGCCCTCCCTCACTCACTCTCTCTGCTCTCCCTCACTCACCCTCCGTCCCTCCTTCCCCCCCTCCCTCTCCCTCACTGCCACACTCACTGGCTCACACACACACTCCTTCCTGCTTTGTGAGGGAGAGGTGAGATTGGCCGCCGTACCTTGCAGTAAACACAATGTGATCGTCAACCATATCAAACCTTCCCGTTATATCCTCTTTTACTGTTGTGAGAGATAGTTATGTCCCGTTGTTTTTACTGTTGATTGATAATGTTATGTCCGGTTGCTTTTGTTCTTTTGGTCTGGATAAGTTATAATTCCCCGTGTTATTTTTAATTGTCCGGATGAACTAAATTTTGGGGAATACAATATCAACAAAGGTGCAATGGAGAATTTTAATTGGTTCATCACGGCTCTCGCTGTTATCCCGGGAATTCTAACTGGTTCATTTTTGTTAAACCTTTTGCTGTTATGGAAGAACATATGATAAAGCTTTAAAAAAATTCAATGTATATTTTACTACCCTGCTGTTTATTCATAAAAGGCAACGTTTTCTTATATAGCAGGAATGTAAATCTTTAATGGCTACGGCCAGGGTAATGAAAAACAAAATTTATATAGCCCTGAGGTACCGTGGACCCCAGTTCGTTAACCTTTTTATTTTACTTTAATAAGAGTTTTACTGATTAGATAAATAACAGAGTGAGGTAACAGTATGCCTCTGCTGTGTTTACCGGGAAGCTGGGATGGTCTAGCTCGCACGTCTAGGCGGATGACTCACCCCCATGAACGTTTAACTTCGTCACATTACCACGTGACCAAACACCCCCACGCCTTAAGCAAACATCCACCAAGATGTTATCCCAACCTTCATGACCCAAGGCAGGGTAAAGTTAACACACACCTTCCTAGTCTGCCCACATGCCTGGTAAAACATATCCTTCTCTGCTGCAGCTGCCCAGTACTGCTTGTACTAATACCCGGCCTCTTCGTCCAGTCACGTTTTACAACAAACACGTGTGCTCCTCCGCCCCCTGTTGTACACGCCACCCACACCTTTCTTTACCCGGTACAACACGCCTTCCACGTCACATATATCACACGCCTGACGGGAAGATTTGTCACATGATTACTTCAACGTGAGTGTCTGCCGCCTTGAATATTAGTGACACAAGTTATAGAGAAATATAGACTCTTAGACCATGAGCCACGAGACTTTAGAAAGATATACAAGGTTAGAAAGATTAATGAGAAACTAGGAGGGAGAATAGACCTGAGAGGATAGGAGGGTGAACTAGAGGTTAGGCCGGGCTTGCTGGCTGGTAGGTCAGGGGTAACATGGAGGTAAACGCGCTATATATGCATGTACAGTATGTGTTCCTCACGTCTGCAACTGCTGTACGGCGTGGGCTGGACCCTCGTGTATATGCTTGCAATCCTTAACCCGTTACCGTGTATACTGTATGTTTGTATAGATGTATATTTATATTTCAATATCTATATGTGGTTCTGGGTAGGTAAATGTCACCAACCAGTAAACATTTACAGAGGTTGTTCCCAAACTGACCACCAGAGCTCTGAGGCATTAGGGTTGTGTTGTCCGTCTGGCTATACACTGTCATTTTATTTTACCCAGAGAGTAATGCCAGTTGTTAGTTGCTTCGTGTGTGGTGTAGACAGCCTCAGCTACCTATCTCGTGTGTGGTGTAGACAGCCTCAGCTACCTATCTCGTGTGTGGTGTAGACAGCCTCATCTACCTATCTCGTGTGTGGTGTAGACAGCCTCAGCTACCTATCTCGTGTGTGGTGTAGACAGCCTCAGCTACCTATCTCGTGTGTGGTGTAGACAGCCTCAGCTACCTATCATCGTGTGTGGTGGTGTAGACAGCCTCAGCTACCTATCTCGTGTGTGTGGTGTAGACAGCCTCAGCTACCTATCTCTGTGTGTGGTGTGTAGACAGCCTCAGCTACCTATCTGTGTGGTATAGACAGCCTGGTGTGGAGACAGCCTCAGCTACCTATCTCGTGTGTGGTGTAGACAGCAGCCCTCGTGTGGTATAGACAGCCTCAGCTACCTATCTAGTGTGTGGTGTGAGACAGCCTCAGCTACCTATCTCGTGTGTGGTATGGAGACAGCCTCAGCTACCTCTCGTGTGTGTGTGTAGGACAGCCTCAGCTACCTATCTCGTGTGTGGTGTACAGCCTCAGCTACCTATCTCGTGTGTGGTTAGACAGCCTCAGCTACCTATCTCGTGTGTGGTATAGACAGCCTCAGCTACCTATCTCGTGTGTGGTTGTGACAGCCTCATCTATCTCGTGTGTGGTGTAGACAGCCTCAGCTTCCACCTATCTCATGCAGTGTGTAGACAGCTCAGCTACTCGTGTGTGGTGTAGACAGCCTCAGCTACCCATCTGTGTGGTGTGGGCAGCCTCATCCCTATCTCGTGTGTGGTGTGGACAGCCTCAGCTACCTATCTCGTGTGTGTGAGACAGCCTCATCTACCCATCTCGTGTGTGATGTCAGCCACCTCTCGTGTGTGTGGTGTGTGAGTATAGACAGCCTCAGCTACCTATCTCGTGTGTGGTGTAGACAGCCCAGCTATCTCGTACAGCCTCCATCTCGTGTGTGGTATAGACAGCCCAGCTACCTATCTCGTGTGTGTGTAGTAGACAGCAGCCTCAGTGTGTGGTGTAGACAGCCTCAGCTACCTATCTCGTGTGTGGTGTAGACAGCCTCAGCTACCTATCTCGTGTGTGTGGACAGCCCAGCTACCTATCAGTTCATCGTGTGTCATAAACAGCAGATATCAAAAGACCCTGATTACCGTCTGAAAGAAAACAAAAGTAATGAGTGTTTTGTGTTTGTTTTGTTGTTGTTTGTGTCCGTCTATTACCTACACGAAAAGAATAATTATCAAATGTTAAGTTGAGCTACATTATATTTTTGGGGGGGAGTGTTTGTTTACATAGGATGGTTGTTATGTTTGTTTTGACGTATAGGATAAAGGGTCTATTTTTAGGCAGGTAAGGAATGGTTAGTTCGTGTGGTCTTCCTATCAAGAGACTTTTGTACACCGCCCCCTTCCTCCCATTGTCTTCCCCCCTCCCTCCTCCCTCGACCCATCACCCTCCTACTCCTCCGCGTCCCTTCCCCATCTCGCGTACCCCCTCCTCCCCCCCCTCCCCCCCCCCTCCTCCCTTCCCCCCTCCCTCCCCTGCTTCCCCGCCTCTCCCTGCCCTCATTCCATCTCCCTGTACCACGTGAAGCTCAGAAGGTACTCAGTGAATGGTTATACTCTGCCATGGGTCTTGGTTGGATGCTTTTCCGGCCGAAATCTCTGTACATTGTGATCCAGCACATTATACATTTCATAAAAGGGAAGAAGGATGATGACTAATTTTGAAATATAATGACACGGGTGTAAAAGACAATTCTCCTTCCATTTCTTTTATTCTCTTTCATTTCTTTCTTTTCCATTTATTTTTCTCTTCTCTTCATTTCCTCTTTATGTAACCCCAATCCCAGTGAAAAACTCTTGGCTGCCCTGAAATATAAGACAATACCAAAATACACTTAAATGAGAACGTTATATTTGTGGGGAATAGAAAAAATTGATTCTTAAATTGTCACTTGATATTATTACTCTCTTACACGCACGAATGAACGCAAACGTGTTTAAATAGAATAAAACAGTAAGAAAGAGGTCATGGTAAAACTCAACATTACCCAAGGCTCAGATGGTTCACTGTTCTTACGTTAGTTTCCTCGTAACTTGAGACGTGAGAAAGTATCGAATTGGTTAATGTCATCTTAGCGTAAGAAATATATTGTCTCTGGTGTTCAAGATTATCGTAAGACACCTTTGGGAATCGGGACCCAAAGTTGTGGGAAATATACGACGTTGATATTGCAGGTTAATGATGCTCTTAATGCAATATGGTGTTGCAAAATTACGACGTAACATTGCAAGTTGGTGACGCCAGAACATAATTCACTCGTCGGTTACTTGTATACGATGTAACATTGCATGTGTACAACAGTCATTTGCAAATGTGCTGTGCCAGTTGTCAATTAGGTGAGGGGGTTGTAAACTAGCGGTGCTGGTGTAATTATGCTGGAACGATCGTCAGAGTGGTGGTGGTATTGTGTTAGCTGGTAATTACTTCCGGAGATGAACCTCCTCCTGTACAGCGGGTGAGGTATTCTCTCTCTCTCCTTTGTTTTGTCTGCCTCACCGTTGTCCTCCCCTCGTTGCAGTTTCCCTCACCCTCCTGTCCCCTCAACTCCCCTCCAGTCGTTGGGTTTCCAGTGGTGTCATGTGCATGACACATAATCATTTCCCTCCCTCTCACCTCCCCTCTCCTTCTCTCACACCTCTTCAACTTTCCAACACCTTTTCTTCTCTCCCTCCTCTCCAAACTTCCCTCACTCCCTATTATATTTTACCTTCACTGCCTTCCTCGCCTCTCTCTCCCTCACATGGGTCCTCTCCGCTTTCTCACCCCTCCTCCACCCTTCCTCTCTCCACCTTCCCTCCCCCACACTCCCTCTCCGTTATCACCCCCCCTCCTCCCCTCCTCACTCCTAAACTCCCTTTCCCCCCTCTTCCCTCCCACCTACCATCTCATCTCCCACATCCCCATAACCCCTCCCCCTCCCCCCCCCTACCAGTCATTAACCTGTAGCGGAGGAAAATGGTAATTAGTAGTGTCGCATGAAGCCGTAACGGGATAGTTGGTGATAGATTTTAATGCCACTTGGGAGGATGCCGGAAGGATTCGGAAACCATTAAGTGGGGATTCAAAGGGATTTCTAGCTCGCGTGTGTGGTACTTTAGGGGGATTTTGATACCCCTTGGAGAATGTCTTGGGGAGGGGGGGGGGGAATCCTGACACGAGTTTGTAAGATGACATCGGGAAAATTAGGGAGATTTTGATCCTGTTTAGGGAAAATTTAAAGGGAATTTTATCTTGTGTATGGGAAATTTGGGGATTTTTTCTAGGGGATTTTTATTTTTTTTGTCCTAATTCCATTTTTATATTTAGTGATAGTATACGGGAAGATTTTACGTCTATTATTAAGAGATGAGGGACATTCGAAACTCATACATTAACAGCAGTAACAGTAGTATCAACAGCAACAGTACAACAGCGTCAACAGTAACACCAACGGTAACAATAGTATAACACCAAAAGCAGCAACGGTATAACAGGAGCCGGATAACAACAGTAGTAGTAGCAGCAACAGTATAACAGTAGTAACAGCCACAAGAAGTACACCAAGGTCACGTCTCTGCCTTGAAGGAAAGTCAGGACCCCACCATTTACCTCGTTAGCGGCCGTTCATCTCTTACGTTCTGGTGTGTGTGTGTGTGTGTGTGTGTGTGTGTGTGTGTGTGTGTGTGTGTGTGTGTGTGTGTGTGCGCGCGCTATCTGATCTCTCTTGGCGTCTTTGGAAGGCATCCGGTGTTAACATATACTTAAAGTTAACGCTTAATGCTTTGATTGAGATCTGACGATGTCTTGATATGGTATTCAGCTTGGTAATGGTAATGACTGGTAGTTGGGTGTGTTGTGGTAATGGTATAATGCCTGGTAGCTGCGTGTGTCGTGGTACTGGAGGTAGTGCCTGGTAACTGTGTGAGAGTAGTTAAGAGGGGCGACAGAAGGCGGCGGGACCTAAAAGAGGAGGAGGGTGATGGGGGAGGAGGGGTGAGTTAGGTATGTAAACAAACACACGTGGTGCCTGGCGTCGCTCTCCTCCCTGTCCTTCACCGCCTCTTCTGATCTGTCTCCTGCTGCCACTACTTATTACTACTGCCACTGCTACTACTTCTGCTACTTCTACTGTTACGAAAGTTAATGTTACTTCCAAATGGTGGTGCTGTCGGTGGGGATGGTGTAACTCTTATCGTCGCTATCGTTAATAAATTGTTCCGTTGTGCCATTACCATCGTTTTCGTTACTGTTACTTTACTGTTATTGATTCATACCATACTTTACTCACTCTTGGGTTACCGCTGCTGGTATTTGCGTTACTATTAGTATTGCTTGTGTTATTGTTAATGATGCTTGCGTTATTACTGTCTTTTCTTGCTTAACTGGTGATCTTGTCCTGTTACCGGTGCTTGCTTGCGTTACTTGATGGTGTTACAAGACGTTTTTGTGGCGGTGATACTGATTGTGAATTGTATGGTGCAGGTGATGGTGATAGTGGGGATGGTGCAAGGCTCCTCGGTCACTGGCTGGATGCTTGTGGTCACTGTTGGAACACTAATTTCACGTAAAGTAGGCCGAGAAATTTTTCCAGCCTCGGGGCAGTCTTTGTGGGGTAACCAGGGGCCGGTCAGCTGATTCAGGTGGTGGTCGGTGGCCAGCTGATGACAGACTTTCTCTCTCTCTCTCTCTCTCTCTCTCTCTCTCTCTCTCTCTCTCTCTCTCTCTCTCTCTCTCTCTCTCTCTCTCTCTCTCTCTGATCAATGTTGTTGTTGTTGACACTGATTAACTAACGTAGGTTGTTGTTTTTATCGGTCCATTGATCACTGTTATTGTTGTCACTGGTTAAATGATCTTTGTTATTGTCATTGGTCAGCTGATTTAGGCTGTTGTTAAGATGAGTCAGCTGGTCATTGTTATTGTCGACTTGGGTCATATTGATTGTTGTTGTTATTGCCACTAGTCAGCTGATCACCCTTTTTTTTGTCACTGAATAGGGCGGAGGTGTGAGGGAGGACTGTGTGAGGTGTAGCTTGGTGGGAAGGAGGCAGTGGTGGTTGCTGTGGTGAAGTTAGTGCCTGGAAAAATCGACCCTCCCCACTCACCTCCTTCCCTCCTACCATTCCCCTGATCCTTACTAGGTGAAGGGTGGTAAGCTACTGGTATCATAATATTTTAGGGAGGATTAAGGTAGCGTCCGGGAGGTACCAAGAGGGGGGTGGGGGAGTGGTACAGGTTGGTCAGCTTGGTACATGGCAGTAACAGGTAGCGGGGTCCTGGGGGGGTTTGTCTACTTGGTTTAGACAAAAATTTCTGTTCTTGTCTGCGGTTATGTGAGTTATTTTTATCCTCGTTGTCAATGGCGATATAGTGAAGTGTGTGTGTGTGTGTGTGTGTGTGTGTGTGTGTGTGTTCTTGCGTCTGTCCTGGGGGGTTGGGGGGTGTAAGGTCATCTTCATATGAACTCGTTTTAAGTTTTTACCCAAATTTTAAAGATAATAATTTGTTCATATAGAAATTCTTGTCTAATGTTTGTGTTTTAACTAGGTACTCCTGAATGTGCTGCTTAAGGATCTGTTAACCAAAATTTGATATCTTGATTATAACTTGTTCAAATGGCTTTTAGAAAATGTTCAAATGATTTTTAGAATATTTTAATTACTTTTGCAATGCTAATTACTCGCTACTTATGGGTTTTCGAGGTCATTTCTTGGTGCTTGTGTATTATTCTGGATGTACTTAAATAGTTAGGCACATTAAATTTTAGTTCAGAGAGAAAAAGTATTTTTGGCCAAAAATCCTTTAAGGCTTTAGACTTACAATTTTTGTCATTTCGGCCAAAAAATGGATTTTGTTCAAAATTTCAGTATAGGTACTCCTGAATGTGCTGCTTAAGGATCTGTTAACCAAAATTTGATATCTTGATTATAACTTGTTCAAATGGCTTTTAGAAAATGTTCAAATGATTTTTAGAATATTTTAATTACTTTTGCAATGCTAATTACTCATTATGGGTTTTCGAGGTCATTTCTTGGTGCATTTCTTGGTGCTTGTGTATTATTCTGGATGTACTTAAATAGTTAGGCACATTAAATTTTAGTTCAGAGAGAAAACGTATTTTTGGCCAAAAATCCTTTAAGGCTATAGACTTACAATTTTTGTCATTTCGGCCAAAAAATGGATTTTGTTCAAAATTTCAGTATAGGTACTCCTGAATGTGCTGCTTAAGGATCTGTTAACCAAAATTTGATATCTTGATTATAACTTGTTCAAATGGCTTTTAGAAAATGTTCAAATGATTTTTAGAATATTTTAATTACTTTTGCAATGCTAATTACTCGCCACTTATGGGTTTTCGAGGTCATTTCTTGGTGCTTGTGTATTATTCTGGATGTACTTAAATAGTTAGGCACATTAAATTTTAGTTCAGAGAGAAAACGTATTTTTGGCCAAAAATCCTTTAAGGCTATAGACTTACAATTTTTGTCATTTTCGGCCAAAAAATGGATTTTGTTCAAAATTTCAGTATAGGTACTCCTGAATGTGCTGCTTAAGGATCTGTTAACCAAAATTTGATATCTTGATTATAACTTGTTCAAATGGCTTTTAGAATATGTTCAAATGATTTTTAGAATATTTTAATTACTTTTGCAATGCTAATTACTCGCCACTTATGGGTTTTCGAGGTCATTTCTTGGTGCTTGTGTATTATTCTGGATGTACTTAAATAGTTAGGCACATTAAATTTTAGTTCAGAGAGAAAACGTATTTTTGGCCAAAAATCCTTTAAGGCTTTAGACTTACAATTTTTGTCATTTTCGGCCAAAAAATGGATTTTGTTCAAAATTTCAGTATAGGTACCAGGGCTGTGGAGTCGAAGACAAAACCTTCGACTCCGACTCCTCAAATTTTTATGCTTCCGACTCCGACTCCGACTTGGCCTATTTGTAACAACTATTTCTACCATCCTAATTGTAATTTGTATGTTGTAACCTGCATAGGTAAAAAGTAAAACACCGTGGCTATACTGCTACAGCTTTATTAATGATCTGGACGATATTTAAGAACTACAAAAAGATGATAGGCTTGACTTTCAAAGTTTCAATCAAAAGAAAAATAAATTTATTAAGAATTCAAGATATTAACTAGAAAACACCATTTACATGTATATCTAAAAGTTCGATCTCAGCATATGAATTTTGTTTAAGCTCATAATCTGATGTGGATCTAAATGATGATCCTACAATTCCTTTTAAAGTAAAGTTATATATTTATGTACATTAAAGAAATGAATACCTTATTAAGGAAAATGGATAAACCTTACATGATTAAGTTATTAAATTAAATTTGCCTTAATCTCACCAAAAACAGGTTGTAGCTAATTGTTTTGTAGCTGAGAGCCTCTGTGCAGTTTTCAACGAAACAAAATTTGATATAATTCAAAATTTCAAATGGTAAAGAAGAGACTATCGTCCAAAATTATAGTGCTATACTGTGCCTGCTACAATAAATTCATAATAATGCTTATAAAATGGAAATAAATTCTTTTAATAATTTAAGAAAATTAGTGGGAACAGTGGAATCACTGCAATGAATATGCCTGAGTTCATATATTTGTTCTTAGGAACAGAATAGCTTCAGTCGGAGTCGGAGTCGGAGTCTGGACAATTTTACCGACTCCGACTCCGACGCCACAAGCCGAAATTTCCTCCGACTCCGACTCCACAGCCCTGGTTTTAAGAATGTTTGTGTTTTAAGGATGTTTATGTGGATTGTGTTTGGTTTAGTTTTTAGTGATTTAATTGTGTGATTTCTGTTTTAATCGTGTTTAGTTAAGATTGTGCATGATTGGTGTTTTATTAGTTTGATTGTTTTTTCTGGTGTTTAATGGCTCTTGTTTGTGATGTTTATGTCTTTGTTTTCCTGTTTGATTATGTTTGTTTCTAATGGGGAGAAATTCGAGCCAATGAAAGTGGAATGTGAAAGAAAATGGAATTACAATTGGCTAAGAGAAAACGTGGAAGATGATGACGCGTTGGCCGGAAGTGAAGACGGAAGTGGACATACGACGCGCTAACTCCTCCTCCTCCTCCTCCTCCTCCTCCTCCTCCTCCTCCTCCTCCTCCTCTTCTTCCTCCTTCTTCCTCCGTTTTTCCTTGTCCTATTCTCCTCTAAATTTATTCCACTCGTACTTCTCTCCTTTCTTCCTCCTCCCTCTTTCTCTCCCTTCCTCTTCTCCCTCCTTCCCTACCTTCCTCCTCTCTTTCTCTTCCTCCTCCCCTTCCTTCCTCCAGTGTGGTTAGTGTCATCACCCGTCTTCTACCCTCATATACTCTCTCCCTTTATTTCCCTGTTCCACCTCCTTCCCTCCCTCACTCTCCCTCCCTCCTTCACCTTCCTTCCTTCCTTCCTTCCTTCCTTCCTTCCTTCCTTCCTTCCTTCCCTCCGGGGTGGTCAGTGTACCCGTGTTCTAGTTTACTTACTGCGTCGAGCAAATCATGACCCAGATTGTTGATGAAAAGAACCCGTCGCCTCCCGTACACTGTCGCTCCCTCCTGTCACTACCTACTGTCTCTTGTACTGTCTCCTGCAATCACCTACTGTCTCCTGCAATCACTTACAGTCTCCTGCAATCAACTACTGTCTCTTGTAACGACCCACTGTCTCCTGCAACCAACTACTGTCTCCTGCAATCACCTACTGCCTCCTGCAATCACCTACTGCCTCCTTCATTCAACTACTGTCTCTTGCAACGACCCACTGTCTCCTGCAACCACCTACTGTCTCCTGCAATCACCTACTGCCTCCTGCAATCACCTTCTGTCTCCTGCAATCACCTACGGGCCGTTATGAATCTTCATCCTGTGTCGAGATTCGCCAAGAACGTGTAATTTAATCTCTTCCCCTCAATTACTGTAGTGTTAACCCTGTGAGTACGATGACTTGAAACATTGAGTACGATGACTTTACCCTTTCTGTGCGATAACTTAAACCATTGAGTGCGATAACTTAAACCATTGAGTACGATAACTTAACCTCTTCAGTACAGTAACTTAACCCCTTGAGTACGACAACTTAACCCCTTCAGTACGATAACTTAACCCCTTGAGTACGGTGTTATCATCAATGGGTTAAATTATCATTCTGAAGGGGTAAATTCATTGTACTGAAGGTGTTAAGAAAGAACATATTCACCCAATCTAGAGTCTCAGCTTAATATTGCAGCCATTTATGACATTATCTCTGTCCTTTAGATAAACCTATTAGATCTATTTACTGATAAGTGAAAAATCTTTCTTAATAGTGTTTTGAGAATCACCTTCCTTGAAATCTTACAACACATGAAGCATTAATGGATTATGTCTGGGCCTCTGGGTGACACAATGTTTTTGTTTTTTTGTTTGTGAAGAATTTTGTTGTGTTTGTGTGGGTGGATGGGTGTGTGGTAGGGGTGGGTAGGTAGGTGTGTGGGGTGTGTGTGTGTGTGTGTGTGTGTGTGTGTGTGTGTGTGTGTGTGTGTGTGTGTGTTGTAATGGTATTTCTTTAACTGTAATATACCCATAAAAATTACGCCTGCACAGTATAATATTTCTTTCGAGGAACTTGATATTTGATACACTTACGCTAAACTTTTACAGAGGAAGAGTAAAATGATTCACCCAGTCATAGGAAGTGTAATAAATGCCTCCTCCTCCTCCTCCTGATTTTTTTCCGAGGAACATGATATTTTGGTTCACTTGTATGGACGTAAAGGGAAAAATCATGTTACTCAAAGGTTCATGGGAAGTGTTGAAAATATATCCTATCCTCCGTCGTGATATATCAAGGAACATGATATTTGATACACTCGACATATGGACATTTAAAAAGGAATAGTAAAATGAGTCATCCAATCTCAGGTTCGTAGAAGGTATTGTAAATGGCCTCCGTCTTCCTGATAAAATGTAATGTGTTTTGTTATTTCCTTGACGTGTTTGCGGAGAATGACAGGCTACCGTCACTAGGAATTGACTTGGTTAGGAATAATTACGACTGGGAATTGGCTTTGTTGGGAATGGATATAGTTAGGAATGAACATGGTTGGGAATGGACATGGTTAGGAATCGACGTGGCTAGGAATCGGAATTAACGTGGGTGGGAATGGACTTAATTAGAAATGGACCTGTGTGTGTGTATTGATACATGTTTGCGTGTGTATCTACGTTTTTGCTGGTATTTGTGTGTGTATTTGAGTGCGCCTGCGTGCTTGTGAGTGCATGTTTAGGTTCCATCCTCCCGAAGGCAAAAGTGTCCACATTTTGTTCTCATTGTCGTGGGAGTTAACAGAGGCAGCAGGTGTGTGTAAATTAAGAGCTGGGTATTACGGGGGGAGGATGGTGATAGGGGGTGTACGAGGGGATAGTGTTGGTGGTACTGTTGGTGGTGATGACGGGAATGTTGTTGGTGGTGTTCGTTTTAGGTATTGGATGTTGGTGATGATAGTGGTGGGGGGATATTGGTGGTAGTGTTGGTGATGTTGGTGATAGTTTTAGTGATGGTGTTAGTGATAGTGGTAGTAGTGTTGGTGGTGGTGGCAGGATGCTCCTCTCCGCCCCCCTGCCAACAGCCTAAACTACTTTTGTATGAAAATTGTTGCTTCCTCTTTACTGTGAAGCGGGTGGTGGTGTGATGGCCAGCTGGGAGGGAGAGTGAGAGGGAAAGAGGAGTAGGGGAGGGGAGACGGGAGAAGGGAGGGAAAAAGAGAGAGGGAGGGGAAGTGGTGGGAGGAGGGAAAGAGGGGATAGGGAGGAAGGGAAAGGAAAGGATTAGGAAAATGAGAGTGGAGTAGGAGGGAAAAGAGAGAGAAAATGAGAGAGTGTAAAGGAAGGAGACGGCTGGAAGTGAGTAAGAAGCAGAGAGGAAGAGAGAAAGAAATGAGAATTAAATAAAATAGCTCAACAATAAATCCCATTCTCAGTCAGGTGAGGACAGGCGGGCGTTATTATGCTTACCTAACCACAGCCTAAAACACCTGTGTCATAGTGCTCGGTCAGGCATTATATATAAGCATGATGTCTGTATATTTATCTATGTATACTTTTAAATCCTCGTGATTGGGGTGATTTGTGGTAATACATTTGGTAAATCCCACTTCATTACGGGATAACCTTGATAACTGATAGTGTTTGTTATTATTATTATTATTTATTAGTATTGTTGTTGTTACTGTATTATTATTATTATTATTTATTATTATTATTATTATTATTATTATTATTATTATTTATTATTATTATTATTATTAATATTATTATTATTATTATTATTATTATTATTATTATTATTATTATTATTATTATTATTTATTATTTATTATTATTATTATTATTATTATTATTATTATTATTATTATTATTATTATTATTATTATTATTATTGTTATCCAGCGCTGATCTGGAATGTGGTCAGTCTAGTCTGGCTGCACGTAATTCCAAAATTATCTCTCTTTTTTTTTCTCTCTCTCTCTCTCTTCCTCTCTCTCTCTCTCCTTCTTGGTCGCGAACAAAGCAAGTGGTGGTTGAGGTTCTTGCTCATAGTAAACAAAGGAGTGGTGAGGGGGGGGGGAGAGTCTCTTATTATCTCTCAACTGTAGGCTAAAGTCTTATCTCTCACCGTAACTGTAAGCTATATGATATGTCCCTCCTCCCCTTCCCTCTTCCTCTTCCCCCCTCTCCTCCCCTTCTCCCCTTTCCCCTCCCTCCCCCCTCAGGTTGGAGAGATACGTTATCAATAATGCACAATGATTTAAACCCCATTGAGGTATTAACTCTTTTTGTAATAAGAAATTGGGTTTAAACTGTTGAATTTTTGCTACATACAATTATGGCCCAATTTAAACCACAGCTTTTTCAGTATAATTTAGTATAAACATATAATATTTTTTACTCCTATATAATTTGTTTAACGTTTTTTTTTTATATATCATAGCAGCTTAAACCTAACACGTGATCTTGCTTGCTTGCTTGGTTGCTTCAATTTATTTTCTGACCGTCAATTACTAAGGTCATTACGGTTGTATCATTCTAATTTCCTCCCGTAACTACTGTACCGTCCCTACCCCCCCTCCCCTTGGTGACGTCCGGAATTGTGGGAAACTGGGGATTTAAATTGTGTTGACCATGAAGTTCTTAATGTGTGTGTGTGTGGAAATTATTACACCCACAGCCTGTTTGAACCACCACCCACTTGAACCACCACCCACAGTGCCACCTTACCTTTTGAACCACCACCCACTTACTTGTTGAACCACCACCCACTTACCTGTTGAACCACCACCCACACCTTACCTATCTGTGGTTCTCAGTCGTATACTTTTTGCGTCACTCTTTCACCACCATCCATTATCGGGTTCGTCAGGTGCCGCTAATCTCTGTCTACGTTACCTGTGCTAGCAATTGGTTTATCATTACTCTTCGTAAGTGATGCTCATGTTCAAGATTAATGGAAACAGATTATGATAGTTGTCAGGCCTTGGACGATTAGTTGTTATTATTGTTGTTGTTGTGGTTGTTTTTATTATTGTTGTTGTTCTTGTTGTAGTTAATTTTATTATTATTATTATTGTTTTTGTTATTATTGTTGTTGTTTGTCAGGTGTGGTAAGAAGGATGTTAAGAGGAAGGAAGGATAAATACAGGAAGGATTCAGGATGTTGGTAGACAGAGCCGAGGATAATGATGATGATTTTTTTTTTTACCCACTATAAATTTCTGGCTTCTCTTATGTATCTCACAGGAGAACTTCTCACACATTAGTTTTTTCTTCTGCTGTGAGGGCTCCAATTGTCCCGTTTTTTGTTGTGTACTAAAGTTGAGATTTCCTGAGCTATTATTATTATTTTTTGTTATTATTATTATTATTATTATTATTATTATTATTATTATTATTATTATTATTTATATTATTATTATTATTTAAGTTATTATTATTATTATTATTATTATTATTATTATTATTTTTATTATTATTATTATTATTATTATTATTATTTTTATTATTATTATTACGCGTAAATTTAAACTTATTATATGTTTATTTTGGACACGTGTCAAATCGATTTATTTATGTATTTATTTATTTATTAATTATCAAAATAAAAAACAACAACTATTTTTAATTAATATTTAAGCACATCCTCCAAAAATATTCCATTTACTATTTTTTTTGGCGGATCACAGTACCAATTTTCCTCTCGAATATTTGGTGCGTGTCACAGTAATATATTTTTATACGTATTTCGCAATATTTTTTTTTCACGCACAGTATAAAGACTTCCGAACTAACCTTTCATTAATACTTTTTTATCATATAGCCATTACCCCCAATAAGGTACATCGGTGTGCGTTAGCCGTGGCGATGTGTGAAGAAGTGTGGCATTATGTTGGGTGTCCGGGGTGTTGACGCAGATGGTAACAGCGATGCCTCAAGGACACACCACCCACAGCTAGGAGGATGGGAGTGTCCTACAGGTATAGGGTGGGAGGGGTGCTATAGGATGGGAGGATCATATAGGGCGTGGGAAGGAGTATCCTATAGGAATGAGGATGGCGTGGGAGGATGAATTTGATGGGAGGTTAATTTAATTTGAGTTAGGTTAGGTTAGGAAACAGATCTCTTACCCAGCAGAATTACACAGAGGATGGAGGAGGAGAGAAGGAATGTGAGGGAGGGGGTAGAAGGAATGAGAGGGAGGAAGTAGTGTGAGGGAGAGCGGGAGGGAGAAGTATTAGGGAGGAAGGAAGGAGGGAGGGTAAGGGAGTAAGGAGGATTAGGATGAGGAAGGAGTGTAAGGGAGGATTAAGGGAAGGAAAATGGTGAGGGTAAGGAGTGTCGACGAAGGGGGAAGGGAAGGGGAAGTGGGGTAAGGAGGAGGGAGGGGAAGTAGGGCAAGGAGGAGGAGGGAGAAGAGGGGGAGGGGAAAGGTCGTGTAATATCCAAAATTATGATTGGATGGATTAGGAAGGATTAGAGCTGATATTGGAGGAGCTGAGAGGATTAGGGACAGGGAAAATAAGCAGATTAAAGATGATCATGGAATAACCTGAGATCAGTACAAGATTGGGTAGGATTTTGAGCAATTAGGGTAATATTGAGTTTCCTTTAAATACCCATAAGTGTTATAATAATTCCCGTACTGTAATTATTCCCCCTTAATGAATTGTAATTATCCCCCTTTTATGTAATGACAGCTCACTTAAATGATCCAAACGTCTTAAGTGTAATAAAATCCGTATTGTTATTATTTTAAGTAAATTTAAGTATATATATATTGTAAGTAATGCATAGTATGTATTGTTTTATCAGTAAATATTTAACGTAAGTAATACATAATGTTTTCTAGGTATATATCTAACGTAAGGAAGGCACGAATTCGTTTAGTCATATAAGGGAAATCTGTACCAATAAACCAGGTGTTATATTACGTCTCGGCGGCCCTACAACTCGCGGCGTGACAATGGGGCCGCACAGGTGTCACGTCCAGATGTCACGGGTCCCAGTGCTTCCGTACCTGTTACACGCTGTTACGGGCTAGTGGGGGGGTCCAGACCTCATTAATAAATTCTCTCAAATCGATTATATCATCACAATGCCCATTTTTTTTATATGTAGTGTACAAACAAGCTCGTGAGAATGTGTTGGAATTTCACAGTGATTCAGCTGGACGTCTCGGCGTGAACATTGTTGACGTGAACCAGCTGATTGTGGTGGAGGCGACACTGGTGGAGGGAATCTGAACCTTAAGTCCAGGGGAGCGGAAGATCGTGATTAGCGTAGGATGGTGGGGGCCGTGAGAGGTGGGAGGAGCCGGGGTGGGTTGAAGGTATGTGTGTGTGTTCGCGTGTGTTTGTGCGTGCGTGTGTGTGCGTGAGAGAGAGAGATGACCCACGTTATGTTGGTCACAAGATGATTATCATGGTCTTGACTAACTCTGTTTCATCATGTGGGGTGGTGGGGGGCGACGCTCACTGTCCACTTGCTTCATGTATATGGTCCTGTACACACACACACACATCATGTACACAGTCACAGGGAAACATACACACGCTAGTACATCTTCTAACACACACACACACACACACACACATCATGTACACAGTCACAGGGAAACATACACACGCTGGTACACCTTCTAACACACACACACACACACTTCATGGACACATTCTCTCTCTCTCTCTCTCTCTCTCTCTCTCTCTCTCTCTCTCTCTCTCTCTCTCTCTCTCTCTCTCTCTCTCTCTCTCTCAACGAGTCACTCCTTGAGAAACTCGCGTCGCTGCCATGAAATGTTACGTTACACTCCAGCTCCTTTGTGTGTTACTTCACGTGACGGTGACGGCCATACCTGCAGGCTGCCTCGCCACTGTAACCCCCCTCCTCCTCCTCCTCCTCCTCCTCCTCCTCTTCCTCTTCTTCTTCTTCCTTCTCTTCTTTCTCATCCTCCTCTTCTTCCTTCTCCTTCTCTTCTTTTTCTTCCTTCTCTTCTTCATCATCATCTCCCTCCTCCTCCTCCTCCTCAACAGAACCAAACACTGACCAATAAGACTGTTGCTTCACTCGACAATTTAGATTTTCAAAAGTATTTCCTAGTGGGACAACCTCCCATGGCCTCACTGTTACCTCAACACAAACATTAATATTGTTTATGTTCGTTTCGTCACCCTACCTTACCTTACCTTACCTTACCTTACCTTACCTTACCTTACCTATCCTAACCTTACCTAACCTAACCTAACCTTACCTAACCTAACCTAACCTAACCTAACCTAACCTAACCTAACCTTACCTAACCTAACCTAACCTAACCTTACCTTTATTTCACTTTCTCATATTTTATCTATGTACAGTAATTACCAAATTCCTATTTTTATTTAATTTTTTTCTTCGTCATTGTTGTCTAATTCACGAAGTTTCTCCCCCATATGAGTTGATTATAATCCCGTTGTGTTTTTTTTCTATGAGGTAAAGTTAAAGAATTTTCGTAGGTCTTAGTGATAGGTTAGGTTAGGTTTAGTAAGGCTTTGTTTATTTTAGGTAGCGTTAGGTTAGGTTAGGTTAGGTTAGGTTTAGTAAGGCTTTGTTTATTTTAGGTAGCGTTAGGGTGTTTAATCATCAGGTGAAATACTCCATACTGTTTAATTAATTATTATTTACCTGTATTGTAATCGTAATGTGTTTGTTAGGTGCCTCTATACATACATCTCTTACAGGGTGCAGTCGCGCGTGTGTGTGTGTGTGTGTGTGTGTGTGTGTGTGTGTGTGTTTTATGACGTATCCCTCACCTTAACCCAACGTAATCAGGCTAATAAGACGTTCGGAGCGGAAGCGTGGGTGAGTGGTGGGTGAAGGTGGTGGTGGTGGTGGTGGTGGTGCAAGGGACGGTGGGGGTGGTGGTAGTGGTGCAGGCCGCGGTAGGTTACTATAATGAGTAGTGAGCGAGTGGCTTCCGTGACACAGGATACACCAGGCCAAACACTGACACATACCGACCCACTCACCCACCGACCCATTCACCCACCGACCCATTCACCCACCGACCCATTCACCCACCGGCAATCTCACCAACGACCCATTCACCCACCGACCCATTCACCTGACCCATTCACCACCGACCCATTCACCCCTGACCCACTCACCCACCGACCCATTCACCCACCGACCCATTCACCCACCGACCCATTCACCCACCGACCCATGGCTTATATAATGTATTTTGTCTTATTTTGTAATGTACTCTGGAATCACACACACACACGCACACACACACACACACACACACACACACACACACACACACACACACACACACACAGATATATGAGTTATAAGGGTAAAAGTGTAAACAGGATATATCAGTATAAGGTTAGGTTAGGTTCGGTTCGGTTCGGTTAAGTTACAGTCCAGTGCTTTTTTTTTTCGAACGCTTAAAAATTTCTGGTTAAGGAAAAAAGTAAATATTCTCATCCCCGGTGCTATAATAACTACCTCGTCACACACCAGTACACAACTAACTACCTCGTTACACACCAGTCCACAACTAACTACCCCGTTACACACCAGTACACAACTAACTACCCCGTTACACACCAGTACACAACTAACTACCCCGTTACACACCAGTACACAACTAACTACCCCGTTACACACCAGTACACAACTAACTACCCCGTCACACGCAATTTACTACCCCGTCACCCAGTACACAACTACCCCGTCACACCAGTCCACAACTAACTACCCCGTCACACACCGGTACACAACTAACTACCCCGTCACACACCGGTACACAACCACTACCCCGTCACACACCAGTACACAACTAACTACCCCGTCACACACCAGTACACTAACTACCCGTTACGCCAATTACAATAACTACCCCGTTACACGCCAGTACACAACTAACTACCCCGTCACACCCGTACAACTAACTACCCCGTCACACACCGGTACACAACTAACTACCGTTACACGCCAGTACACAACCTTACCCCGTTACACGCCAGTACACAACTAACTACCCCGTTACACGCCAGTACACAACTAACTACCCGTCACACCAGTACACAACTAACTACCCCGTTACACGCCAGTACACAACTAACTACCCCGTCACACACCAGTACACAACTGCCGTCACACACCAGTACACAACTACCCCCGTCACACCGTTTTGCTCACCCCGTCACACGGTACACAACTCCGTCACACCAGTACACAACCACCCCGTCACACACCAGTACACAACTACCCGTCACACGCAGTACACAACTACCCGTCACACACCAGTACACAACTACCCGTCACACACCGGTACCACAACTACCGTCACACCGTTCACAACTACCTTCACACACGGTACACAACTCCGTCACACACCAGTAAACAACTACCCCGTCCACCGGTACACAACTACCCCGTCACACACCAGTACACAACTACCGTCACAGTACACAACTACCCGTCACACACCAGTACACAACTACCCCGTCACACACCAGTACACAACTACCCCGTCACACACCAGTACACAACTAATCACCCCTGTCACACACCGGTACACAACTAACTACCCTGTCACACACCGGTACACAACTAACACTCCCGTCACACACAGTACAACAACTACCCTGTCACACACCAGTACACAACTACCCCCTGTCACACACCAGTACATAACTACCCCGTCACACACCAAATACTAACTACCCCGTCCACACACCAGTACACAACTAACTACCCCGTCACACACCAGTACACAACTACCCTGTCACACACCAGTACACACAACTACCCCGTCACACACCAGTACACAACTAACTACCCCGTCACACACCAGTACACAACTAACTACCCTGTCACACACCAGTACACAACTACCCTGTCACACACCAGTACACAACTACTCCCGTCACACACTGTACACAACTACCCTGTCACACACCGGTACACAACTACCCCGTCACACACCAGTACACACTACCCCGTCACACACCGGTACACAACTACCCCTGTCACACCGGTACACAACCACCCCGTCACACCAGTACACAACTTCCCGTCACACACCGGTACACAACTACCCCGTCACACACCAGTAAACAACTACCCCGTCACACACCAGTACACAACTACCCCGTCACACTCCCCAAACCTTTGATCATGCGGTTAAAAGGTGGTCGTTATGGGATTCACGGCAGGTGCTAACAACTCAGGTGTAAACGACTCTCTCTCTCTCTCTCTCTCTTCCTACTTCCTCCTCCCTCCCTCCCCTTCCCATTGGTCATCGCCACACTACCTCGTTGGCCAATTAGTCTCGGGTGATTATCAGGTGTGGTCTGGTGAGTGTTTGGGAACAAGGAAGAGCGGGGAGGGGAAGGAAGGGTGTGTGTGTGTATCAGGCTTCAAGAATCTCAAAAATTCGTGAATTTGTTTTTTCTCGTAACAGGAGATGTGGGAAAGGCACCTGTGTGGATAGTTCGAGTTATAGCTTAAAACTTCCTGCTCGAGTGGCATAAAAATTACGCTGAGACTGTACTAGATTCGTCCTGTTATCATAGTTTGTGAGCAGAATTACTGAAATGGATTATGTGATTTTGGCTCATGATTCTAGTAGTATATAATTAACAAGAGAGCATTTAGTTACGTTAGTGCCTGTAATTTCGACGTCATTTTGAACCATGTAAGCATAGGGTTAACATTAATATTAAACAACAAAAATAACTAGTAATTATTAAATAACTAATAATAATAATAATGATAATAATAATTAAAAAAAGTAAACGCAATAGTCCGTTCGTGGTATTTTGGTAACACGACCGTGGGTTCACTTCACACTTCATTGGGTCCAAGTAGTGGTTATTGACGGCGGGGATTAAATCACGCGATGGGGCCAGGGAGCCATTAACTAGGGGGAGATAAGCGTGGTAGAGTGTTTACCTGGGCAGCTACTGATGGCTGTGAGTACTTGGTTTTTTTTAGAGAGGTCCACAGTATAGAGGCGTCTATTTGTTTAAACCTGCGCCATTTGTTGTCTCCCCCTTCCATTTTTTTATAAGTAGTGTGTGTATATTTTTACGCTTTTCCACCAGTCCTGCCTTCCACTTCACCTCCAGTTTCCTCTTCTTCATCAATATAAATTCCAAAATATTTATAGCATCTAATGGGTTGAAGAAAGCAATCGAGTCTATCCATATAAGAAATTGAGACAAAAACAAACATTTAAAAAAAAATAGTATAAATATTGGACCACCTGAAGAATCTCCACCCCAGCTTATTTTCAAAGATTAACCACCCTTACTCTAATTGAGGGGGATGAGTTTAGGTTAGGTTAACGTTAGGATGGTTAATCTATCGGTTAAGCTGGGATGGAGATTCTTCTGACGATCTACTTAAATAATATTAGTACAGGTTTGATCGAATGACTAAATATAATAGTTGATAAAATTATACCCTCGATATAGGATGGAAACAGCCACCTTGTACTCTTATCATTATGGCGCTATATTTAATGAAGCCTTATAAATAACTCCTTGCTAGTCAGAATGAGTGATTTATAAGTCAGAATCAAAATGTCAGGAGGGTTAGAGAGGAGTGTTTGCTGGCGAGTCTTGTGGCATTTAGCGGAGAACTCTTACACACTGTTGTAGTTACCTGGGGAACTCTGCCAAATGTTAATGGATGGCGGACGTTTTCTGTCGTAACTTGTGATTATAAGAATGGAGGAAGGTTACCTCACGCTCCTTGCCACACAGCCTCTACCATTTATACATTTTCACCGAGAATATCGCCAGAGATGTAGTAACTAACCTTTGTGGAATAATGAGCATTGGGTTTGTCGATCCTTTAAAGGTTCCAATGATGAATTTACCCCGTAACACCAAACGGAACTAAAATACATAAGAAAAATATTTTATACCTTATTTTTACCTCTTTAATATGTGCTGGGGACGTTTTTATTGATGGTACAGTCTTACAACCCCTGTTACGAGAAATAGTTACGAATCTTTGAGAATCAGGACCCCGGGTTCTTGAGGTAGGTTTTGTTAAGACTGGGCGCGCGGCGTGTGTGGTCCTGTCAGCCTCCAAGAACTTTCCAATAATGTATGAATCTAATTTTCCTTATCTCTCAAGCAGTCCTGTATTTATTTTCGCCTTTGAAATCTGAAATTACAGTATGTATAACTGAATTATGCATTCCGTTTAAAGCTGTTTTCATATTCATTGAACATAACAGTTAATGAACTTTTGAATGTTTAATGAGGTAATGGTGTGTACAGAAAGCATTAAAGGTGAGTGAAGAATTGGTGTTAGAAAATAGATTGTTTTTCATACGGGTAACTTTAAGGTGGTGAATTAAATGTACTTGATAATATAAAAACGTAACTGTATATAGATGTCCCGCAGCTGATAGTGATAGTATGTACGTATTTTTATTATAACACAAATGTCCTACAGTAGTTATCAGTTTGTAAATTTACTAGAATTATTAACACCATTATTGCAGTAATATACTACAACAGATACTAAAATTATTACACAAATGTACCACAACAAAGACTGGCATTTATATTATTATTATTACATAAACATACTAACATTATCAGCACATAATTTACACCGCCATTAACATTAGCGTTGAGTGCAGTACAAGAGGCTAACAATAAAGTCAAATTTTATAGGGTATATTAACCTTAATGCTAGCCGGTATTACAACACGCCATGGCTCTCGCTGTTACACACACACATACACCAGTAAAAATATTAGTGTTGAAAGTTACAGGAAGTCTTTGGTGTTGTATATTACAGCAGAGGTGTAACGTTGAGCTGTAATGGTAATAGTAGGCGTTACAGTATAATGGTTAAGTCTTTTTGTTAATGTAATGTTTGTTAATCCAATTAGAAAATTAAAAATCTATGAGAATATGGTTGAAAAAATTGTCACCCGTCTTGAAGAAAAAAAAAAACTCCTGAAGAATCCACACCCAAATTTATTTCACCTAAATCACATAAAGATTATCCCTCAACGCTTTTTGGGGTATGAGGTTAGATGGGGTTAGGTTAGGTTAGAATCTTTGACGAAAAAACAATTTAGAACCTTTTCGACTACGTGAGCTGAGTGGGTGAGTGACTTGACTGCGGATCTGATAAACGCTCAACAAATGATGTCCCAAGTTTATATTAGGTACAGAATTTTTTATATAAATACGCTGTTGGTGAGATAATGTCACTTTTGTCCTGATGAATAATGTTCCGTCCAATTTGTTCTTTTGTTCAGTTGTGAAGTTTGACCTTTGAGTAAATTTATTAAAAAGAATGGGGGGCTTTTTTTTTATTATTTATTTCTGAATTCTGTTGATTTTGTATATTAATTTTTATTTTTCTGTAAAATTTTAATACAGTTAAAGTACAGTATTTTATGGAGAATGTTATCATTAACCGTCTCCTACTTGGTGTTCAGTGTATCTTTAATAATTGAGGATGAATCTCTGTGTAATTTTGATGCGTTTATGGACGGAATTTTTACGCCACTTAACTGAACCATTTAGGTGCAGTTTTACGTCTTCTGTTAGGGAGAACCTTTAGCGTATGAACCTTTGAGAACTTCCCCGCAGGAGTGAACACTAGCTACAGTATGCCACCGAAACTCGACTGTGACTAAATGCATTCTCGTATCTCCTGGGGTTGACGAATCTCAGCGAATCGGCCCCAAAATAGACAGAACGTGTCGCCAGTGTCATTCTGGTGTGTCGTAACACGTGTGAGGAGCGACTTGTCGTGTCGTGTTTAGCTGAGGTGATGGTGATGGTGGTGGTGGTGGTTCATGTTTGTGTTGTGAGACGGTGGTCGCTTTTACGCAAGGAGCTCTAGGGTGATATAGTGTGTGGGAGTCCTGCATGAACCTGTGTCTGCATTTTTACACGCACTCTGGATGGGAAAATGGTGTTGGTGTCTTTACATGCTTATTTGTGTACGTGTATGCATATCTGTAATCATATATAAATAAATTTAAACACATATGTACTTATCTGTAAACAGTCATGCATATCTGTCTTTTGTATACAGACCTTCATGCATATCATTGTTATATAATATACATAGTCGTTTATTTACTCTGACAGATCTACTTACGTATACACAGGCAAACACATTCGTCCACTGTGGGTGTATACTTATACAAGTATACGTATGTATAATCATTGCGGATTCAAGTTAAATATACGCCTTGAACCTCTGCTGTTTAAACAAATAGAACTAATGCACAATACAGTATTTCAGAGAGTTGTATAACATAAACATACAGTATGCTCTTGTGTATACGAGTATATCATACATATGCTCTCCCCTCATACTTTCGCACCACAGCACCTGAGTATAACGTAATGTGATGGGGCCGTGTTGTGACTCTCACCTGATGTAATGGGTCATGCTTTCTTACCTTGACTAATGTAATCTCGTGTTTACCTTTACTTTCACTCTTGTTGTGCTCTGAGATGGTGTTTGTGTGGTAAGTCGAGTCTCTCTCTCTCAGACCCTGAAAGTATAGTCAAACATCCTAAACTAAAATAAAAAAAATAAAAAAAAAAAAAATAAATATTTAATTAAGTGATACGCTGTTCTGAAAGTTTACCTGTTACAAAAACTAAGTCCAGTGACCGGTGCTTCATAACCTTGACAGCTGAAGCACCTTAAACAACAACAAATAACGACGTCTATAAATGTATTTGTCTTTTAATTCTGGTTTTCTTTGCTTTCAGGTGAGTTGTGTTTCCCAGTGCAGGTGAACCGTAGTGCAAACAGTGAGTGTAAATACGGCAATGATGGTACAGTTGTGTTAGATTATTATGACAGTGGCAGTGAAAAACAAACAAACAAACAAGCACTGACAACACTTTCGGGTAATAACATGAGAACGAGCAATCGATGTTGTGGGTGGAATAATAAGTAGCCACAGAGTCTTGGGTTGAATTTTCCTCGTAACTGGAGATGTGGAATTACACCTAACTGGCTCAATGTTACAGAAACTATAGTGTGTTACGTGTTATTGCTGGAGAGAAAACAATATTTGAGTTGTTATAATGTGTAGCCTTTTACGTAATAACGCTTGAATTTGGGAGCACTTGAGGATTAACCTTAGTTCATTTCACCTGAAGATTAACCTACCTAAGGCTAACCTAACCTACTTTAACCAAACGCTAACTTAACCCACTTTAACCTAACGCTAACCTAACCTGCTGTAACCAAACCTACCTTAACCTACTTTAACCTTACCCAACCTAACCAAACCTACGTTAACCTACTTTAACCTTACCTAACCTAACCAAACCTACCTTAACCTAACCTAACCTTAACCTAACTCAACACTAACCATTAAGGTGTTTAACCATCAGGTGAAATAAGCATGAGGGAGGAGAGGAAGCTAATTTTCAAGAAGTGATCTAGAAAAAAAAATACTCACTCTTTTTTCTTGATCCAGTCAGTGTTATTACATCATACAGAGATGGTTAGTTTTATAGGCACTCTTACAGAACCTTATGTTATGTCACCCGTGGAAAATGTTTTAAGTTCTCTGGACCGTAACAGAAGGTAGTGTGTTACGCCATCAACTGAGGCCACGACGAGTTACTGTATATTACCCCCAAGCAAGATGAACACACAACAGTCTGGAGGGAAATAAAAACAATGGTCGTGTTTCATAGAGGTGTGTGTGTGTGTGTGTGTGTGTGTGTGGTGATGGGTGGTGATGGTGATGATTAATGGATAGTTTATGTTATTGAAATTGTGATATCATACTGGTAATATCATTTATGTGACGAGAACTGTGTTAACTTTGGCCTTCAGGCATTGTGGTGTTAATAAGAGAGTTTATTGGCGTCATGGTGCATTGGGTTAGTAGTGTCTGTGGGGTAAAAGGTGTCTGGTGTAATGGCGCAGAGGTGTGGTGATATCTGGTGCACTGGTTTAATGGTGCCTGTGGTGTAATGGTGCAGAGGTGTGGTGATATCTGGTGCACTGGTTTAATGGTGCCTGTGGTGTAATGGCGCAGAGGTGTGGTGATATCTGGTGCACTGGTTTAATGGTGCCTGTGGTGTAATGGTGCAGAGGTGTGGTGATATCTGGTGCACTGGTTTAATGGTGCCTGTGGTGTAATGGTGCAGAGGTGTGGTGATATCTGGTGCACTGGTTTAATGGTGCCTGTGGTGTAATGGTGCAGAGGTGTGGTGATATCTGGTGCACTGGTTTAATGGTGCCTGTGGTGTAGTAGTGGCGCAGTGGGTCGACCTCCACCTTAGCAGATAGAACAGAGCGTTGAGTGGAACCAAACGATTATGGCAAAGAATAACACGGCCAGATTGTACCGTTCTGAGCCAACTTAAAGGTTATAGACATGAGATGAGAGACAGAGAGGGAGTCGAGACCAGGGACGGAGTCGAGACCAAGGGGGAAGTCGAGACCAGGGAGGGAGTCGAGACCAGGGAGGGAATCGAGACCAGATTAGTGTGACCGAGATGGATCGAGACCACAAGAATTATGACCGGTTCAGAAGCTTAATAGTACTGATTAAGACCATATTAAAGGGGGATTAGTGCAAGTCTTTAAGAGAGTAAAGACCAGTTTAATAGACCCGAAGGAGTTGAGACCAGATGACAGATGGAGACAACGACTGGGATTTATACGAAAGACCAGATTAAAAAAAAGGATATAAGACAGGATCGAAGGAGATAACAGACCAGAATGATAAGACCAAAATAAAGTGTGGGAGACGGAGGGGCACAGGTGTGAGGTGTTGATGGTGGTGGTGGTAGAGGGTGTTGCCTAGCTAGGGCCACGCCACCACCTGCCCACGCCTTCCTACCCACGCCCTATCTATGCGATATTAGGGCAACCTGTGACTGCTGGTGTCTGTCTGTCTGTTGCTAAGCCAGTACACCCTTTACCTGCTGTCTGTGTTACTGTCTCCGTTAAACAGTCATAACTAACACCAGTATCTCAGCAGGGAAATCCGATGCCTTGGGAACTGGCTAAGACCTGTCGGTATATCCCCTGGGGCTGTGTGTGGTCTCGTAGTGAACTTGTGAAATTTACGTTCGTCTCTGGTAGCATCACTCTTAATTCATTGGTATTTTAGGTGTAATGAGAGACATTGAAAACACTCAGAGTAGCTTGTTACTGCTTAGGTTAGGATAGGTTTTGTCCTAGTAAGAGAATTGGGCAGGTTTGGGCAAGAGGTGGTGACAGGGAAGAATCAGGGGTGGGCAGGGAAGAGCCAGATGGTTGCAGGGAAAAACCATGTGTGGGCAGGGAAAAGCCAGGTGTGGGCAGGGAAGAGCCAGGTGTGGGCAGGGAAGAGCCAGGTGTGGGCAGGGAAGAACCAGGGGTCGCCAGAAGTGCGGCAGGCATTTCCTGGGAGGTCGGCAATGTATGGCGTGCCTCACCGTTGGTTCATTGTGTACGGTATACCACTGGTAGAGCCGCCTGCCTGCTCATACACTAGAAGGCCAACAGGTGCTTCGATATACTCGCTTCTATACCCGGTTTAGGACTCGGATTCTTAAAGCTTCTTATTTTATAATTTATCCCTTTGACAGGTGACAAAAGGATGCATCAAGTTACGATAGTTTTAGTGCGATATTTCAGCCTCACTTGAAGTCAGATCTGTAGGCAAGACTAGAGAGCCATGTGAGATGAGGCATCACTTATTTATCACGGTGATATATGTATGTGATTTTAATGCTCTGTAAATAAAGATTGTATCATTAGTTTTATGGAGATATATTGGTGCTTCTAAATGTTTCTAGTTTTTCTTTCTTTCAAATATTGACAGTTTAAAATTTACTATACGGTATTGTACAGTGAATGTCTATTGCATTTTTGTTTTGAAAGGGTTAGGCTTGGGTGTCTTGTCTGAATTTGTATAGACTAAAGTTTTGTGAGGGTGTGGGATGACGGTAGCTACAAGAGGTAGTAGATTACACCTACGTACACCCACCAGGCAACACCTACACACCTTTGTTGATCATGAGGCTGGGCGTCAGCGATGAACCTCCTCCCTGGGCCCCACACCCACCACGATACAAATGGCGGTCATCCCTCCACCCCAGAGAAGATTAACCTGGCTGTAACTGGGTAGACCTGTGAAGGAATACATGAGTTTATATCTACCTGGTGTATAGGATTAATCGTAGTTAGATCCACCTGATATAAAGGAAAACTCGTAATTCTCTCCCGATATGAATTGAAAGAGCTTACGGGATGCAGAGTGTAGAGGGTTGTTTTCGCGATACAGAGAGAGAGGCTGGTGGTCACAAGTCGCCGTCTGGTTAATCAGGATGAATTAGCATTTTACAGTCCTTGTGAACCTTCATAAATCATGTAAACAGTCCAGTATAATATATATTTACCTGTTGTAACTCCATAAGCAGTAGTAGTAGTAAAACAACGAGCATTTAAACTACAACCTCACTACTAATTAATATTATACCTGTCATTTTCTTCTGTACCCTAAATAATTACACTATTTTATGACGGGCAATAAACAGGAACCTAAAATACAGTAATTATTTAGGGTTCTAGAATACAAAAGTTTCCATGTAGATACAAAATACTGTGCATGTAGTAAGGGCTTCAGTAACCCACAGAAGCAATATTAAAACTAAAAACCTCAAGAGTAAAATATATCTCTAATTACTTAATCCTACATGAAAATAACATACAGATACTCATACCAATTTCTCACGTAGACTATAGCGGTAATGAACAATGTATATATAAATATTTATTTAGTGCACGTACCGCTATCATTCACCAAGCAAGAGGTACAACACAGGCCCTGATGAGGTGTACCCAGGTTGGTTTCCTTGTAGAGCTATCAGGTTAGAGGCGGAGCGCTGGGCCTTGATCACTCGCCTTACCCCTCCACTCTGTTTAGTCTTGACAAGCATTTTTTGGGGGTGTGGGGTGAGGACGCTTTTCTTGTTCGCGCTATGTACACTATGGGCTCAGGTTACGGGATATATATTTTTTTTTCGAGCCTTGGTGTGTGTGTGTGTGTGTGTGTGTGTGTGTGTGTGTGTGTGTGTGTGTGTGTTGTTTTTAATGTAGACAAGCCGGGTTTTTGCTTGTTAGATTTGAATTACTGGATTATTGACCACTTTATTTTGTGTTAGATTTAAATAACCGGATATTTTGGGCGAATATGTACTGAAAATGTCAACTTGATAGAATTTTAGTTTTTAGTTTTGCTTTAGTCGAAAATAGAAAGACTTGTGTGCAGGTAAACAGTTTTTGTCTTGTTTTGTATAATGTAGTGTAATCAATTTCGGTATCTGAATGACGTTACATAGTATATTGTGAACCAGTGAAGAATCTTAACCTAACCCTCGGAGTCTAACATGGAGGACGACTGTCAAATTAGGTCCTACAAGGAAATGATGGTTGATGGTCAGCTAATTTTTAGTGCGTTAGACATTCACATCTGCCAGGACGACCTTCATTATTTTTTAGAAGGATCAGCAAGTTCCGCACATGAGTTACATCTGTCCTTTTGTTGCCTCAATTTCAGTCATACACAATAGCCAGTGTCATTATACAGAGACGTATTTCCTCATACCAGTGTTATTAGTATATTTATGTATGTATTAATGTGTATCCTACGCACGAAGAAATTTTCCGGTTATTAGGTAAACAAGTGTCCTCTCCACAGATGGATAAAAGAATTTTGTACCCGCTGGCGACTATGTAAACAAACCCAATGTGTGTGCTCCTGTGTTCTCTGTCTCGTCCAGGCGGCCTCCACGACCCCACGCCTCGAGAGTCTAAGTAACAGAAAAGCCCTCAAGACGTCTCTGGTGTTTGTGTTCCCGACGGTAATTTGAAGTTGAAATCTTATCTTTTAGAGGAGAACTCTAAAGAGTTTTAGGCTTAAAATAAGAGGGTAAACGGTTGGATCGTTGACTTTAGTAGCTTTGAGACTTACGAATACTTGAAGAGAATTAATGCCTTGAGACCTTGTACTGGCGTTAGTGTAAAGTGGGCTATAGGTGAGAAGGAAATATATATATAGTTTGGATGCTGAAGTAAACCTTAGCTACGAGTAATTGTAAGATAATGGTTATTGTGGTGTGGCTGAGAGAGAGTCCATGGCAAGCGACATGTTCCACCACAAGTGCTAAGATAAAGATCGTGTGGGTGAAGACGAAGACGGCGTAAGTGGAGCGATGAAGGCAGTGACACCACTCTGGGTCCACCATCATCCCGAGATGTCAAGGTTGTTGCTCAACTACCCAAGTAAAGACCGTCATTTTGCTCTTTAAACAGGAACTAGGGAGTGGTGCTCCGCTGTGGCGTGTTGGACTTAGTGACAGTTCTCCAGGATGTAAGACCTACTTGTTGATGCATGCATGCAACGAAATTATCACTGACATTACCTGTTCTTTTAAAGAGGAAGTAACTGAAGAAGAAAATTGACCAAAAATTTATCATAATTGCGTTACTCCCGTCATGGCCACACTCCCGGCTGTGTATACAGTGACATATAAGAAAAAAACTCAAGCGGAAAATTGTCTGTCAGGCTAATGAAAAGACGGACATAGGGTTCACTAACGCAGCTCCTCCCGCAAAGCAAAGAAATATAGCGATGCCATATTTCTGTTGCTACAAAAGGCACAGGACTACTGGTTAATTCTGTACTGGGGTGTACTGTATGCTTGGGGCTCGGGTGGTTGGTGATGTTGGTTTTGTCCTCGTTGCCCGCGGTGTTTGGTAGGTGGGGTGGTGGCTGGCAGCGTTTGTCACTTGACCTCGGTGTGGCTTGGTTATAGAATAGAATCTCAGTAATTTTAAGTCGATATATATATATATATATATATATATATATATATATATATATATATATTACCTGATGAGTCGTGTATTTTAAGAGGATTAGATTATAGGGCACTTCAGAAAAGATGCTTCACTGTGACCTTATCATTAACCGTATTGTAGCGAAAGCTTTTTGAACCTACTGTAGAAAGCTAAATAGTATTAGTTAATAGCAAATCTGAGAAAAGATGTCTTGTGTGGGTGCAATCAACAGCCCTCTTCTTACCTCCTTATATAATTTAACCGCAGAAGAGAGGCCTAAAAAAGACGTGAAAATATGAGGAAGAGACACGTGTGGGTAGGTTATGACCGCTCCATTTATACAACAACAATTAGGTGTGAACAGCTGTAGAGACGTGACTCGCCGCTACGTGACTGAGGGAGGGAGAGAAGAGAGGGAAGGAGGGGGGAGAGAGAGGGGGAGGGACGAGGGAGAGAGAGAGGGTTCAGGATCATTATGGTTAGTTGACTACTAGAATCTCTCCAGGTATATACCAGGTGGTGGTAGGGGAGAGCCTCAGTAATAGCCTACCGCTTATGTACAAGTAACATTACGATAATTATCCAACAGTGGTGAAGGAAAATAGGCTCCTAATTATGCCGAAAAACCGCTCCTTTGTGTACGTTAAACTAATTATCGCTGTGAAGTCCTCATGGCCAATACGGTATATGGAGGTAAATTCAGTGTTAGGTCAATTGGGACATAAATACTGCTCACCTGAGGAAGATTGTGAGCTGGGAAATATAGGAGAGGTAATTAATTCTCTGGTCATCAGGGGAGGAAAATGGGAGTTGCTGGGTGAAAGTGGAACAGATGGCGGTGTATTGTGGTGTTGGTAGTGTGTGGAGATTTGCCGACTGATGTCTCTTCTCTCAGCGGCCTCACTCAGCTGTCTTACTCAGCGGATTTATTTTGCTGATTTACTGAGCGACCATATTAATACCGGTCCATTTTTAGTGTGTGTGTGTGTGTGTGAGGGGATCGGTCCCTGGTTCGTTGGGTGGACCGCACTGGACCATCTCGCCAGCATCTGTCTGCTACCCGCCCGTATATGGCCGTGGGCGTAGTCGCATGGCCGGCTAGACCAGGTGGGCGGGGAGGCACGCGCACCGTACAATGGTACACCTGGTGGGCGTAGAGGCACGTGTATGGTACAGCGGTATACCGAGTGGGTGGATAAGCATGTTCACGGTACAGCGGTATAGCTGGTAGGCGGACAGGGTTGTACACGGTACCTGATGGGCGGGCTGGCGTGATTATATCCACACAATGGCAGGTTGTGGGGAAAACCTAACTTCTACCATACCAATGAAACGAAATAATCATGGCGCCTTTGTTGTTGATACAAAAATTAAACTTACATCAGGATTGTTCATAGATTTTGTTATATATTTTACTACAAGCACTCTGCAGTTTAATAAAACAAATATTACAATTTATCACGATAATTAACATACAAAAATAACAGTATAATATATTAATTAATTCAAAATTCACCTGTTGAAAATAAAATGAGTTAATCCTTTGCGAAAATAATGTTACCGTAAAATAAACGAATACATGAAACCTGAGTAGCATTTATAATGGATGAAGTCAATCTCTCTCTCTCTCTCTCTCTCTCTCTCTCTCTCTCTCTCTCTCTCTGTGCCAAGGTCGGGATAAACTTGAGGTGTGGACCGGATTGGCTCACGTTGATGTGCCCTTGAACATAATGCTGGCAATCATGGGGCCAGATTATTGCCGTGTTCAAGCCTGACGCCCATTGTGAGTAAACGCTGAACTCCGGTGAAAACTTGTTAAGGTGGAGGACTGTGTGTGTGTGTGTGTGTGTGTGTGTGTGTGTGTGTGTGTGATGAGAGAGTTGAGTTATGATGTTTTTATCTTACAGGAGACATCAACAGCTAAGGTGACGCGAGAGTTGCATTCATAATATAGGAAATGTGTCACTCACTTAGATTATATGGACGCAATACATTACATAACGATGGTATATCACAAGCGGATGGATAGCATATAGCCAGAGGGAATTGTGGTATTAATTTTTTTTCTGTATTAAAATGTATGTAATTATTATTGTATTTAAATCCATCTGTAGCATTTACATATTTGAACTGTGGTGGTGGTTGTGAGGTCGGAAGGCAAGGTTGTGTGGTGGTGGTGTGAAAACCTGATCTCAATTTATTTTTTATTCTTTTTACGATATATTATTCTAAAACATATATAGTATATTATTGCTTTTACATTTTATATTGCTAGTAATAAGGTAATGGAATAATATGTAAGTCTATCAATACTCGTCAGATAGATAACACGCATTTAGGGAAGATTGTGATGATCATTGTGAAATTAAACTCGGATTTTACTGAGTATATCATAAGTCTTTAAAAGTATATTATTGTTATTTGATTATGATGAGGTAGGATTAGGTAGTGTATATAAGTCACAAGGAGATAGGATGTGATGCAGGTAAGGCTATAGGAGGGGGGGGGGGAGTGGGAAGTTGGCTGGGGTCGAGTAATGAGGACTAACCGCCGCCATTCTGGGGGGTTATGTGCCTGATAATGACGAGTGACGTCTCTACCACCAACCTTGGCACACATTCCTCAGCCTCACCTAGCATACAAAAGAATAATTGGAAGAGGAGGAAAATAACAATGTGCAGCTTCACTCATACGGCAAACGACTGGGGTCTCTTGTGGGTGTTTTTTTTTTGTGCGTTTAATTAATCTCGATCATAGCCAGTGTCACCGAGTTTGATGTGAAGGTTATCATATTACAATGTGAGTGAGAATTACCCTTTAACTTTTATCGATATTAAGTTTATTTTATGTATCTCTGTTTCTGTATCTACCTGTTTTTGTCATTTCACTCCCAGATGAATATGATGTAAACAGATGAATGAAACAAATATATTTCTAGCTTCTATACAATATTTCAGGATATAAGGGATGAAATTTACAATGCTTGACCGTCATATATGAAAAATAAATAAATAAATAAAACAATTGGATTTTTTTCGTGATTTACAAGAACAGGATTGACATATACTTCATAAACTTATTCTTCCGCTGCTTATTATATTTTCATTTTTTTTTTAAATTAGTAAAGTGAACTGTAATAATTATAACACCGTGGGAAGAAAAATACAAATATAAAAGCGTCGTGTTTTCTGGTTTAATAATGATAAAGTAATAGAATTGCCGCCAAGAAATGGGTCAATGTTTATGTCACGTGACTGAACCTTCCTCAGTGACGTCACCAAGTTAGTAGTTAAGGTAGACTGCAGTGTGATGGATTATACTTCCTTCCTCGCTCCCCTCCCCCCCTCCCCCCCTCTCGTGCTGTACAGTATTGGGGTAATGTTTAGAGTGGACTTCCCCTCCCCCCCCCCCTCCAGGCAGTGCAGTAGTGTGTGTGTTCTTTTGTCACTGGTGGGATGTGGGTCAGTCAAGGAAATGGTGAGATTCGCTAATTATCGAACCCGGAACCAATTCTAATGGGGCCTAATCAAACCTTAGTGAATGTAACCTAAAATTATCTTCCTCCTGGCTTAATTGGACCTAAACTACTCTTAACCTAACAATCTTACCTTAAACACCTGTCTCATAATCTAATGTGACTTACCTTTCCCGCCAAATGTGTTCTTAACCTGTCATATTCTTAACCTGTCCTATTCTTACTACAATTTACCTTATTTAGCGTCCGGTTTCGGTGATTTGTTTAGTCCGGATACGGCAAGGTTGTCAGACGAGGTTAAGTTTGGCTTCGAAAACCTTGGCATAAAGACGAAACTAGGCTGAACTGTGTGTATGTTTGAACAACGATTTGATATTTTATTTTATTTTTCATAAGCTTTATTATGTCAGCTTTTTTGCGAGTTATGTCATAAACTTTTTGCAAGCTATGTCATATAAGCTTTTGGAGAGGTTAAGCTTTTCTGTGAACTAGATTTAAGTAATTTTTTTCTGATTATTTTAACTTTAGACTTGATAAAGATATTAGGGTATGTTTGGTTTGATTCAGCTAAGATTGTCAGCTTCCTCTAATTATGATTTTGATTAAGGTAAGCTTAACTATGCTTAATTATGAATAAGTTTAGATAAGCCTTTTAGATGAGTTATAACTAAGATTTTTCGGTCATTGTTTAGGAGTTAATTTCATAAACGTTTACTGTTGGCATATTACTCGTGATGTTTGGGCCCGTACATACACTATTAACGTCTCCTGTACACATATAAACTGAATCGCGCGCGCGCGCGCGCGTGTGTGTGTGTGTGTGTGTGTGTGTGTGTGTGTGTGTGTGTGTGTGTGTGTGTGTGTTCATTAGTCTGACTGTGTATATAGTTGATGTGTATGTTGTTTATATTAAATTTGTTTTATGTTTGCCTACAGGTGAGTTGTGTTTCCCGATGCAGGTGAACCAATGAAGTACAAACAGTAAGTGTAAATACGTCAGTTTTTAGTTGCAACATCCGGCTCTGTGCGTCGTCTGATCGTCGACTTGGTTACTCACTCACTCAATCACTGACGGAGAAAAAAAATTACGACGCTGCATCTGAGCCAGGCCAATTCAGGATAGTGTAAGTCTATGCTAAGGCAAACGACGTCAATCCTAGATACATTTTAAGTGAATCATCGTGTAACTTTCAGCGGCGACCAGTTGTATCTACCAAGGATAGACCCAACCACTGGCAGCCTCGTCCACGTGATCGATGAGTAAGGAAACCACCCCTCCTCTCTTCCCTCCTCCAGCCTCGCTCTTGCAGAAACGGAAAGCCTTTTACGTCTGAGCTGAGGTTAAAGGGTCGGCAATTTGGGAGAAATACTCCCTTACTTGAGGTCTCGGTGGTTAAGCTCTGGCGAAGGCTAAAAAGACTGTTTTCAAGAAATTACAAAAAAGGCAAATTTTCGTAGAGTTGATTGTTTTATTCTTGGAAGTTTGGTGTTGCTGAGTCTATTGTGATACCTGGATAAATTTCCTCGTGTACCTTGTCTTTGTTTATACGTATTTCTGTGGTTCTGTTCCTAAGATCTTCTAGCACTTATTCCAGTTGGGGCTTCGTGTTTTATACCGAGTGCCTACCACTGCAACACGTCACGTTCGTTTAATCGAAGTTATAGATACGAAACTTAATAGGATTGCTTTTACTAATAGTATTAGGGATGTCTTTTACTAGAAGTACAGTAATGGGGATGTATTTTATTAGAAGTGTTAGGACTAGCTTCTGGTACAAGATGGTGTCATTTTTAAAACGATCATCTTTTTTATCGTATGAAAGTATTATCTGGAGGGTCATGGATGTCAGTACTCTTTAAGTAGTAATTTGAAAATGGTGAAAACGCCGCATCACTCATAAGCCCAACAAGTTGATGTGCCGACACTAGCGGGGTTGAGTTACGATGTAATACCCTAAAACAGGATTTTGATGGAAGTCTAATGTAGTGAAATAATCATCGTTGGGATATTTAAGAGGCTTTAAATTCTCGGCTCCGGAGGAATGACGTCGCCTCTAGAAAATATTGTAAGAGAGTTATCGACGAAAACAAAGGTTTTTTAACAGTACCTAATGCGGAACCGAATTAAGCTATACCAAGTTTGCCCACGACAACAGGGAGAGGATTACACCGGATTTACTAGACGAAAGCGGATCTGAATACGAATTCACAGAGGTTCTGCGCGATAACTTTTTGTGCCATAACTGGTTTTAAGTGAATGTATCTTGTTAAGGTAGTCTCGCTGTAATCTTATCACTGATGAACATGTTATGGTGTAGTGAACGTTTAGTGATATAGTGAAGGGATGGCGTTCGAATATTATCTTTGTACCAGAACCTAAGTCAGCCAGTTAGGTGCATTTTTCACACTTCTAACTAAAGTTAAAATTCAAATGTGAAAATCTCTCCTTGGCTCAGAGACGAATGGTGTGACTTTCCCCCAAAACTTTGTATATTGATTGTTGAAGTTGTTGCTTTTGAGCGGGTGGCGAGTCGAGCTGTAAAGATTTTGTCTTGAAAGTTACTAGATGAGGTAACTAGTCTTTTTTTTTTGTAACCTGAGGATGTGTTGAGAGAGTGGTTGTGTTTGTAGCTGAGTGTGAGTGTTGAAGACAATGTTTTTGTCATGTTTTGTAACAAGGATTATGTCAGCATTAAGTGCATAATTATAACTTGATATCTGTATAAATGTCGTGAGAATGTTTTGTTTTTTCTCTCCTTTGTAACTGTTTTTGAGCTTTGAGAGTAAATGCGCGGTATTTAGTGACTGTGAATATCTTACGTGGGATTGTTTATGTAACGTGTTTTTGTTAATGTATAAGACCTGATGGTTTTTGTACCATACATATTTAAAGAGTTAAAATTAGATTTTTTAACTATAGAATGTAATTAACTAAGAGCCAAGGGGTGTGTAGAGTTCAGTAAGAGAGAGAATGGTAGCAAAATGGCTCTTCTTTTGTCGTTTAAAGTGACCTATAAAAGTTGAGGTCCTAGGAACGAGCCCTCTTCCTGAAAGTAAACCAGAGGCCCGGGATCATATTATTCTCAGAAATTCAAACATTATTTTTTTTTTCACTACAGATATATTGGAACGCAAAGATGGGGTCCAAAATGGCCACCATACTGAGACTATAGGAAATATATGTTGTTTTATCCTAAGTAGTGGTAACAAATTAACGTGGGAATGATTAAGGATTCAGGCTGTAGGTCACATTGGCTGTATATTGAGGATGTGTTTGTATACAGTGTTCGTCCACAATGGCCCTGGAAAGTGGCACTGACGGTCGCGCCTGTGTGTGTGTGTGAGGAGGCCTTGGCGAGTACCGTTTTTGTGCTTATTTTGTTTTCTCTAGTAGATGTTCCCAGCGTCTCTGTCTCTCTAGCAGATGTATTCTAGCGTTTCTGTGCTTATTAATTATTGGGTTGATCTTGTAGCATATAGTGTAGTGTTATGTTTAATTATTAGAACTTTTTTTTATTACTACTATTATCGTTATTTTATTTATTTTAGATTATTAAAGATATAGTCGGGTAACGTTAAATGTATATAGAGTATAGTGTAATACCAAAACAATCGAGTACCTGTATTGTGACTTGGGTTAAGTTTAGCTGAACCGGTCAGATCAACTCGTGTTCCCCACCGGACCATAACGATGTCCCGCGGAGTACCAGATGGCTTTATACTTCATTCACGGGGGAATTAAGTCGTCTATAACCACACTGGGAAGAGGATCAAATCAGGTTTTGGCCGTGGAAAAGAGGATTCGAGCATTTATACCTCTTGAAATCCAGGTTCGTGATTCTCTTTTTCGTTTCTGGGGTTTAGTGAACGCCTTTAGTTATGGTTCAGTCTGGATTTAATTTTGACGTCGTTTTGGTCTTCATTCTTGTGCCGTAGTTTAAAGTGAGCCATTTTGATATCCTCTCACATCTGCCGTTATGAGGGGGAAGATTACCTCACGAGTCTTATAAAAATGTACTCCCAGGGTCTTGTTATTGACCCTGGGCGGAGGATTCGAGCGTTTATAACCCGTGGAATGTAGGATCTGAACCCATCGGAGATCGTCAGCGCCAGGGAGATAACTTACAAAGCGTCTGTCAATTCCACTTACGAGGAAAAAGAATTATCTTGAGAACCTTTAAGAACCCAAAGACATAAATGAGAAACAGGAAGGCGTATATTTTCATCTCAGGAAGTACTAGACCGGAACCCAACTGAGATCGTGTCAATACTGGAAGAAATTACTTAATGGTAGGTCTCGAATCACCAGTTATGAGAAGAAGAATTACCTTATATACCTGGAATAATTAACGGTATTGTTCTTTGTTATATTTGTATTGTTTTTTATACCTTGTTCGACGTATTATTAGACATTTGATTGGTGCATAGGGACTTTTCAATCCCCTTATACATACCTTTCAGAGTTCACACAGGTATAGAACAAAAGAGAGAAACTTCAAATATATAGACCGAGTGAAATGCTAGGTTGGTATAATCGTTTAATATATACCGTAGCTACATTTCACATAGCCAGTTAGGGTTGAAAAACAAACCAAACGAACCTTTTAGAATCCACACCCACATCGAGAAAAAAAAAGGATGATTCGAACATTTATACCTTGTGGAATATTAGATCGGAACCTATTAGAGATCGCCATTGTAGGATAAATTACTTAATGCTATGTTATCTAAGGTGATCAGCCTTGTTTGGTGTGCCGTATGAGGGGAGGTGGTGTGTAGTTTACTTCTGAGGGGGAGGGGGGGTGTGTAGGGGTGAAGGAGGAGGTAAAGGGAAAGTGAGGCTATTGTTGGGGGAGAGGAGGAAGATTTTATTGGGGAGAAGGAGGGGAAAGTAGTGAAAAAAATGAGGAGGGAGATCGAGGAGTATTGGGGTGTGATGGGGAAGGTTTGTGGTGTGGAGGAGAAGTGGAAGTGAGAGGTTGAGGAAAGGAGTAGGGGAGAGGTGTGGGTGGGAGGTGATAGTGAGGGAAGGAAGGGAGAGAGGGAAGGTGGGGTGGTGCTTCATTGTGTTCTTATCGTCTTCGATTATTGGTCTCTCTCTCTGTCTCTCTCTCTCTCTCTCTCTCTCTCTCTCTCTCTCTCTCCACGCCCTACCTACCTCCTTGTCTCCTCCACTGGGCTACTAGCCTGAAGACAGGTGCGTGTTGCCGGTGGCTTGCGTGACGCAGTATCCAATTGCAACTCCCTAAAACTTTGGCGCAGTCCAGTCACCCAGGTCCCCCCTCAACTATATAATGGCCTCGACGCCTTGGGAATTCCCCCTTTCAAGTTTCCCTGATAATGCGGAAAACTCAAGTGCGTTTCTCATTTATTTTGATAATTTTTTTGAAAGTTAATATGGTTAGTTATTGAGTTAAAAATAAAAAGGTTGTTTGTTTGACGTGAGGAAGGGGAAAATGGGAGGGGTTTTAGCCGGCGGGTTGGACCAGAGACGCGAAATGTCTTGGATTCGATTAGGCTGCTACGGGTTTTCCAGACGCTTGGTGGTGGTGGTGGTGGTGGTAGGGTGATCGTGGTGGGGTGATCGTGGTAGGGGTGATGGTGGTAGGGGTGATCGTGGTAGGGGGGTAATAGTGGTAGGGGGTGATGGATGTAGGGGGGTAATGGTGGTAGGGGGTGATGGTGGTAGATGGTAATAGTGGTAGATGATGGTAGTAAGGGTGGAGGTGTGTAATAGGTAGTTGATGAGGAGTAAGTAGTGCAGGGGGGGATAGTTGTTGGTGGGGGTAGATATAGGCGTTGTATTTCGTCCGTATATCAACAAATTCTACCTAATCAGCTGATGGTACAGGTCCGTCTGTCTGTCCGTCCATCCACGTTTATGAGTTGGCCGCACGTTTATTTATCATAAAATCGACGGATTGATTTCAAACTTGGTGGTAGAGTGTTTGATGGCAGACTCTTACTTGTTATTGATGTAGTAGTGATGATAGAGGTTTGGTGGTAGTGGTGTAGTAGTGGTGGCAATGGTGGTGTTGTGGTAGGTGTAGTAAACTTGTAGTGGTGTTGTGGTAGTCCTGGTAGCGGTGTGGTGGTAGAGGTGATGGCCGCAGCCTTGGTATCTAGCGGCTACACCCTGTATTTAATCTGTTAGGTACCGTCAACCTTGGAGGGGTACCAGCTGGCCACACGGATACCATCTGTAGAGTAAATACCACCAAGGCAACCACCTCCTCCTCCTCCTCCACCACCACCACCTTACCTCTTAACGAATTAAATTTGGTATTTTGCTCCATTTTTTTAGCTTCTAGTTTTTTTTTACTTCTGTTCATCTTAACTTCTTATATAATTAATTGTTTGGCTCATTTTAACCAATAAGATTTTTTGGGGCCTCAACCTATCAGTTTATTTTCCTGTGCCCCCGCTATCATTCCTCCCTTTCCCCCCACCTCTGTTCTCTACCTCCCTCCCTTTCCTTACACTCCTCCACTCTCCCTCCCTACTTTTTTTTGTAGAGAAAGGGGTGAAGGAAGATTAGAGGTGGGGGAAGGAAGTTATAGTTCTCCCTACCTCTGTCCCTCTCCCAACACCCTTCCCTCCCTCCTTAACACCCTTCCCTCCCTCCTTACTCCCTCTCTCCCTCCCTCTCTCCCTCCCTTCCCCTTCCTCCCCTTCGTCCCTCTCCCCACACCCCTCCACTCCCCCCTCCTTCCCTCCCTCCACCGAGTACAGTATATTACTGATGCGTCATGGGGGAAACACCTGGTGCCACAGTGCCAGTCATGAGAGAGTGTCACCCTCCGCAGTGCCACTCCTTAACTTCAATAATCGTTAGTTTTACCCTGACTCACGGTATAGAGCTTAAAGTTCACAGGTTTATATAAAGTTTTAACTGGGTTTTCTTTATATAGTATGGAACTTACAGGTCTCAGAAAGCTTAAGAAGGGGGTATATAAAGATTTTTTATTTAATTATCCAACAAGCTTTAGTCTGACAATAAGACCATCTTGTCCACCATTATCCTTAAATCAAGCTTAAGCAGAGAAAGCTTAATTTGGATAATATAGGACCCGATGAAGCTTATTATACTCTTATGCTTTAACGGGGGAGGGGAGGGGTGTCGAAGCTTAAAATGCCCCTCTGACAGATACTATAATGTGAAAGACTATATTACTCGAGTGCAATTGTTTACTATTACTAAAAGACCTCGTTTGGTGTTGTGGAATGGGGAGGGAGGGGAGGGTAAATGGGGTGGAGAAGGGAAGGGAAAAGGGGGATGAGGATGGTGGGAAAGGATAGGTTGAGGAAGGAAGGATGAGGATGGAGGGAGGGAATAGAAAGTATGAGGGAGAGAAAGAAAGGTATGGGGAAGGGAGGGAAAGTAATGAGAAGATGGGAAGAGACAGACAGACAGACAGACAGAGAAAGTTCTCCCAGTGTCATGTTTTAACTACTGGGACGCATCATCGACCAAAACAACTTAAAACTTTCTAAAAAAAAAAATCCCATATACACTTTTCTCTCGTACGTGAAAGTTTAGGGTACAAGCTCTACCTTTTAGTTGTTGATGATGATGATGCAAGGGATTTATTTCATTAAGTATAGACATAGAAACATAATTACTGAAAATATAGGTAAACCAAAATACAAATAAAGGACACTCATAAAATAATAATAATAATGTTTCCCCTCAAAATTAATTATTCTTTTTACCGCTTATTTCGCTCAAATTGACAATATATTCAATAAACAACAAAACTCCCCAGACTGCCAGCATCACCAAGCTTGTCACTAGGAAGCCAGAGTCACCGTCACCTCCGTCACCCACTCCGTCACCCACCTCGTCACCTTCACCTCCATCACCGTCCCAAGGCGTGAAAGTGAAACTGCACAACTCTCTTAAAAAAAATTCTCACATCCAATCGTGAGAAAGATCCCACAGCCACGTCTCTCTCTCTCTCTCTCTCTCTCTCTCTCTCTCTCTCTCTCTCTCTCTCTCTCTCTCTCGGATTGACTTTAGCATACAGACATACGTGAGGCTTAAATTCGAGAGAGAGAGAGAGAGAGAGAGAGAGAGACCCCTCCCTCAAAAGCCTTCTGTGGGCGTGTCTCTGACCAGGTGTGACCCACAGGTGTTTAGGCGGAAGGTGTGATTTAATAACACCTCTTTTAACACGAGAGACCAGAGGAGGGTGAGGCAGTGGTCATAACTGGATCAGATAGGCCATGTTTTCCATACCTCTTATTATGCCTAAGATCTCCTCCCACCTCTTACCTTCCCCCCCACCCCCACACCTTCCCACCACCTTCCCTTACCTCCCCCTCCCCTCACTTTAACCCTCATGTACAAAGATTCGTCAGTTATTCCCTCTATGCACCGTCCTAAGATGCGATAAAATACCCAAGTGGCTTGTTTCTTTAACCCTTTGAGAATCACAAAGGATTAAAAACAATCCTTTATAAAGGGTTGAACCATCGTCGTCAAAGGGTTAAATAATTGCCCTTAGATTGTTAAAATATCGCTTTTAAAGGGTTGGGGCCTCGTTCTTAAGGGGTTAAACCATCGTCCTCAAAATGGTAGTAATGTACAGTAATGGTAGTAGGTGGAGGAGGAGGAGGAAGGGGCCCCAAAGATCCTGTATTTGATGATGGTGAAAGTAGGAGAGGTGGAGTGTATGGGTGTAGTGGTGAAGGGTGTAGTGGTGAAGGGTGCAGTGGTGAAGGGTGTAGTGGTGAAGGGTGTAGTGGTGAAGGGTGTAGTGGTGAAGGGTGTAGTGGTGAAGGGTGTAGTGGTGAAGGGTGCAGTGGTGAAGGGTGTAGTGGTGAAGGGTGTAGTGGTGAAGGGTGTAGTGGTGAAGTGTAGGTGATCATATCGGTGTCAGGCGGAGTTGAGAAACTTGAGAAGAGGGCTTGACAGGTGGATGTCTCAGTGTGGTCTTGACAGGTAGGTGGGTGTCTCAGTGTGGTCTTGACAGGTAGGTGGGTGTCTCAGTGTGGTCTTGACAGGTAGGTGGGTGTCTCAGTGTGGTCTTGACAGGTGGATGTCTCAGGTGGCCGGATACGGAGAGATAGAGAGACAAGTAAACAGAAATATTTTAAGAACGGACGTGGGAATCCGGAGTAGCTAGTCAGATAGTGTTGGAAGGCGAGGTCGGGGCCGTGAAGGTTTTTGTTCGTCATTGTCATCATTGTCATCGTCGTCATCATTGTCATCGTCGTCATCATTGTCATCGTCGTCATCATTGTCATCGTCGTCATCATTGTCATCGTCGTCATCATTGTCATCGTCATCATTATCATCTTCATCATTATCATCGTCATCATTCCTTTTTTTCAGTTTTTGTATTTTTTTTCGTCATACTTCTTATTCTTTGTTTTGTTTACCGTCTTCGTCATCCTCTATTTCCTTCCCTTCCTATCTCTTTACCTTCCCCTTCTCCCTGACAAAGATTGATATTTTGTCCTGATTGACTGCCTCTGCTATCTGATACTGTGCTGTCAATGAGGCTTTGTTGATGTTCGTATTGCCCGTCCTGGAGAGAAACTCGCTTGTAGAAAGTCGCGTCTCAATCTTTATTTTTTCTTCCTACGATGGGCGTGGAGAGAGAGAGAGAGAGTCGTAATTAATATTCTATAGGAAACTCGAGAGACGTGTTCTCCCTGTATCAGACAACCTGAGAGAGGAAGTTCTGACGAAGGTGTGTTGGTTACCTGGACTACTCAGCCCCCCTCCCTTTCTTCTTTCTCTCCATCTCCCCTTCCTTCTCCTCCCCTTTCGCTTCCACTCTCCTCCCCCTCCCTCCCTCCCTCCCCTCTCACCCTTCAACACAATGCAATACAAAATAATACAACAACAACAACACACACACACACACACACACACACACACACACACACACACACACACACACACACACACACACCAAAACAGGATCGTGCCACCTTAAAACCCTGATATGTTCCTTCAGTGTTGATTTCCACACCTCGTTTTGGCTGTTGTCTTCCTGTCGTTAAGTTAAATGAGGTTGTTAGATTGATTTCTTACATACTGCGTTATGTGATGAATACGGCCTATCTCGCTCTCAAGGTGTGTGTGTGTGTGTGATGTTTTGCTATATTATTTAAGTGTTTTGTGAGAGAGAGAGTCACGATAAACCACAGCCACCTCAGGACGTCACATCAACCCCCCACCACCACCACCACCACCACCAGAAGTTATAAAAGGGTAACCTCGCCATCTTAATATACAGGATACTTTCATCTCCCTCACTCCCAGCTCTCTGTCACACCTCTATTACTTCCCTTCCTCTTACCACACACACACACACACTGCCCAGACAAGATTGCGACGCTCCAGACTGAAGGTGTATGAGAGAGGTTATATATTATGTAAAGGTCTGCAATAAAGGTGAATCCCACAAGACACCTGCTCAGGCAAGGTAAGGGGGGGGAGGGAGAGAGGGTCAGAGTATTCCACCTTTATCCTTCCTCTCCCTTCCCATTCCTTCTCCCCCTTTCCCTTCTCCCTTCCTCATAATAAACAAGATATCAAATAAAGTAATATTTATCCAGTCTTAAGTCATCCGTGTCGCTTTAATCTTGGAAAAACCCTCTACCGAAGTGGCGAGAAAGTCGTCATGAACTGTGGTGTATGAAAACATCCTCTCGTCACGGTCAAATAGCACTTCGTTCAGACCCCGAGTGCGTCGTTCACATCCGCGGCAGTGATCCACATTTAGAAAGCTTTGTCTTCACTCAGGAGAGGAAAAAAATACGATTTCCCATATATTCTTTTTCTTAATTGCCTTTTTTTTCTGTTCACCTTTCACGTGTGGAATTTATCTGGGGGCGATGTCGCGATCTTTCCTGTGTCACTTCCGGTAATCGACACAGACCGTCGACTTTCCCGCAAATTAAACAACACCTTTTTACACTTTATATTTTGTCGTGAATTTGTTTAAGTTACGTAAAAGGCTTAATTTTTTTTGATGATTATTTTCGTTTTCTTAAATATTGTTAAAAGTAAATAGAGACAGAGAACATGAACCAGAAATACTACTTTTCATTCTTATACGAGTCATGTATACCCCAGACGTTGAGGGAGAGAGGGGGGAAGGAGGAAGGGGAGCAGGGAGGGAGGGAGGGAGGAAACGGAGAGAGATTGAGAAATGTTAAGAAAAGAAGGTAACAAGAAAGGATGTGTGACATAAGAAGGGTGAAAGGAACAAAGAGAGGAACAAAAACAAGAGATAGTTCCCTCTTCCCTGAGGTAATACTCCACTCCAGGTAGTTCCTCCCTCCTCCAGGTTGTTCCTCCCTCCTCCAGGTTGTTCCTCCCTCCTCCATGCCGTTCCTCCCTTTTTCAGGTTGTTCCTCCCTCCTCCAGGTCGTTCCTCCCTTTTTCAGGTTGCTCCTCCCTCCTCCAGGTTGTTCCTCCCTCCTTCAGGTTGTTCCTCCCTCCTTCAGGTTGATCCTCCCTCATTAGCGACAATAAGATTTTTTTAAACGCCCATAAATTTTACAACATTAGGATGAAATTAATACAAATTACATCCCCGTAACCTAATTAAGTAATAATATCCAATTTTTTTTATATATGAGCACAACAAGGTAAATAGCGATGATGGGTGACCTCTCTTGACATAGCATTGACGTTTTGACCTTTGACCTATAAGAAAATCATCTCTCAGGTCACTGTCAGCTGAGGGTCATCCTTCTTCACCCCATGAGGGAAAAATCAGGTCTGTTGGAGGGATGTAAAATTGATAAGATGTTTCGAGTCAATTTTTTGAGGTAGTTCTTACTGAGAACGTCACTACTCTCACCGGTGTCTTGGTGATTTGAGTCTGTCTGTCTGTCTGTTTTGTCTGTCTGTCTGTCTGTTTGTCTTTCTTTCTATGGCTCTGTCTATCTTTCTCTGTGTGTCTTTCTACCTGTCTGTCTTTGTCTCTGGCTATGTATGTATGTATTTATGTATGTATCCATGTATGTATCCACGGAAAGAACCACAATATTCATACTTGTTATACATCATAAATATAACAACCTCAGAAACTCTTATTTAGTTATTAACCTCGAAGGGTCTTGCATGATTTAAGGTCACAACTTTCAAAAAACCTCTCCCTCTTCCGGCAGTGAGTTGACACCTTCCTCGAGCGCAACCTAACCTAACCTAACCACTCTTCCTTGTTGTCGTCAGTAATATTTTAATCACAGCCGGATATCATGACACGGGTTTATATATTTAATCTCTCTAATTATAGTTCGTTGATTATAGGTAGTTAACTCTGATTAATGTTTTGTTATGTGTTGTTTAAACGAGGTGACATTGTAAATAGATGTAATTAACCTCGAGGTAAAAGATGATTGATTTTGTGTTTTGGTTTCGTTTTTGATATGGGAGTAGTGGATAGGGTGGGTGGTTAGGTGGATGGGGGCGGGTAGGAACCAAGGATAGATAGAATGATGGATGATTAGGGTAGATGGATGGGGACGTTTTGAGTGGGTGAAAGGGACGTGGGATGGGTGGATGGTGAGGTGGGTGTAGAGAGGGAGGGAAGGGTGGAGAGAGGGAGGAACCTTGGGGGAAGAAGTAGGTATGGTTGGTGTGTGGAGAAGGGAGGGAGGGAGGGAGGTGTAAGGGAGGAAGCCACTCCACACATCCGGGGTCAAGGTCACGCTGATCGATACACCCAAGAACTGAACCAATCCTCTTTCTTACTTCTTATATATATATATTTTTTTCTTTAAGTTATCGTCAGTTTCTCTGTCTAGTAGAAAATAAGACACTTGTTTTGTTTTCCACATTGTGTTAGTTGTGTACTTTCACGACAGGTTATATGTTTTGTTTTACATATGTTTTAGTCATTCTATAAGGGTAGAATAATTGTGTTATGTAAGTAGTTTTAATTGTAATTCTGTAAAGGTAGAACTTAAGTGTATTATGTAACGCATGTGCTTCTACGAGAGGTTATATAATGATAAAGGTATATAGTGTATGGTACTCTAATTCGGGTTTATCCCCCTTTACTTGTATCCTTGTTCAGCAAAGAAGAAGAAAATATTAAGAGATATATTTACATTTGTATGAGACTTGACTATTAAAGGATTGGTGGTAGTGGTGGTGGCGGGGTGGTCATCAAGTGCCTAGCAATTATACGACCCTGTGTGTCACCTGATGATTATACCACCTGGGGGAGTGAAGGCTGAGTTGGGGAGGAGTACTTGGGAGGGTAAGGGAGTATTTGGCAGGCGAGGGAGTGTGGGGAGAGACCAGGCTGAGGGAGGACCTGAGGTATACTGTGACAGGTAGATTGGCCTAAAGAGGGAGTGAGCAAGGTCTCTCTCTCTCTCTCAACCAGTTGGTGCATGGTCACCCCCCCAGGTCAATCTATCAGCGACTAAGTGAGATAGACAGTGGGGGAGGTGAGGGAGATAACAGAGTTCGTCTGTCATACCGCGAGGGAGGGAGGGAGGGAAGGGGGGAGGGAGGGAGGGAAGGGGGGTAGGAGGGAGGGAGATACACAATGAATAGGGAAGGGCGTGAGGGCGAAGAAGAGGGAATATGAAATGGAAAGAGGGGAGGGAAGAGTGGAAGGATTGAGGGAGGGAGGTATGCGGATGCTTAGGAGGAAGGGAGGGTGTGAATAAATGGTGGGGGGGTGAAGGGTGTGTCACTCTAGATATTGAAAAGATTGTTTACGGGGCATTAGATGAAGGCGGTAGGGGGAGGGTGGTGATGGTGGTAGTAGTGGTTAGGATGATGGTGGTGGTGGTGATGATGAGGACAGCGATGAGAGTTTTAATGATGATGATGATGATGATGATGATGATGATGGTGGTGGTGGTGGTGGTGGTGGTGGTGGTGGTGGTGGTGCCGCAACAGCGTGGAGATCAGCACTCGTGTGACCGCTTCTCTGTTTCTCAAGCCTAAGAACATTTCATCAATCCACCCAGACTTTCACCCTCGTCCACCCACCTCCACACTCACCTCCACACCTCCTCCACCCATGCTCATCCCAATTCTACTCTCACTGGACTTGTCTATTATACACACACTCACACACACTCACACACGCACGAAATGCACTCAACACACGCCCTCACGCCTTGCAACACCTGGCGGTAATTGGCGTCACTCAGGTGAGGTTCCGACGTGAGGTGTCATGCTGCCCGTCCCTCCTGATGTAGGTGGATGACGCAGCCTACGCTCTCTAAGCTGACTGCGCATTAGTGATACAGCTTGATTGTGCTTCACAAACTCTACGCAGTACGGTTACTTTACCTAAGCCCTACGCCGATTAGTCCTATAGTTAAATTGATCTGCCTGAGCTTTACGCATGAATCACAGAAAGAGTACTTACGCTCTACGCCCAGGACGCACGAGTCACACAACACAGCAGGTTTCCTGTGCATAAGCTTTACACATCAGTCGGTATAAGACTGCGCACTAGTCGTACAACAGAATTGCTCCGCTAATGCTTCTACGCATCAGTGTAGGGTTACTCCAAGCTTGCATCCAAATATACGTAGAGAGCTTCGACTGCAGGAATATGTTCGCCTTTTGTCTTGAATAGTCATCAGTCATTCATCCAAAAGATTGTCTATATTCTCTCTCTAGTTGGCGTTATATAAGTGATGTACGCAGAGGAAGGCCACGTCGTGTGTACCAACTGTACCATCCGCTCATCAGTGACACAGCCCTGTACACTAGTTACGCTTCAGCCGTAAGAGGATTACGCCGCCCTCGCTCTTCACGTAAATTATGCGCCAATTAGCCGTTCCCTACGCCATAATATTACCCTATATACACAATGCTAACTAACACTAAACATACCTACTGTCCTTCAAAGGGTCATTGATGAGTGTGTAACATTAGCCCTTAGCAATTCCCAACTTCCTGGATCCTGTTATTCGTTTATCTTCCGGGAAAAAATATATCCAGGTTATAATCCACCATCTCAAGGACGAGGAAATACACGGGTGATGTATACGACTAACCCGCCTGAGTCACGAGTTAATGGCGAGTCTTCTTATGAAAAGACGTGTTTACGCTCCACTATCCGGGAGTGTCTCGTTGATTCGTGTGTGGGGAGCAGCTAAGATCGATTTATTGGTAGACTGTTGCATAGGGAGACAGCTAAGATTGTTTGTGTACTGTATTTAGAGAGAAGAGCTAAGGTTATTAAGCTATTGTATGGCGAGGAAGGCTAAGATTGCTATATGTAAACTGTATACAACATAGACAGCCAAGAATAGCTGTCTTTAAACTCTTGTAGGACGAGAAGAGTCGAGGCATCTTCAACGCCAAGAGGACTTACACACCGGGATTCTCAAAACTCCTTACGTTGAAATATCCTCGTAACTGGAGGTGTAGGAGCGCATACAACTTGAAGACATCACCTTAAACACATAAACCAAGACCAAAATGACATCAGAATTACACCTAAAAGTTTACCTTAAGATACGTTCACTTAGGACCAGTTAAGGTATTGAATTATGGTAGAGAATGTTTGTGAATTCGTCCACGGGGTTGTTGGGGTACCTGGGGTATTCTTCCTACCCCTCTACCCACCTCTACACACACCTGTAATTACCTGTACCCGCTGCATCACCCTGGAGGGACCACCCATCTGCACCTCCGGCACAGACCTGTAGACGTCTTGGAATGTGGGAGTAGTTGTTGACGTCGCGGCGTGGGGGATGACTACAGTACAGTACAGGTAGATAGGTTGAGCGTTATCTCTACTCAACAGATTATCTTTCCGAGCTCCCGATAACAAATAAGTATTGATTCCAAGTAGTGTTTGTATACTTTTATTACTCTGAGATTTGTGTACTTGTGCTTTTTTTCTATTGAGTGCTTTGTAATGATGCGTATTGTTGTTTGTGTATTGTTGCTACTGGAAGTGAATGACTAACTCGATTCAGAAATTTTATTCAGAAATATCAATGCAAGTACAACTTTAAGGATGAATTACTGGTTAAGAAACACCAATTTGATGACTGTAGCTTGAGAGGTAATTTAACCTGGACATTAAAGAAATATATCTACAGTCATGAACGAAAGGCCCTTTACACACCTGAGACTACCATAGATGGCATTGCATTATCACATTTAGGTTTGGTATTGTTTAGAAAAGGAGTGAAAGGAGATTTTGTTGTACCTAAAACTTGCTCTACCATTCCAGCTTCTTTACCCATTTCAGTGGAATGATGCTGCTTCTGATTCCTGTGGGAACATAAAGTACACAAGTACGGACCAACTTCAATTTCCTCAGCTGGACAGTGCCACAGAGGGTCAGGCACTCCTCATTTGGCGGCACGGCTGAGTGATGTCCCCCTTGTTGCTGGGGCCCCCGCGAGGCGTCTGTAGACCGGCACCCTCCATAGGGGTCATTACTTCGGGCTAGTTACGTCCACTTGCTCGTTCTGATGAGCCGCGGGACCCTCATACTTTGGCTGTGTTGAAGCTCGGGTTTCAAGGCTTCGGTTTCACCACATGAGTTTGTAAATTTAGCCTGAAGCTTCATTTTTTGTAGTTCGGTTTCGAGGCTTCAGTTTTATGACTTCGGTTTTTACGTAATCAGACTTTGATAATTGAATTCGTGTAAGCTCCAAACACCATTTTTTCCCTTAGTGATAGAGCCGAACTTCTAAAAATGACCAACACGTTAATATCCTATACGAAGAAAAGGAGTGTTTTCAGCCTATAAAACCCGCAAAGATACATCCTCATGTAGATCCACAATGGAAACGTGGATAAGATAAATCTTGATAAAATCACTCAGGGAAAGGGAAACAATGGCGAAACTTAGCTTTCGTCTTTATTCAAGGTTAGGATGATATGTACTGGAGACTGGTACTGTGACGTGGTTGAGGTCTATCACCGGAAGGCGTGTTTATTTACGTCGCGCCTGTCGTACTAGGAGACCCCATGGGTGTTCGTCTGTCGCACTAGTAGAGCCAAGGGGTGTCCGGCTGTCATGGGTTGAGGGGGGCGGGCGTGGCCAGGCCGTGACAGGGAGCGACACACACCCTTGCAACACACAAGGGGGGGGTGGGGGGTAAGTCACTGTGGCCACGTAGCGCACATACACACACACACACACGTATACCAAAGTGCATACAGTATATTTCAATATATGACACCGACATGTATAGTTGAATAATATAGAGTAGATAATTAACTTAGACTTGGGAGATATAAGAGTATTAAAGACACCCACACAAGTCACCAAGACAAAGTAAATAGCTAAAAATAATGTGGATAATAATTACAGTACTTAGAAATATGGCTTCCTATTTCCACACAGGGATTCGTGGATTCATGGTTCCGGGATTCGAGGGTTCGGGATTCATGGGTTCGGGATTCGATGGCTCGAGATTCATGGGTTCGTTAGTTCAATAGTGTCAACTAGACCAAATCCTTTCTTACTGTCCCTACCTCCTTGAGACTCGCAAAAACCACCAACAACTCTCTTATGAATGAAGTGTTTAAATCCTCCTCCTCTTCCTCTTCCTGACGACAAATAAAATGAAGTTGGCGCCGTAACTTGTAAGAGAAATTTCACTGTGTGTGTGTGTGTAAGTAAAGGCAATAATGGCTGCTTCAGTAAGTGTAAACAATCTGAACGAGAACTTTTTAAGACTGAGTAAAAGACGTGAGAAAAGGGGTAGTCAGGAGGTGAGTCTTGCTTCTCGTTCCAGCCATCACATAGAGTAAAGTTAACGTCGCCTCTTGTTAATGTGTGTGTGTGTGAATCCTGAGACATATGGTGGTGGCTGATGGGTGTAGTAAGTATAAACAAATGGAAGAAATACGCAAAAAAAATGGATAAAGAAAATGGGAAAAAGTTTAAAGTTTATAGACTCAGGGAAGCAGATTTTTTTAAAGGTTAGTTGTGGATTTATATTGACGTTGATAATGCAGAGAAAAAAAAACACTGAAAATAGATAAATGAAAATTAACATTGAGAGAAAATAAATAAATGAAGTGACTAAAATTCTCCTTTCTCCTTTTAAACCTCCTTCCATCTTCCCCTCCTCCCCAACTTTTTTTTTTAGGGGGAGAGGAAGGGGGGGGGGGTTAAATCATCCTAAGGTCACCAAGGCCAGGCGGTTCTTTGCCTCTAAACTATGAACCCTTTTGAGGACGATGGTTTAAACCGCTTTGACGATTACAGCTCGAATTATCCGTCCTCAAAAGAGTTATGGGTTAAATCATCGTCTATGGGGAGTTAAAGGGGACACCGAATCTTTTATCCCGCTTCACAAAGAGAATCGGAGCTTTTGTCCCTCCTGTCAAAGGGATCCCATAGCCTGTCCGCCGCCGCACATTGAAAAGATTAACCCACTCTCTTTTCTGTCTTTATTTTATATTGATGTCTATGTTTATTGACGTTAGTAGAAGCAGGAATTAGTTTGCTTGTAACAGGTCATGATAAGGTTAGCTGACACGCCCCCCCCTCTGTTCTCTCATCAGCTGACTCCCCCCTCCTCCTCCGATCAGCTGACTCCCCCCTCTCCCCCGATCAGCTGACTCCCTCCCAACTGACGTGTAACCTGCGACTGATTGATCGATCGCCTCTGTTTATATCATGTGTCACAACGACTTCCCCTGACGACTGATAACTTGGGGGGATGGGGAGGGGTGGGGAGGGGTTGCGGATACACGTGTGGGGTGGGGAGGGGTTATAGGGATGGCTTCCAATTTCTCTCCCTCCCCATTATCTTTTTTCTCTGTTGTTTTAGTTTCTCACTTCTTTCTTCCTTTCTCTCTCTCCCGCCTCTCAATTTCTCCCCTCATTCTCAAGTTCTTCCGTCATCCTCTTCCCTCTGTCTCTCCCCTCCCAACCCTCGTCATTGGGGGATGCAACGTCACTCTTACACTGGACAAATGATCCTAGTGGGAACTGTACCCCCTCCAGTGTGTCATCATCGGGCTCTCTCTCTCTCATCACAACTCAAAGATTCCCTTGAGCTCCTCAGGTGAAGGGCAAGACTCCAGTTTGAATTGCAATTTTTTTTTATATTTGTTTATTTAATCATTCCTGAATGGGTACCTAGCGTAAAAGTTTGGGTAGTGAGGTCGGTCGAATGCAGTTCCGGCCACACGACTGCCTTGTGCACCGAAAAAAACGCATAGTGTATAATGCGCACTGTTCGTCTTGCTGCTCATGCACCTTCAGGCCTACGGGTCCCACTTTCACTTTCAGTAGAAAAAGGTGAACTGTTATTTGTCACCGCTGGTGTGCCGTGACTACACACTAGTCAACCTTCAGTTTGGAGAAACGAATCAATGAGGAAAGACATCGCGTGAGCATTTCGTCCAGTAACGTTATGGCATGAACGTGACTGACTTTATCTGTGCAAATTCTCTCTCAGTCAACGTTGCAAAATGATTACGCCATATTTTGACTTGTGGGAATATTTCAGCCAATGGGAGAGTATGAAGTCATGCCATATTAGATGGTGTATTGTGTTGTGTGGTTTGTTGCTCTGTGACCCTGGACCTTATTTCAAGAGTTAAAAGGACAGTAAAGATTAGGTTGGATAAATTGAATTACAACTCGAGTACCCTGAAGAGTTAAAAGAGATTGTGGGAGGAACATTTAAAACGGTCTGGAAGTCGCTGAGAATGGTCAGCCGTGGTCACCAACCCTCAAGTGTTTGTTAGATTGATTAATTGAATTACTGATGTACCTAATGGACGTAGAGGAACTTAGTTATATATGTGTGTGTGGGGGGGGGGGGGTCGCCTATCTTATTTAATGCCATTTAAAGGTTAGATGAAGATCATTAGCTGTACTACAACAACAGCTCCCAGGCGGTGTTTGGGGGTGAGTGGTAGTGCTGGTTTAAGCTTTGTGAACGTTGATGGTTATTATGACCTCTGTTGATGGAGGAAGAAGAGAAGAATAGGATGAAGTATAAGCATTAACAACAAAGACCCTAACCTAACCTAACCTTTGTAATCTGTCCAGTAATCCTCTCCAGTCAACAGCGGAACACATCGACACATACAGCAAAAATTCAATTGGTTTTCGGGAGTAAACCTGATCAAGATGGAAGCGTTTAAGCCGTAGATTTGTGCGGGATTCCGTGACTGTTGCCTCCTACTCTGTGATCCTGTTCCCCTGGGGCATAGCAGAGTAGACCTGAGCAAAGAGGAGGGTAGACAACACCTCAACCAGGCCAAGACGTAGCTTCTGGGCTGCTGCTGCTGTTCTAATAACACCTCCGCCAGTCTGACGTAGAAGCACCTTACATTAGGTTCCATTCCTCCCGATGAAGCTGCCTTGGTCAACTCTCTGGACTGTTGTTGTTATAATGTTTAATATTACTGCGCCTCAACACTAAAGACTTTAAGCGCTAAACATGGTTAATAAATATACTAGTCCAACAACAATTAAGAATTATGAAAAAACTGTTATCTATTACAATGCTACGACTACTACTCCTTCTACTTAATCTTTGCGAGTATATAATAATAAAACAATACCCCTTTATAAATACAAATTGTCAAGGTCATAACACCATTATATTCAATACATTGAACTTGAAATCACTGTCACTTGTATTTCATTTCCGTTTACGTTAGTCGCATTTCCTGTGCCCTTGATAACACAGAAAACGGTTGTGTATGTCGGTAACTATTATTCTGTATACAAGTGGGTTAGGAATAACTCTTAGTCGTTAAAAAAAATCTTGTATATTTTGCCTCTTTTTTTTCCCACCCAGGTTATTATTAACAGGGACTGAGGCCGGATATAGTCGTTGTTTTTAGTTTTGGTTTTTATTTTGAAGTCACTCATAATTTTTTTAGCCTGCAAAACCTTCATGGAATTACGTTGTGTGTTCTCGCTGTTACGAAAGTGTGTGTGGAGAGAGAGAGAGAGAGAGAGAGAGAGAGAGACTGTACAGGTTCAACTGTTGAGAGAAGAGAAAGAGAGAGGGTATGATAATCGGCTGTGTCTGTGTGGGGTGTGATAAACGTGATGCACCCTCGTGTGTTGTGGTGATGTAAGCTTGAGGGGCCAGTGAACTGTGACCAGCATATCAGTCAGAGAAGAGTACCACCTTCACCCACACCACAACCATTATTACCACCACAACCAACCCCACCACCGTTCACACCTGAGTCAAAACAGTGCCTAGTCCACCACCTCGTTAGCCTGTATTCATCACGTCATCAAACACTTTCATAAAAAAATATGAACAAATAGATTTTTCTTCTAAATGTTAAAATATGATGAATTGTTTTCAACTTCAAAATTATTAAAAAGTATAATGGTGTTTTGTCTTCTGTTGAGATATAAAAGTTAAGGTATTTTATCTCCTGTGTTATGAAATACTATCCATTACTTTCTGCAGTGGAAATTGTAATAGTGATCCCTGCAGCAGACGTGTACTTTACTGTAAAGAAATATAGTAATCAAATTTATTCTACATTATCAAGTATTTAATCGACCAATTTTTAAAAGAAATATAATGTGGATTTATTTCTGAATTTACTTAATCGGATGTTATGCAAATCGTATTATTATTTAATATGAAATTGAAGAGAGAAAAAAAAATGGAGCGAGACGAGATGTGTGACTATACGGTGACGTCACGCCCATCAACTTTGCCGACATGAAATTGTGAGGAAAGTGAGAAGCGGTTATTTCGTTGTGCTCTCCCAGGGGAAAGTGATGTGTGCTAATACCTCTCCCCTTCAGGTCTAGGGTCACAATATGCAGGATGAAATTCTACTCAGAAAAGACGTATCGCAGTTTGAGATTTTAATCAGTTTGGGATCATAAGCGGTTTAAGGCCATAAAGGTTTGAGCTTGCCCGTTTTGAGAGACAGAGGGAGTTAAAACGTAACAGGCACACACTCCTGCAGCCATAATAGCCATCACCCATTACGTGACCTTAACACTGACACTGTCTTGTAAACATGTCTCCAAAATACACACGACCACAGGCGAAGGAGAATTAGGAATGTGTGTGTATGTGAGGAGGCTTGTAGGAGGAAGGTGGAGTAATGTAGAGTTTGGTCATGGTCGCTGTGGTTGTGAGGGTAACGATGTGTGACCGCCACGGAGGCACGGACCACTGATGTACTGTCACCGGATTCCCTTAAGTTCCTACGTAACTTACCGTACCGTAGATAACAATTAAGATAATTTTAGTGTCCATTTATTTTGATGTTCTTCATACCGACAGCTGCTTATTATTGTTGGTCTAGTCTTTTAGGAAGTCAAGATGCGTTGTCGCTAAACTCCTTGTTATAGGAAAACTTTGTAAATAAACTCTGGTGATATATTTGAGTCGCTTTCACTCAGTACAAGTTAACGCGTTCAATTTAACTATTCTCTTGTTGACGTGAACAAATGCTAAATGATGCCAGCAATTTGTTATTTTACGTGCATAACAATCGAGACTATGTTTAAATTATGATTTCATTATGTGGAGCCAAATTCTGACTGACTACGAATTCAAGATTTCATCGGCTTGTCGATAGCGCTCTTATAAGTTTTCTTTGAACCACATTTTTAGACGCGTACTGGGTTTAATAAATACCATAGTATGAATTGTTATTTGTCACCAAGAACGTTTAATCTCTACGATATTAAAGGAGAGTCGTGTTTAGTAATTTCCCACCCAAATGTCTCCATGTATGGCGTAAGAATGTAATCGCCATTATTAATTTGCTGGACTCCCGCTGTTACGCTCTTGTACAACCCAATTGCCCCCCCCCCCTCCCCTCACCGTACACACCCATCTATCTTTATTACACGAGAAAAGCTAAAAGAGGGAAAATAAGATAAAACTATATACAAAAAGCAAAAATGCTACGCCAGGGGGCAAACTCATTCAATTGTTACACTTATCAATAATAAAGAAAATGAAAACAATAATACAATATGTACTGGGTCGTTCTGAAATGCGAAAACTAACTAAACTAGAAAAATCAAGAAAAAGGACTTTAGTTTATATCAGTACTCATGATAAGAGGATAATGTTTTGCTTGTGTATATGTTACTAGGACGCCCAACACCTCACGTCTTCTCCACACACTGTCGGTTCTCATATTTATTGTGACAATTATCGTCTGGGTGTTCAGAGTTTTCTCATGGGTTGGAAAATTCTCATATTAATCTTTGTTTATGTAATGTTGTGGGCAGTGTAGGTAGATATTTCATGAGTTTTGGGAAATATGATTAAGAAATACGAGATAGATAGATAGACATTCGGTAAAATCGTTATACAAGTTCACAATAGTTCAGCATGTATACAATGTAAATAGACAGCAGGTATACAATGTACAGACAATTACAGTTTATATATACAGTGCAGATATACAGTGGTAAACAGTAAGTCAATTCGACCAAGGATAGACCACTTAAAGGAAGGGGCTGATTTGTTCATACTATACGCCCTGTTTGACACTAGGCCAGAGAGAAATAATAGTTTATTTGCATAGATCCATGAAATATAATTCTTAAGTTTCAAAATTAACTAGAATAATAGAAAATGAAAGGGAAAGGGTATTGCTGTAGCCTGTATGAATTCACTGGTGCGATGGTCAGCTAGTGCTAAAATGATTGAGTTTACCATAAATATTCGGGCGTTTTCTCTCAACAGCACTAGCATACGTTGATCAATGAAGCAGGTGTTTACGGGTTCCTGTAATGTTTTTGACTTTCTACCCAACGTAAATGCTGGTTTACATCTCGAGTTTTCCATCTCCTCAGAACTGCTTCGTCATAGCCTTGAAAATTTAAGAGCGTCTTGTGCAAACCTCCAAGGCTTGGGTGTCTTTAAGTGAGCAGTAACTCTCAGTGCTCGGCTAACTCGGAGGTTCCAGCTGAGAGTAAAATAGTGCTTTGCCACACAACCAGGACCCGAAGCGTGAAATATGCAATTGTGTTCTCCTTGACAGATATATGTTATGTATAATGATGTAATCGACGGAGCTGTGTCCAAGACCCATTCCAGTGGCAAAACTGTAGCTATGGTCCCACTGTAACCAGGGTCCCACTGTAGCTAGGGTCTAACTGTAGCTAGGGTCTCACTGTAGCTAGGTTCCCACTGTACAGTAGTTAGGTTTCCAATGTAGCTAGGGTTCCACTTTAAGCAGGGCTCCCAATATTAGTTTCTCGTGACCCCTTGTAGATAGCCCTTCCATAATACGGGCATAAAAAAGTTTGATCACTATTTAGAAAAGAATTGACTGAGGAGCGAAGAGAGTTAATGTTAGTAATGGGGAGATTATGCATGATGGCTAGAGAGAGAGAGTGGACCGAGGAGGAGTGTGAAATGAAGAGAGGGGAGAGTGAATGGTACGAGGAGAGGGAAGAAGAGTAGAGGAGGAGGAGGAGGTAAAAGAATAACGTACTCAGGGTGAAGAGAGAAGGATGGGGAAGGAGGAAAAGGAAAATAGATGGAAGAATATAAAGGAGGCAGTGCAAAAGAGGAAGAGAGGGTGAAGGAAGGAGACGATTAGGAAAGTGAAAATTGATAAACCGGGTCAGTGTACATAGAGGGTGAGTATATGTGCAAGTGTGTGCCTTAGCGACGAGTGCTCCTGTATGATAAGCACGTGTGGGTGATGGAGGGAGGGAGGGGAGGAGACAAACACGTATGCGATTGGTAATAAACGTGATCTGATTGGAGCCAAGTTTGAATCCGTTCTGGGAATTAACTTATGAATCCGGATTTATCATGTTATCTTTATCCTAAAAATAAACACACAGTAGGTGATAGTCTCTGTTTGTCGTTTAATAATTAAAACAATATGACCTATTTGACACCGTTGGAACCACCATGACAAATAACCGAGTCGAAGACGTGGGAAGTGAGGCCTCAGTGGTTGTGTGAGGCCTCATTACTCATCAGTAGCGAATCGTGAACCGTACCGTAGGAGGCTTATATTTTCAGCGCTTAAAGACTTTTTCGTGCAAACTGCTTTTTCTTAGAACTTAATGATTCAGTACAGCATGTCTCCCGGGCCTAGACAGGGTAATTCGGCCGCTGTGGAACTGTGGTGAGTTTATCCAGGCTCTGAGTTGACTTCATATTTTGAAAATGAACTCTGGGCAGTGAATTTGATGCATGGCTGAAATTATTGTAGTCATTTTGAGTCGTATGTGTATAATCTCTCTCTCTCTCTCTCTCTCTCTCTCTCTCTCGATCGTTTACCACCACCTGTCTATCTACACTGTTGGCTCTCCATTAGCCGGACGTTGTGTCCTGTTTATTTTTCCGTTCCTCCTCCTCTTACTCCCCCTCCCTGATCATGAACACCATTCTCGCATCTTTTTTTCCATCCATCTTTCCCCTCTCCATCCTTCTTCTTTTCCCTCCAACACCTTACTGTTTTGCTGACCACTTTTCCCGCTCTCTTCCTCACCTTAACGTGTCTTCCTCCGCCATGCATTCACACATCTCACCTCTTACCCCTCCCACCTGCCCCTGCTACCCCTCCCACCTGCCCCCTGCTACCCCTCCCACCCGCCTCCTGGTCTACACTAACCTGCTCTGATCTCAGTCAACTTGTGCCCCCACCCATCGTAGCCCCGCCCTGCCCCACCCAGCAGTGCCTCACCTTGCCCTACCCATTGCCCCCGACAGTGTCTTCCCCCTTACCGTTCCCGCCTTTACTGTAGTGGCCGTTTTATGAGAGCCATCTATAAAGAGATACTCCTCTACTTAATACTTGTAGAACGAATCATATCTACGTTTTTATGAGGACGGTACTCTGATTTATTTATTTATTTATTTATATACATATTTATTAAAAGTTGGGAAAGGTTTGTTGTGGTGATTTATTTGTTCGCAACTTCTATATAGGTACACCACAACTCGTTGACTAATGATTTGAGGTGAAAAGTTGTGAATTTAGTAATTACTGGTTGTGATGACTCTTCGAATAAATTTATTTATTTTGCAACCCCAATTACTCGCCATTTATAATTTATTCGATGGTCATATTAGGGAGCTTTCTTATTCTGGATCCACTAAAGTAAATTACCACGTCAATTTTCAATTCCAGGATGAAAATGTGTTATTAGACGGAGAATTTGTTTTAATGAAAATATCAATATACGGTAGGTACTGTCCTGCACACTCTCATCCCGCCTTACCTTCATCTCAGCCAACCTCCGCCTTCCTTGCCTTGTCTCACTCCTTGTTTCCCTTCTTCATATTCGCCCTTCCCTTCTCTTCCTTGCCCTGTTCGACCTTTCTCCTGACCTGCATTACGATAAAGAGAGGGGGGAGAAAGAGAGAGGAAAAATAGTTAACAGGCATAACCAAAAAGCGGAGTGAAAGTAAGTTTAGTGTATTGTGTGAACAAAACTGCTGAGACAGCGGTGGGTTGCAAGATCACAACTACCCCCACCCCCTCGACCCGCCCTCCATCCCTACCCCATTCTTTCGTGTTTGTTTTCTCTGCCTCGAAGTACTTATCTCCGTGTCTGGGTGAGAGGCTCTTTCTGCCCCGTTACCCATAAAGGAACTACTGATATCCTCACCTTCAACACCACCCTCTCCCACCTCGTGTTTACGTCGTATCGGCTGGGTGCATCTTCGTGGGAGGGAGGAAGGGTGAATGTATCCACGGCTGATCGTCTCACAGCTGATCGTTCCTTATTGGTTGTGATTGTGAAGATTTTCCTGCCTTTGTGCCTTGGTCCGGCAATTCGTCATGGTATCACATATCGTTTTTTCTTCAGTTTTAAACTTTCTTCTCTCTCTCTCTCTCTCTCTCTCGTTCTCGTTCGTTTCTATTTTACATGTGTAAGGGCCAGGTCAAGGGTTCAAAAAATGGCATGACCCTGATTTTTCGGCACCTGGGCACTCTATAAAATTCTTCTGTACACACACAGACACACACACACAATATTGCGTAAACTTAACACGTAAATCAGGATAATCTTGCAGTGTGGGGGTAAGTGGAAATAAAGAAGAATTTAGAGACGAAAATCAAATAAAGAAACTTGAGAGGAAGGGGAAATAAGATAATATAAATTCAAAACCAACGAGAATGGAAAGGAAATGAAAGACTAAAAGAGGAACAGAGAGAAGAAAGAAAAGATAAATACGAAAATAAAAAATAACCATAGTAAGAAAGGAAAGAATTATGAAAAAAAGAGTAAAAGTGAAAAGAATGAGAAATTGGGAAAGGGAAAACAAGACCTCAAGTGTTATTTCGTGAAGAAGAAGAAATGGGGAATCAAGTTTCCCTGGAGGTTGAGTGTGGGATTGGAAATTTATTACGCTGGGATAAAAGGGACGTCTGGAAGTGGGGGGGGGGGGTGATATATATCTGGGAAAGTGATTTTGGCCTCTCCCGAAAATCCTCGACTTTTGCCCGCGGATGAGACGATGGGAGGAGGGGGTGAGAGGGGGTAGGTAGAAAGGGTCGAAAGGTCTTGTCTAGGAGAAGGGGGCGGAGGAGGAGTAGTTGCGATAGTAAGAGAAAGAGGCTTGATTATGAAAGCCCTATTCCTTTTGAACCCCCCTAATCTAACCTAACCTAACCTCATTATTAGAGTTGAGGTTCAGTGCTTTAATGAACCCCAAGTTGACCTAAACGTTAAACATTGAGGCCCTAGGTCTAATGGGGGCCCTTTTAGCCCTTTTCCCCAGAGATCCTCCACCTTTTAATTTTTGGCTCGTAACTGTTGCTAAGTGAATGTGTTTAGTTTACGTAAAGTCTCTATAATTTAGAATCATTTTTTTTTGCTGTTTTAGGACTGTTTTAATTTATTATTTGGATCTTGTTTTTTTACTATTATTATTTTTGTTTTGCTTTGTTTTAAATCACACGGTTCGAGGTATATTATTACATCGTTGTTTACGAGGAACATTCATCGTACCAGCCATAACTTTAGACACAGCTTTCATCAACCTTCGTCTTCAACTAATATTTTAATTGTTTACGATTTTGAAACTTGAATTTTCTCATAAAGTTTCGGTATTTTATTGATTTTAAACGTTAGACTAAAGCTTAAAAACCTCCCTCTAAATATCTAAGCTTGGAAAACGTCGCCTTTCTGTGTGTGTAAGCTTGAGAAACCTTTCTTGCAGACGTTTAGGTTCACCTGAAGATTTGCTCTACTTATTTCACATAACGCTATCTGGAGAGGTCAGGTCAGGTTAAGTGTTAGGTTAGGTTAAGTCACTTTATATTGTGTTAGGTTAAGTTTGTTAGTTTAGGGGTGAAACATACTGAAACAAGCTAGGGCCAATCCTTACCTGCCCAAACGTTTATAGTTAAGTGTGTGTGTGTGTGTATAGTGTTCTCACCGGAGGCCAGTAAGCCGCCAGACCTCGCGATACTGAAGGGCGATAAGAGCTTGATCACGTGAAGATTATCCCCTGACTCCTTTCACCTGATATGAAATACCCTAACACTAACCTAATTTAACCTAACTTTACTCCCAGGTAGCGTTAGGGTGGTTACTTCCAGGTGAAATAACCTGTGGGGGGGGCGAATCTTCAGGTGGTCCTAAGAGCTTGCAGACACCATGATCCTGGTGATTATAAGTTGGCTGAGCCACGACTCGTCACGGGTGGCTGGCGGGCGGGAACACCTCGCCATTCGCCACCCGTCGCTTGCTGGTCACATCTGATGTAAGTCCTGAACCAGCCAACGTGTGGATGAACCAGCCAACGTGTGGATGAACCAGCCAACGTGTGGATGAACCAGCCAACGTGTGGATGAACCAGCCAACGTGTGGACGAACCAGCCAGCGTGTGGATGTACCAGCCCGTGTGTGGATGAACCAGCCAACGTGTGGATGAACCAGCCAACGTGTGGACGAACCAGCCAGCGTGTGGATGTACCAGCCCGTGTGTGGATGAACCAGCCAACGTGCTGCGGGTTGATTAAAATTTTGTAAGAAAGTTTTCCACCTCCAGCAGGGAGATGTATTTTGCAACCGTGCTGTAAATTTAAGGAAATAAATATATATTGTATTTTCTTCGACATGTTGGTTTAACGTGTTTTCACAAAAGCTGATGAATTAAGACACATTGACACCTGGAAACGGGTAGCCTTTGTTCAGGTGATAATGGTGAAGTCACTGATGACATGACAGTACAGATGCGTCAAACACGGCCACTTAACCAAGTAAATCTTTAGAAAATGACACTGCATTTTTATTCGCAATACTCAGAAGTGTATTTTTCGGGGTTATCTATAACACAAACAAAATTATTTCATCGGAGGCCAGTGGAACAAACGCTCGTTGGTCTGACATGAAATTGAAGAATAGTTTAATTTCCCGATAATTTATTTTGTGAAAGACTGGTTTGTGAACGGTGTTTAGAGAAAACGTGAGTATTGTTTCCCGGCGAGAGTTATTTCGCTTTCTCTTAAAGCTGTGTCAAAGGACGTGATGTAATGTGACCGTTATCTTAGGTTATTAAGGAAAGCTGTGTTGTTAATGTAAAAACTAACCCGGGGTTGGCGGAGCACTCATCCGCAACGCATCGCCGGAGACCTGTCGAACGGTTTTATATTTTCCCAGGGAGAAAGTGCTCCCTCAGTTCACGATGTATGATATACTGTACTGTTTCTTAGATGAACTGTTATGATGATGTCGAATTCGATTATTGGAAGATATAAATTGTTAGTGTATTCGAGGATTTGTTAATATACTGTGTATAGCGTTATTTTTTATAGTAACAATTAAGGTTTTGTTTTTATATCAGGCATTAAGGTCTGATAGCCTTGTTGGCGACGTGTATTTTTTAAAGTTCTTTGCAGTTCACAACCCCTGTAGCTCTTTCCTGGACATATCCCCATTAGTCCTGTAGTTGCCTGTTCCAGGATGACCTCAGCTGACCTCCCCCATTGTCTCACTGCATGGGGTAATAGAGATCCCGATCTTGCAACATAGCCTGAAATTAATGTGTATGGGATATGTTAAAAAATGACTTACAGAGTTGAGATGGCAGTGTATATTTATAGTACCTTAACAGCAAGGGAAATAAGATGGGGGAAGAGGGAGACGTCCATGAGGTATTAGTATGTATGAGAGCTAACCAGTGTTGTTTACATTACAGGTGCGGGACCTGGTGGAGCGATGTTCATGTCCATCACAGTTCCCCATGGTGAAGGTGTCCGAGGGCAAGTACCGCATCGGTGACACTCGCGTCCTCATCTTTGTCAGGGTGAGTCCCCAACGCGTCTCTCACACCCTTTCTCTTTGCTTTTTGTACTTCTTTTCATTGTGTGTGTTGGACAGCAAGTAAGCGACTTTCCCTGACACTTTGTAATTTTTTTCTATTACAGGTTAAAAATGTGATACTATAATGAATTAAAGAACACTCGGATCTTAAGTGTATCATTGTAGATTGCCTTGAATAATCCTGAATAAAGTAGTTGTGCTAGTGGGACTGGGTATAGAGGAGGTAGAGTCAACCCAACCAATACTTATATTCACAGATCTTGAGGAACCACGTGATGGTGCGGGTAGGTGGTGGCTGGGACACCCTCGAACACTACCTGGACAAGCATGACCCCTGCAGGTGTCGCCAAGGTCAGTCTCTCCCTACATCATGTCCATATATTTATCATGAAATTTTTTTTCTGTATGTAGCTTGGGCATCACGTTAGATCATCAAACCAAAATTAGAGTTAAGAACTTGACAAGAGAGGCTGCAAGAGTGTGCAGCGTGGAGAGCTGCCAATCAGATAATTACAGCTAACCCACGCACATGTTGAAAATTGCAGTAAAACATGGATGATGATGGTGAATCTCTACAGATGATAAATTAATGAATTTAGATAACTGAGCAGCAACAAAAATGAACACACAATACAGTAATTACTGTATTTCTGCTTGATATTTTGAGATGGAAGTGCTCATTGCTGTAGCAGTGGACCTTTGAGGTTCAGAGTACCCAAATTTTCAAAATTTAATAACTAGTTTTCAGTAATGGCCCTTGAAATAATGACAAATTACAAGACACCATTTATACAATTCATCTAAGTTTAGATAACGTTTTTTTTATGTGTTTCACTATTGATATACAGTACTGAAGACTGACTGAACAAATATGTATGAGATACTTTGAAATACCTGTACTCACTGTTGAAAATGTGAAAGTCTTTAGGGTTCATTTGTTTGTAAAATTATACCTGTTTTCGTAACTGAAGTTGTACTGCCATGGTGTGTTATAATTATGAGCTGTTAGTATCAGTATGTTGGTGCAATACTAATACATTAACACCTTGCAGGTCACAGAGTTGCTGTTGGGTCACGTGTAGGGTTCAAAACCTCCAGTGGTGGTCTAGAGCGTCAACTGATGAACGTTACTTATGAAAGGTAAGATAAACTTTTACAGGATGTGTTTTGGGAGGATGAAACCTTTATATATGAAATTTCCCCTAAAGCAGAGTACAGATTGTAAAACCTAAATATTATGGATGAATGCATTTACAGTATATACTGCACTGTACTGTATAGGAAACTGGCCTTTTTTTTTTATTACAGCAATAATTGCGGAGATATGATCAGATCAAACACGAACACATTAATTACTCTTTCACAATATAACATAGCTTATGCAGCATTACAGGTTGCAGGGGCTGATCCAGGAATGTCAAAGGGGGGGTGGGGGGTGTCCAAGAAGTTGTGGCTGGGGGGAACATGGTGAGTACAGTGAGCCCACCCAGCTAGGGGGTTTTGGAGGGTGCTGTAAGGCACCCCTAACCCCACAAGATTTTATTTTAATCTGAACAATATCATGGGCATTTTGAGGTCATTTTGAAGCCATGTACACTGGATATTAGATGATATTCTGAGGTCAATAGTAATTACTTTTTTACTATACAAACATGCCTGAGTACAATACTTTATGAAGAAAAAGCAATGGAATTTTCTGATGAAAAGGGGAGTCCGGACCCCCAGGACACCCTCCTGGATCCGCCCCTGGTTGAACTATGTTATCCTGAACCCTCATCCCTTCCCCCATAAATGAGACTTACTTTTCTGAAATTGAAGGCTTTCCTTTATCAGAAACTATTAGCAACTAAAATCACTAATCATATAATTCAAGAAAACAATTCAAGATGTAGTGATTCACGAGGATAATCACTTAAGGTATCAGCCTAAACAGTAACAAATAGAGGAAATTCTCTAGATTCTGAAAATTTGTCTCATTTATGGATAACATTTTATGAGTTCTTCCTGAGCTTCTGGGGATATGCAGAAAAATATAAGCTTTTTAATAATATATACTGTACAGGTATATAATTTGGCTTATGCATTTAAACAAACTAAATTATGATATACTTGTACTAAGCTTAATTAACTTTAATCCTGTACAGTATATGAGGAAATACATATTAGATTGCTGTTGTGGGCTGTTTAATGGTTATATGGCAGTAACTTACAGTTTGCTGTTGTGCTTTGGGTGTAGTAATACAAGGAAATTAATACCTATATTAATACAGTGGTATATATTACATATGATAATAAAAGTATGAGGTAAATATACAGTATAGTACTGTAGTATTATACATGTACAGTACTATACTGTAATAGAAAAGATTGTCAGTAGCTGTTTACACTATGTGCTTCTTTTTTGGCTCTCTTATGGTTTTAAAACTGACCTTTCTTGCTGAAATGAATGTACAGTAATTCATCTTAAAATTGAGGACAGTATTATTATATGTCATTCAGTTAAAGAAATATTCACATTGTTGATCAGTAAAATAGGACACAGGGATCTGCCACATGGTCTTGTACTCTCTGGCATGTATATATTGTATTTACAATGCATATGAGAATATGTGTCACTTCTTTAAAGACTAAATTGTTTGAATATTTTCCCATAGATTCAGAAAAAGGTCTGCAGGAACCCAAATTATGTCAGTACGATCACTCAGCGATAGAGTGACTTTGCAGCAAGATACACCCAAACTAACATCACCTGTACATAAGGGAAGAGATAAAACTGCAAAGTCTCATACATCTACCAGTTCTTTACTGGAAAAACTACCCAACCAGGAAATAGCAGATAAAGGAAGGACAGCCAGTTTATCAAATGTGATAATCCAGACAGAGACAGATAACTTGGGAGAAACAGACAAATGTGAAAATGTTGAACAGGCTACATTTAATCAGCAGTTAACTCTGACATCACAAAAGGCTGGAGTTCAAATTAGTAACAGTTCTGAGGAAAAGATGTTAAATGAAACAGCATCCTTGCAACCTGTACAGAAAGATATGAAGATCGTTCCATCAAAGGGCAGTCATATAATGCCACAACACAGTATTCAAAGGCTGAAAGTGTCTTCTGAGAGAAGTAGGTCCTCATCACTGCCAATAATAAATGAAGCAATAGGCCAAACTATAAGAAGTAGAACAGCAACACTTGATCCACTTGAATGTCACTCAAGGGGAAAATATTTAGCAAAGAAAGCAACAGATATTATACATCCAGAAATTGACAGTAAACAAACTTCCACAGAAAAACCCTTTGGTTATCTGCAGAAATGTAGGGAAGAAATTAAACTAGAAGACAAAACCAAAAAAACAACTTTGAATTGGATCGAAAAAAAAAATCTGCATACATCAGGGGAGTATATGAAACCTGCCAGAGAGGAATTGAAAGACAGTTTATCCGTTCCAGCAACAACAGACATTTTGGGACAGAAACCAGAGTCCAGTCAAGTTATATGTCCAACCACAAAACCACAAACATTACTGTTCAAAGATGAAATGAAGACAGGAGTATCACAAAGGTCCCTAGTAAGTAAGATACCTAAAACATTACAGAAGGCAAATTCTGAAACTTCTCAGGACTTGACAAAAAATAAAAATGCACAAGTGTCAGTAGGTAATAAAACACTACAACCCCCTCAGGTAAACACATCTTCACTGAGTTCTCCTAAAAAGGGAAAATTACCAATTTCATCTCGAAAGGGATCAATAAAACACTCCTTAAGAAAAGACATAGTTCACAGATCACCAAAAATGGAAATGCAAGGAATGCCTAGAAGTAAGGGGAACTTGCATAATTCTCAGTGTGAACCAAATCAATCCATTAAACCAGGGCAATCACAGAACTCGCCAGACAAGAAGTGTTCACCGTGTTCTCCTAAGAAAAGATTACCACATTTATCCCCAAATAAAGCAGCATCAAAACATTTTCCAACTGATGGGATAAGAATTACACAAAATAAACCAGACTCAAAAATACCCATTCATATCCATTCACCAACAGAAGCAGCATCACAGAAATCAAGTAAAGAATTTCTACAAAATGTTTCTCAGGGGACATCAAGTTTGTTGTCAAAGAAGGGACCATCACCACACAGGGGAATACCAGTGCCAAGTACAAGGATATCACATCAATCACACAACAATATTTCTACTAACAGATTAACACCAGAAACATTGTCGAACCCAGCACCAACACTGAACAAGGATGTACAGCATGAATTACCACAGAATAATGCATCGCAAGATTCAGAAGACAAATGCATATATCATGGACAGGTGAAAAATATTTTGGAGGAATCACCAACCAGACTTATAAAGCAGTATTCAAAAGAGAACGTAACAGTATTTTTATCATCTGATGTGGATAAGTTACAATTAACAGTCGACTCTGAAGTTGGAGCTACACAGCAAGATTCAGGAGGCAGGGATACAGGGAAAGTAACAAGTACAGTACCAACAGAAGATCTCATAAATCAGAATATAGAAAGCGAGTCATTTCATCTAAATGTATCACAAATCTTAACAGATGAGGGCCTATCACAGGAGTTAAAGGACTCAAACAAACCATTTTTATTATCACAAAGTATCCAGCCAAAACCTTCAGTATACTGAGTGAATAATCCTGCTTTAGAAAAGTTATGTGTGTTCAGATAATGACTAGACAATGGAATTTTATTTATGATTCACCAGATATCACTGAAAAGTATTTTATAAAAGGCATTTTGACCTAAGTTTTAGTTGATTGAAGAATATATCAGCAGATATCAATGCATCAGAAAACCTGAGAGTGGCTCACCTTATTTGAACAAAACAATATTAACACTTTGAACACATGAATACAGCAAGAAATTACAGTATGTACACTGTATTAATGATTACTAGTACTGTATATAACATGTTTTGATGTTTGTAAAAAGAAAAAGATTAAATCATTAATCTATTTTAGTTCAGTAGTCACACACACACATATATACTGTACTTTATATAATCTCAAGGCATATTACAATGCAGTAGATAAGGATGCCCACTTAGGACTGTGTGAATATATATCACAAGATAACGCCAAAATGTAAACTTCTAATAATTCTATATCTGTTGCTCTTGATTCGTATCATATCCTTATCAAAACTAAAACAAAAATATCAAGTCATTACAGTATTTAATTACATTTTAATGACATATTAGAGAACAGCCCAAGAAATGGGGATGGTTCAAAGTAGTCAGCATGTGTGGTATTGTTGGGGCCACAGACAAGGTGATCAAGTACCCATGTGTGAATTAATGTGCATATAGTAAACATGTTAGGTGTAGTGATGCCAATACACTTTGAAGAACTTCTTGAGGAATAAAATGGATTTACAAATTCACAAACTTAATTCCAGAAAATAATAAATAGAAAAAGAACTATTTTCAAGGTTAAGTTAACAATAGTAAAAGATAAATGTATAGTTTTTAAGAAGACCTGAAAGACTATTTAATATAGTATAATATAGCATCCCTTTCAGGGAAAATTAGCTACATGTGGCTGAATATGAGAAACCCAAGTGACTAGGTAAGAACCAAAATAGAAAATTACCAAGTGGCTTGTCCCTATGGAGACACAGCAAGAAGCATGATAATGATACTAAATATTTTATCCGGAAGAAAGGGAGGCCATCTCTTACGGGTAAAATGAATTAGGAAAATGAACACTGAAGCATGGCGTCAAATACATCTTGATATTATTCACTCATGGACTTTAAGGGGAGCCATATGGTCCTCCTGCACAAAGACTTTAGCTATAGATTGATGCAGTGGCTGTAAACAAGGGATGCAAGGGATGTTAATTTGAAATGGAACACAGTATTGTACAAGAATCCTGCAAAAAGACACTACTTTCAATACAAGAGGTGTCTATGATGTGAGGTCACAGGACAGAGTATGATAAGGTTAGAAATTGACGTTAATGCAAATAAAAATTCTTAAGCAATTGATTTTTGTGGCATTTCTGCTGAATGATCCATGTACTTAAAACTACAGACCAGTGATTTTAATATGGTTTGGAATGTTAAATCTTGATTTGTGGTTTCTGGTGAATGTATTGCTTTATGGGATTATTATTTTTGCAGGAGAATGTGCACAGATACAGTAGTACAGTATGATTAAATTGTGTTTGGTTTCACTGCCAAGTTATGTGATATGTTGCAATACCTGTTCTTCCTACAGTGAAACCTCCATATAATGGACTTCTCTTTTAATATAATCCGTTAGGTTGGGTTTTCACATCTAACGGACCCTCAATATAATGGACTTTGATCTCTATAGTATAGTCCGTTAGATGGAGGTTTGATATTTAATGGACCCTCGATATAACAGACGTTCCTCTACATATAGTCTGTTAAATAGAGGTTTTACTGTACTGTACTGTGAATTGTCTACAACATGAGATATTTAAAGACACTTGCCTTAAATGATAATGAAACCCACTGTGACAACCTGGATTACACAGTACAGTACTCTAAGCCTGAGAAAAAGGATCATCATAAGAGTTCCACAAAATGCTTAGATTGGCTGTTGCACTCCAGTTTCATGTGGTGGGTTTTGGGGACAGTTTGTTAAATAGTACTATATGATTTATTTGTGGTTTGTGCATCTCCCTTTGCTGTGAATGCTTAGGTTTTGTTATGCTAAGAATTGAATGATGATTTTTTGGGGCTTAAGCATTTAGTACTACAGTCTCATAAAATTCTGATTTTGAATGCAGTACATGTACAGTATTTGGACTCTGATAACTTTTTCATTAAAGGGGAATGCAACTCACTGTATCTCTTTTAATATTTACTCAATATATAAGGCAATCGTGTTTTATTTTAAACTTGAAATGTATGATTAGATAGACAGGGTGATTCAGCAAAGAGTACAGTACATTAAATTGGAGGATGAAATCCTTGGATAATTCTAAATCACAATGTCTCTACGGTAAAATGTCAGATTCTGCATAGTTTCCATGTTACAATATATTTAAGTTGTATTAATGAGAGTGAATTTGATGTGAATCCCCTCCGCCCTGTAACTGCCTTTATCTCATTCGGTCGTACACAGTCCCTGTCTCATTGCACCTGTGTTAGACATCTGCATCACACGGTACTGCTGTACATAAAATATCTGTGGATAAATGATTACAAAAACCTATGGGGGGGTTTCTCATCAAATTGACTCTCATTAATACAACATCTTATATAAAGAAAAAGAAAAGTAGCAGAGACGTGACCGATCGCCGAATCGGCTAACGAGCCGATTAGTGGTGAAGAGGACAAAAGTAAAAGTAACATGGAAACAATGCAGAATCTGACATTTTACCATAGAGACATTGTGGTTTAGAATTATCCAAGGATTCCATCATCCAATTTAACGTACTCTTTGCTGAATCACCCTGTATTAAAGGGAGTGGTAGGACAAGACATTATTTACCCAGACTTCAGGAAAAATAATCCCATTTTTCCTTGAACAATCACTATTCTCTTCTCTTAGGTGAAGGGTTCTTTAAACATAACCAACCAGAGGCTGTATCCCCTTTTTTTGATGGGAATATATTGAAAATTTTTTGGACATTTTTACAAAAGTAAACTGTGTTTCTTTATAAAATTGGAACCATTATATAGTGATGCATAAGAAAAAGTAGTTTGGGTATGTCTTTGAAGATATTTGTTACATAATTTGAAGCCATGTACATAACTTTAATACTGTACGTACTTGATTGTAGCATTAATGGTTTAGCTTTTGCTTAAAGTTAATGTTAAGTGTATCCTGTAGCTACTGTACAAAGAAATTTTTTTAGTTTAAGAAATTTATAATACCCCTGTACCTGTATAAAGATGCCAATCATACAATATAAACTGTGGTGTTAGAGTTTATTGTCATAAGATTGTACCATATACTGTAGCTATATCCTCCAGTGTTAGGTTTCTTATTGAGTTTTTAGGTGTATCCAGTTTGTAGCAATTTAATGTAGCAATTGTGTTTTTATTAAACCACTTATTTGACGCATTATGAATATATTGCAGGTGTGAAGATGGCCAGATACCAACCTCACCATCCCCACGTCGTAGGTCAAGTGCAGGTGCAAGAGGATTAAGGAGAGACTCTTTGGAAAGTAGTTATTCCATGCGTCAAAGATCACAATCACCTGCAAGCCGGGACCCTGCTGCCTTTGCGCGCTTAGGACCTGGGAGGTAAGCTTTATGCCAAATACAGTGCTGTAAATTGTAAACATACATTTACTTTTTTAACTTTTATCCTCTTCACCACTGATCGGCTTGTTAGCAGCTTGGGTGGTCGGTCACGTCTCTTTTACGCACTGTTGGCAAGTACTGTACTGGCTCCTAAATATACCTGAGCTTGCGCCAGTGTTGGCCATGTCTGGTTTTGAAAGAGCTCAAACTCAGTGCCGTCATAACACTCTTTGGCAGATTGTTCCAAGAGTTACAATTTGTACTTTGAAAAAGTTTGCCTTCACAATTTTCTGGACTTGTGGCTTCTTCAACCTTGAGCTGTGACCCCTTGTGGGGCGGACGGTCGCCAGCTTCAGATATGCTTATAAATTTCAATTTGGTCACCCCTTACCCATCTATAGTATAAGCTAGGCAGTTGCAGGTGTTCTAATCTCTGGATAACTGAGGTGCCTTAGTGCAGGCACCAGTCTGGTGGCCCTCATTTGGACATTTCAATCAACTGACAGTCTCTAGCATATCTTGGGGACCAGACGGGGAAGCACCTCACTCTTAAAGAGCGTTATGAGGGACAGATCATCTACTTATCTGAATGGCCTTCTTATAAGACCTCGATTCACTTTCTTCTCACAATGGCCTGAGAACTTCACTTCATTGTCAACATTCACGCCAAGGTCCTTTTCACATTTGGGCTCTATTAGTGCTGTTCCTTCATCCCGTTGGAACGTGTGATACGCCTCCTTACTGTTGGTATGACCTAGGTGCATCCTTTTACACTTAGTGACATTGAATCTTAACAGTCATTTCTTTGACCACTCTTGAAGCTGTCAGAGATCCTTCTGTAGCTCTTAATAGTCTGTTTGCTTCTTAATTTCCCTGAATAACTTGGCATCATCCGCAAACATTTGCATGGAGGAGTGTATAGCTTCTGGCAAGTCATTTATAAAACAAACAAACAATAACAGGCCCAGTATACTGCCCTGTGATACCCCACTTGTCATGGGTAGACATGACGATTTCATGCCATTAATCACCACACACTGCTTGTGGTCATGAAGAAAGTCTCCAATCCATGCTAGGGCACTTCTCTGAATCCAATACCCCTCCAGTTTAATTCTCACCCTTTCATGGGGTACACTGTCGAAAGCCTTGGCAAAATCCAGATATACACCCTATATTGTCAATATTACCACCCTGTTCCAAACATCCAGCACTTTGAGTAACTGTCAAGCAGGAACGTCCCAGCATAAAACCATGTTGGCAGTCTTTTACAAGGTTGTTTCGTAGTAGATATTCCATCATGGCATTTCTTATAATGCTCTCAAGTACTTTATATACTATGCTGGTCAGACTCACTGGTCTATAATTATTTGTGGAGTGATGATCGCCCTGCTTGAATATAGCACTCACATAAGCCATTCTCCAGTTACTGGGGACCTTTTGCTCATCCAGGCATTTACAGAACAGGATCTTAAAGGGCTCAGCAAGCTCGTTGCACAACTCCCTTAGCACTCTGGGATGCATCATGTCAGGGCCGGGACTCTTATGAACCTTTAGCTTTGACAATTTATTTCTTATACCCTCTTCTGAGAACACAATGTGGGTCAGCACTGTGTCAAACCGTCTTTCCTCAAACGCAAGAAGATTGTTAACATCCTCTCTTGTGAACACAGGAAAATAATTTATTTAATGCCTCTGCCTTGCAATGGACTGAATCTCTGTAATTACCATCTTCAAGCCTATACACGTTTTTAATTTCGATTTTGCATAATGGTAGAATGGTAGAAAGCCTTTGGGTTTAACTTGACCTTGCTTACAATCTGCCTCTGGAACTCTGTTTCAGCTCTTCTACACTCAGACTTTGTTTGGTTCCTGGACCTGCCATACATCATCCTCCTGTCCTGCTCCTCGATTGTCCTAACCCATGTCTTGATGGCAAACTTAACCCCAATTTTGCTGACATCTAATTCTTTTGTGTAGTGAATCTGCATCAGAGCCAGCACCTGTTATCATCTACCCTAACTTCCACCCCCCCCCCTCCCATAATCTGGTGTCAGTGGTGGTACCCTTGTCATGTGAGGTCATAACTCTTGTCACCTTACATCTACAGACTCTCACTTGGCAGTTCCTTTAAAATGTTGATAACTTGACCAGAGGCAGGTGCTAATGTAGAGGTAAATTATCTGCACAGATCATAAATCAAGTGGGTCTTATGTGAAAAGGGGTGTTCGACTGAATCTCTCTCTCTCTCAGATCCTCCACTGATTTTTTAAGTTACTGAAACACTAGTTTTTATAACTAGTATTTACTGTGGTAATTTTTATTTTTAGTTACATAAATTTTATTGTCTCACTTATTTCTATTTATTACAGATTGAGTACAGGCAAATGGGGACCAACATCAGGATTTAGAGATGAACAAACAGCATGGCGTGATGACTCCTCAGAGGTTAGCGATGAGGGTTATAAGAGTCAAGGAAATACTGCTTGCCGTTCCTTACCCAGAGCTCGTAAACCCACACCCAGGAATAACCTAGAGGTGGATAATACTGACATAATAGGTGAGTAATCTATCAATCATTAAGTAAATAATATGAAAATTTCTCTTTAATTGCCGAATATAAACTATGATTTTATTTGTGGTACATTCCATCATGACTTACATTATATTTTTGATATGTTAACATACAGGAGAACCAAGACATTTCTGGTAGGAAGAATTCCTTTGTCTATAATACAAATTAAGTACAACTTTTTATATGGCTATAAGTACTAGCATGGACCGGTGAGGTCTGGAAGGGTCTCAGCCTGCCGTTGGCACTGACTTGTGAAGTTTAGAATGTCTTCAGACCACCATTGGTGTGGACTGTATTTAACCCTCTGAACTCAAACAGTACAGTATCTCCCTTGAGAGAACCTCCTAGATGACAGAATTTTGCTATTTCCAAGGTTGATAATAATAATAATAATAATAACAATACAGTAATAATAATAATAATAATAATAATAATAATAATAATAATAATAATAATAATAATAATAATAATATTACTATTTATTCAGTAAAATTGTCATACAAGTTTACAATTGAAAAAGCATGTTCGTTATAGGATTAATCCGTTCCAGGCCCCCAAATACAACCACTTAACACTGAAAATATAATATAAAATTGTAAAAATTTTAAAAAAGTGCATAAATATGCATCTAAACCCCTGAAATAAAGAATATCATTAATACTTGTAATATAAAAAACAATAAATTAGTAAAAAAAAAAAAAAAAATTTGCTGTTGGAGTTTCGTTCTTTATAGCATTCTCAATTTTATAGGTAAAACCGTTCGTTATAGGAATATTCGTAGTAGAATCCATTCGTTATAGCATACCCCACTGTATGTGGTGCATGATTGCACGTAGACCATAGGAGCATACAGTTTCTTGTATGGCGAGACAGTGCAGGTAAACAACAATGGTAAACAGTAAGGCAAATTGGTCAAGGATAGCTGAAAAAGCTGTCAGGTGCTATTTCCAGGAGGGTCCTTTACTTAGGCTTATGCTTGATCTCTAATCAGTAATGGTACATATGTCTCTAAGAGTATTAGTGAAAGCTTTTGGGTAAAATTCAACAAGCATTACATTGCGCTTGGACTATCCGACGCTGATGGATTACTACTACAGTACAACACTCTTTGGTTATCGGGGTAATAATATAGAAATTCACTCTCTTCTCTTGCTGTAGCATCATCTGCTATGTATTTCATTGTTTTAGGTTTGAATTGTTTAATACCAAAACTGATTTTGATGTAGTCTGGTAACTTGTTCCAATCTGTTTTAGCAGTAAAGAAGAAAATATTTTTTGCCTGACTGTGGACACCAGATACAGTACTATAAAATTATGTTCACTCCCTCTATAATACTTGCAAAGTTTGTTGTTAGATACTCTATGCACAGCCCATATAAATCCAGTTAGCATGATTCATCATCATTCATTCTATGTGCCACACTTAACATATTCAGTGATTATAGAACGTTATGACCAATGTGTTCTCGTGTTCATGTCGAGAATGAATCTCACCGCATTGTTTTGAACAATTTATTGCTTAGATTTTAGATTTTGTGTTGAGGCAGAATACCTTGATGAACAGAAATAGTCCAAGTGACATTGTATGAGAGCTAAGCAAAGGGTCCTATGGGCATCAGTTGAGGGGCTTTTAGCATTTCTATAGAGAAATTATATTTTGGCATTACTTTTTTTAACTACCCGGTATGCTGGCAATGATCAGTATACGATGGCGTTAGGGACCTCAAAAACACATCGCTAAGTGATCAATCATACAGTACTGTATATCGATATTAATAACTTACGGGAGGAAATAGGTTCCATTCCTGAGCCCCTGACGAGCCCAAACAAGTTTTATAACCTGCTGCTATATAATGATTGAATAGTGTCTAAATAACTCAAATAGTTTATAAATTGACATAAAATCAATAAATTTATACAAAATATAGAAAAAATATAAATTTTTTCAAAACAAAGACTTATTTTTTTAATTTGCCATACATGATATGTATGTGTACAGTACAGTAGTAAGTTGTGATCCCCCAGCTGTTACTACAAGAATTTTGGATGGACATATGTAATTTTCTTTATTTTTTTTTTAACTTTGTTACATGCACCCTTAATCTCTCATACAGAATGTGTAAAAAATTTAATTATAAAGTGTAGGAGGTCCAATAATAGTGTGGAGAGTTATCTTGTCTTTAATAACGAGATGTCCTTACAGAGAGCGTAGCTTCTAATCACCCCGAGCGCTCGACTCCCACCTCTCAGTCACACTCACGCGGAGTGATGACGTTCCCTCACACGCTGCCGGGACTTAGCCCAGACTGTCATACCGCATCTGCTTCAGTCACGCCTACATACATGCATACATACAAACCCTACATAAAGTAAAAAGCATAAAGGGAATAAACATTTCTTACATGCACAGAAGTTATCACAGAGCAGGGTAGACATACATAAAAAAAAATTATGTTACATTTTGGTTTTGTTCAAAATCTCAGTATGGTATAGGTACTCCTTAACACTGATTAAATCTCTATGGTAATTAGTTGTAATTTTTAATTTTACTTTTACTTACTTTACTTTTATCCCCTTCGTTACCGATTGGTTTGTTAGCTGCTTGGGCAGTCGGTTACACCTGTGTTATACACTGTTGGCAAGTACTGGGCATGTACTGGCTCCTGAATGTATCTGTACAGTACTGCATTTCTTAAAGACTTGGAAAATTTTAGATAGTTTTTAGCGCTAATTATTGTACTGTAATCATCAACTGAATTTTCAATGGTGATTTTTGGCGTTTGTATTATTCTAGGTGTGCTTAAGTAGATAAACATATTAACTTTCATATTCAAATAATAAAACAGTAACTAGCAGTAGCATATGAATTGAATTAGATTCTTTTGTTATCTCTGACAAATTCTAGAAAGGACAAACAGTGACACTATCTTTTATACATAGGTGTTTCTCAGGATTATTTGGGAAGAGAGTAATAAATTTATAAATGTTTCTCCTATTGATTTTTTTTATTGTGTTTACAAGCGCAATAACGTTTTTTTTTTTTTTTTTTTTTTGCAGAACGTCCAGAATCTTCCATGACACACATGTCATCAGAAGGATCATCAATGTCAACGGAGGACTCAGTTAACACTCCACCACGTTCACCAACAAACCCCACAACCACTCCTCCACACTACCCTCTGTCAGACACAACCAACACCTGGTCACCTCCTTCACAAAATAAACAAAAGCATTCCAGCAGTATACCCAAATCAAAAATACCTTTCATTGATTCACTGAAGGGTCCATTTATGGGAACAAAAAAGTCAAAGAAAACTTCAGTCCCCGAAGAAAAATCTCCATCAAAACCAGCATGGAATTCAGGGCCTGGATTACGTCGGAACAGTGAAGATCGTGGAAGTCGTATCATAAGTCGCAGCCGCAGTGCTACCAGTGAGGGCGGCCTTATGATGTTAGGTAGAGAATCTCCTTCACGCCAACCCCTGAGGCCAACAGCAAGACGTCCATCAAGCTCAGGCGGACCACAAGGAAAGAATACTTGGAATGGTAGAGCTTCACGGGAACGTCCAAGCCTCACAACTGATACCTATAAACCACCAACAACCCCTCGAACAGTACGTTCAGCATCAGCATCCCCAGCTACCACAAGGCGACATTTTGGACATTCGGCTCCAGTTACACCTCTAAATCGTTCCCCAAAACGTTCAGCACCAGGATCCACCCTCACATCACCAACTAGCAGTGGGCCAGTACTTAAACAGCTTGCTGACCTTGACCCAGATGAAAATACTCTCCTGTGTATCAAGGATATATATGATTCCCTCAGGGCAAAAGTATCTGAGAGCTTAGCAGCTGAAGGCAAGTCCCTACCACCAGAACTAGCCCAAGAGTACACAACCTCCTGGGTGAATGCACATGTGTCTAGTAGTGGAAGTCAGAGTTTAGATCCAAAAATAAATGTAAATGGTGGTACTAGCAGCCCAAATAGTTCTCATAAAGTTGCCCCAAGAAAGGCCGGTGTTGGGTCCCGTATTCCTGCACCAACATTCTTTATGTCCCGCCAAACAGAAATATAGCAGTGGGATAAAATAAAAAAATAAGGCTGTGGAGGTGGCATAGTGTGCTTGATATAGTGCCTGCAGGAACTTTGATGAATTTCACCATCTGTGAACCAAAGAACATTACAGATTAGGTTCACAGATGGACTGACAACACAAAAATTACATGACTGAGTGCAATTGTCAGGAATATTCATGTTTTTAATACCTAGCTGGTAAAACACTAATGCCACCTACAAAGATTGGCTCGGAAGTTTCCCTACCCAAATGTGCCTCTGTAACCACACTAACATGAATGGTGCTCCTTACCTAACATGTGATATGTTGCAATTTGTATTATTTGATATTATGGAAGAATAACATTCCGATATTCTTATGTGTTTGATATCGGTTGTGTCATAACGCAAATACTAGTCGACTGTAGAATAGAAAAATTAGAAATTTATCAAAAAATATTTAAGATATAATGTTTTTAATTCAATTTGATATTACTGTTGACACATTTTAGTACAATGGTATATAGCTTTACAGCCTTGTTTCATCCACACTTATGATGTGCTTCAATTTAGCTTTTGATTGTACTGTAATATGTAATATTTTTTTGCAATTCCTCAGATTATGATGTAATTGTTGGTAATCTTTTATTGTAAAGCATAGACTTACACCACTTGTGATCCACGAACAGGTTACAATATTTGTTCAGATATGTCATCCAGTAATCAATGGATATCTGTGCAGCACACCATTATATAATCCACGTCACAACATTGCCACCTGAGAGGATATTTGTAACACTTTATTTATGTTGCTGTCAATGTTACTGGTAGTGAAGATGATTACTGGAGTCCATAGAATAATAAGATTAATGTTCTCACCTCACAACAGTTTCTAGATGGTCGTGTCCGCAGCAAATAAAAAAGGAAGAAAAGAAGAAAAGAAAAGGGGCATTTAAAATTACTTTTTCTGAAAAGATTATCAGAAGGGATTATTCATAAACTGAATTTAATGACCTAGTGCCCAGCATTTAATATTATTATAGACTGGTGGGGAATTTGGTATTTGTTATTCTTCATGTCTTACCACTAAATTGTTTTCTGTGTTTTAAAAAGAAACCTGTGTCAGGTTTTGTTAATTTGTAGATAAACAAATTTTAAAATATATTAATTGATGGTTGTTAATTATAATTAGATATTCCAGAATTGTTACCCCTTTTTTTATATACGTACAATTGAAATTTTTGACGTTAGTGTCTATAGACCTATTACAGTTAATATGAGACATTAGAGTTGCAAATTTTTGCCAGTGTCAGAAATTTGGTGCTTTCTTTTTCTTTCCCCATCATTGTTATATTATTTGCTACATGAATTCAAGTTTCCCTAGCACAGAGTAACTCTAAACTCTGATGCAATTGCTGACCAAATTTTTTAAGGTTCTGTTATATGCATTATTCCTTATTGGTATTACTAGATTAGCTTTACAAAAATAAGAAATTTGTATTATGAATTATGGTATTGCCATGTTATCTAGTGTGATGCATTCCTATCTGGAGTGCCAACAATTTAAAAATTAATGTAATTATATCACGGCTGTCATCCCACATGCAAGGTGCTGTTCTACACTGGTGTTGCTTGAAGCTTAGGCCAGCTCTAGTGATTGAAAGCTGCCGAGAAAAAAAGTGCTTAAAGTTTTGCTCACACTGCTGTTATGCTTCCATCTAGCACTTGGGCACACAGTAATTTGCAAATACTGGTATGCTAAACTATCATACTGTACTTCATATATTATTTTGTTTTGTTTCCTGCACCTAATAATGATTGATATAATGGCTTATGTTATAAGTTAAAAAATCATGTATACTAATCCTAATTTTGGTTGCTTATTTCTTTGTTCAAGGAAATTCTGGGGGACCCAAGTAAGCAACAGAGGTAATATTAACAAGTAAAACATTTATTCAATACAACACGGGCTCATATAGTTCTGTGATGGGCATATGTAAATAATAAAACTATGGAGCTTTACACAGGGTATCATGAGACTCTGTTTCTATGAAATGCAAAAAAAAAAAAAATCAATCTTAATTTACAGATTTGCTGATGTACAGTCACCTACTAAAGTCCTGTCGCCTCTCTTGCTGTTCATGAACCCTGAGATTCAGACTCATGAACCCGAAACAGTAGACACCGATGCATTATTCTGTTTTTAAATGCTTCTGGTTCATGAGTTTGAATCTCAAAGTTCTTGGTTCAAGAGGAGAGGAGACAGGACTTTTGTGGGTGACTGTACCTACACCTCTCTTACTTCAGAAATCTTGTCCCTTTTCCCTTCCTTTACTTCTTCCTCCCCGGCAACTTAGTTAACTGCTGTTCTCCACTCCCAACTATGTATACTCTGTTGGTCAGCTGAACAGACATACTCCAGTCACCTGATTCACAGAGGTTGTTATCATAATCTACATTTTTAATAAAGACATAAAAGAATAACACCTTTTAATTCATGCCTTCTATCATATTTTTTTATCGCTATAACGAAAAGTGGAGCAAGTTTAACAGGCTTGAAATAGGTGAGTCAGTTGTTGTTTGCTGAGGATATGTATGCTAGTCTCTGAAGCCAACCCATGGGATGTCTTGTGTAATCGCTAACATTACCTTAATGATTCACACCTGTACACTACATGCCTGAGTCTTAACACAATATTATCAAACCCTGTACAGTATTATAATGTTCCCCACACACACCTAGGTTAAGTATATATATATATATATATATATATATATATATATATATATATATATATATATATATATATATATATATATATATATATATATATATATATATATATATATATATATATATATATACATATATATATATATATATATATATATATATATATATATATATATATATATATATATATATATATATATATATATATATATATATATATATATATATATATATATATATATATATATATATATATATATATATATATATAGTAGGTAGGCTACCAAACAGGGAGGTACTACCTGGGAAGATATTGGAAGCATAATGTGTTGTCTATGGTAGACCCTGCTGCCATATGGCATCACGAAAATTGTGACCAAGTCCCAGGTTGCTGATCTGACTTTCTGCCTCATTTACACACAATTGCTGGGTCTCAATTGTTTCTCTTACTTTGACAACACAACATACATATATTGTTTCTCACCAATGATCTTTTTTTTCGTTTTAGTATATCTTTAAGGTTCTTTATTATTATTATTATTATTATTATTATTATTATTATTATTATTATTATTATTATTATTATTATTACATTTTCGCCCCCCAGGCCCCGATGTGGGTCAATGACCTGTGCCCGGGTGGGCTAATCCCCGTAAAAAAAATGCAAATAAATCACACAAGGTGTGTTATGATCCATGTTTATGCTGATAACCACATTGGAAAAGAGAAAACACGGAAGTTCCCAAGCCATGTAATTCACGAAAGTAATTAATTTCTACAATACAAAAACGTATGAGTACAATACTGAATTAGAGTGAAAATATTGCAATTTTCTGATAAAAAGGGGGATCTGATACCCTGGATCAGCCCCTGATTATAATTAAATTGCGACAGAAGTGTATAGAATGAGTTAATCAGAATGATGAGATATATATCTATTGCAGGTGTTGAAAACCCTAAAATCGCTGATAGTCCACTTGTAAAATATTACCGGCCAAGGGACGGTCTAGACTCTAGATATCTGAACGACCTTGATTCACCTGTCATATGACAGCTAAAACATAAAGCATTTTTGTATTAAGATATTGCTATTAAAACAGTTTATTTAGCCAATATAATGCAAATACAATGTGGGGGACCTGTGTTACTGTATGGAGAGGTTAAACTACTTTGACACGCCTGTGACGCCTCTGATATGAAGATATACAGTACAGGTACTATACTTATTTAAATATCAAGAAAGAGGTTATGAATAATATTAACGACATGCCAGTGGTGTAATAATTTGTTTTTATTGCTGAGTTTGGATAAGGTATTCATTTGTTGCGCAAATGCTTCATTTGGTAGACAATTAGGCAGGCTAGCACTAGCGGCACTACTCATCTTTCGTGGTGATAATAAGGTAATGCGGCCCGATCCAGCTTAATTTTGTGACTGACTCTTGTCATCCCCACTCAGTGCTTGTATAGTAATTGTTTGCGAGCCAATCTGTTCGGACTTTCACATCCACAAAAAAATAAAGTTACACCATATCAAGGTAAGTTCTTTCTGTTTAACGGCGAGGCAATTAGGTATAGTTAAGTAGGTTTCTTTGGAGGTTGGTGTGGTCTTCTATCAACGTTTCTTTTACCTAATTTGATCCTCTTCGCCAGGTCAGCCACTCGGGCGGTCGGTTACGTCTCATACGCTGCTACACACTGTTGGCAGGTACTGGGCATCATGCACTGGCTCCTGAATATATCTGAACCTGCTCCAGTGTTGGTTAAGTCTGGCCTTGAATGAGCTTACACTTGGTCTCACACTCTGCCAGAGTGTTCCAAGAGTCGCAATTCTCACTTCGAAAAAAATTGCCCTCACAGTTTTCTGGACTAGTGGCTTCTTCAACCTTGAGCTGTGAGCCTGTGACCCCCGAGATGTTTATACACCGATTAGGTCGCCCCTCGCCCGTCAGTAATATAAGCTAGGTAGTTAAAGGCGCTCCAATCTCTGGGTAACTGAGATTCCGTAGAGCAGTCACCAGTCTGGTAGCCCTTCCTTGAACATTTTCAATCAATTGACAATCTCTAGCACACCTCGGGGACCAGACGGGGAAGCACCTCACTCTTGAAGATCTTGACGAGTGACAGACCACTCATGTCTAAACGACCTTCTTATAAGACCTACTCGATTCGTTGCCTGATTCACCTTCTCACAATGACCCGAGAATTTAAATTCATTGTCGACACCTACAGGGGAGTAGGTCCTTTTCACATTCGGACTCAATGCAGTTTCTTCGTCCTGTTGGAAGTTGGAACATGTGATACGCCTCGGCAGCTTGGGTTTCTTATCAACAAAAGTTAGGTTAAGTTTAATTTGGAAATAAGTAAAATAACCCCATTTTATCACATTTGCCCAGACTATGATAATGTCCACGGCAAAACAGTGAAATTTTGGCATTTTTAAATTCATTTTTTATGAAAAATCGGCGACGTGTATGTCGTTATAAGGCATTGTAACATGACAAATAATCAAAACTACAAATGATTCACACCCGGCCACAATATATATGTATTGGCATGCTAAAGGTACAGTCAGAATTTATGATCGTAGATAGCGAAAAACTAAAAAAAAAAAAAACTATATACTTTACATAAAAATAAAAGGTTATCTTCCTCGCTGGAAGGAAGGCGAAGCCAAGGTTGAAGAACTGACACTCACTATGCCAGGGGTTCACAACCAGGGGGGAATTTCCCCCCCTTAGGTTTTCAGGGGGGGGGAAAACTGATACTAATATGGAAAAAATAAAGGATTTTCAGTATTATATGCATATTATTTGGAATGCACTTTTTGAGGCAGACAATCTTGGAAAGGAGGGGGGAATGACATTCTGACATATGGTGAAAGGGGTGCATGGAGCAAACTAGGTTGAGAACCACTGCACTATGCTTTGTGCTGGCGTAATTTATCAACATTCATAAAATAAATATAGCCCTACCAACGTACCATATCATGTCAATGTTTTGAACCATATTTTAGACTTGTGCTTGTGTGTTTTGTTGTGGTGCTGTCAATGTGAACCCTGCCATCGAGTTGAACGAGTGTATTCCGTTCGCCTGGCCTTCAACCTTGGCTTCGCCTTCCCTCCAGCCAATGGGGGGGGGGGGGCGTGTTAAGACACTTTGGATTGTGACTGTACTGTACAGTCAAAGACAAAAGTCGTGTCGCGGTTTTGACCGAAGATTATATATAACTCATGAAACATTATGAGAGCCCTCTTCCACAAGGCAGAGCTCACCAAAAGTTTTAAATTTCATGACACGACTTTTGTCTTTGATTGTACATACACTGCAAGACCAGTTTAGGCTCACTTTAAACTCACCATCCAGTATATATAAGTTTCCTGTAAGTTTAAAACTATTTGGAATTGTGTAAAAAATAAATAAAAAAAAAACAAGGAAATTTTTATACCCGGCGCACCGTAACAAGTTAACAACATATTTACCTACCAAACTGTTAGAATTACTTAATATACGATATGATATAGCAACTACCGGCCTTACATTAAAATATATATATAAAATACTCAGAAATAATATTTATAAATTAATAACAATCATAAATACCTTCTAAAAAAAGAAATAAGTGTTGTTTGCTAGAGGTACACAAGGCAGGGAGGCTTGAACATAGCGTGAGGTACTTTGACTTTATTTTACTCTACATTTGCTTTATTATTTATTCTTTTTATCCTTGATAGGTTTGTCAGCTATACTTGTGCAGTCGTTCATGTGTCTGTTACGAGCTATTAGTAAAGTAGTGGGTATATAATAGCTCCGGAATGTATCTCTGTTAAGGGTAGTGGATATTTTCCCATGACCGGCTAAGTTCCTACTAACGCTATTTTACCGTGAGTGCGCTCTGATTGTCTAATCGTCCAATACTGCATACATTATTTTGAGATGTTGTTTGGATGGTAGTGAGGAAATAGAAACGACAATGGGAAGTTTGGTGGGGTCCGACTAATTACCCAAATGTAGCCAAATACAGCCGGAATGAAGTCAAATAATGGTCCTAGATGAATAAATCGGACTGCCAATCACTTCTTGACTAGTATTTGGTGTCAGAAAGTCACACAAAATTGGTAAACTTAGTATACTGTACTTACTCCGGAAAAATGAACGAAATCAAGCAACTACTTCTGGTGGTAGTACTGTTCTCAGAAATTACCATTTGTTTTGATGGATCTTTTCTTAATACATTTTCATCACTGAGTTTGGATATGATATTCATTTCTTGGGCATATTCTTCATTTGGTAGGTAATTAGGCCCCTCGGCTCACAGTACTTCGTCTTTCTCGGCGATGAAATGGTATGGTGGCCCGATCCACACTCACTGTAGTTGTCCGCTCTCACGTCCATAAAAAATGTCAAATTACACCCAGTTAAATTAAGTTATTTCTGTTTAATATGCCTGGCCAGAAAATTGGGTAGGTTGGTGCGATCTTCTAACATTGCTTCGGCCGCTTGTGTTTCTCGTCGGCTAAGGTTAGGTTTGATTTAGTTTAGAAATAACCCCATTTTAACACATTTGGCCAAACTATGGCCATGTCCACTGCAAAAAACAGTGGATCTAAACCCCCTATCAGAGTTGTCATATTTTATCTTTACTTGGCCTAGAATGTTTTATTTCTGTGCTATAATACCTTATTATGCTTACTGTTGTATTGTCCCTCTTTTATTTCATATTTCTTTTGCATTATGACGAATTAACATTAATTTTTCCATGTTTTCTCACAAATGTATTTCTATATATTTGAATAAATTTATCGGTGACTAGCTATCCTATCTGCTATCTAGAAATAACGTGGCAACCTCCTCAACCTAAATTTTACTAGTTATTGTATATACTGTAGAGATTTATTTAATAAGGAATAATACATCTTTATTACAGCAGTGCATTTTTATTTCAGACTCCCAGTGAATAAAGCAGTATTAAGAGTAGCTATAAAATAAGTATAGTAATAGGATCAGAGAATGGCCATGCACGCACTCCCTCAAGACACTGTGCGGCTCATCAAGAGTACACAAGTCATAACCACACCAGCGTCTATTGTTAAGGAACTTGTAGAAAATTCACTTGATGCTGAAGCCAAGGCAATCTCTATTAAAATGGTTTGTCCGTTTAGGTTAAGCAATGTTGGGGAGTCTTTGGTGTAAATAATGTTAATATTGAGTGAAAAGTTAAAAATATTACTGGTACAGGTACTGTGATATTTTTGCATGTGGTATACAGTATCTTTGTTTCTCAGGAAGACCATGGATTTTCTCGGCTTGAAGTTCGCGACAATGGAAGCGGTATTGACACAGGAGATGTCGAGTTTATTGCCAAGCCACATTACACCTCTAAGATTACCTCCTTCTCTGACCTGGGTACAGTATATCATAGTATAAGTGTGGTTATTTCTCATGTATAATATTAAATGCACCGAGCAAACTTATGCCTCAGTGATTTTTGCTTTAATTTTTGCCATCACCTTTTTCTATATACAATGGAACTAAATGTGGTCTGATTTAACAGTGGTAGTTTTTTCAGGGTTGGCAATTAACCCCTTCGACCCCACAAAAAAGGTCAAAATGGGTTTTTCATTAGTTTGCCAAAAACAAAATACAGTACAGGTTATTTGCTTTGTGCTATTCCTTACGAACTCTATTCAAGCATGCTTTACCTCGTGCTCGTTACTTTTATGTTCTGAAGGGAAAGAAAGGCCATTAGCTTTAGTATTATAACAATGAACTAGAGATGTACCGATACAAAAAGTTTTGCTGATACCGATACTCGGATATACTTTGAAATATCCGATAATTTAGTGATACAGGTGTACTGATATTAATAGAAAATTAAATATGTATGAGATATATCAACTGATTCAACAGAAACCTTAATTTTATTTGGAATGTAAAATATATACAGTACATCTTCTCAGGACTCAGGGTGTGCAGTAAGACAAATGAATCTCCTTTGCAGAAAGTGAAAATCATTTGGAAATATAGTTTATTTCGTTAGCAAATTTAATTTGAAATTGAAAAAATACACATGCAGTGCCATGCCACACAGGTGTAAATAATACACAAATGGCATATTTCAATTTATTGATGAACAAACTAGTTCAAAAACATCTACATTATCTATGAGTAAGTATGAATTTCTGCTTCTGATATAACTACTGTATGTAACTGTCAATATTCCAGTTTTTTAGTCCATTCAAATAAAAGTATCTTAAAGCCAAATAAACCAAACTTGTAACTCTGAGCTTTGAAATTTATATACCGGTACTGTAAATCTAAAGATATACCCGGTAATCCGTTTTATTTTTTAAAACCACATTTACAGAACAAAGACATAGCTAAAACACAGACAGTAATAACCTTACTACAATACTAACTTACATAAGGATGCACTGTACGAAGTTTGAATAAAAATAACATACATTTTCAAATCTTATTCTATTTTAGCAAATTACTGAAACCAATGTAGTAGACTAGCAGTATTTGAACTAGTACACACTTGTCGATATGCCTTCCAGCATGACTGTGAAACTGCCACCTTCCGACACAATCGGTGTTCGTGCCTGATCATTGACAGTTTTTCTGGTGTTCAATCACCACACAATCAGGACGCCCTTCTGGACACCACAAATGTCAGTGTCAGATGGCTCTGCTGTAAAACTATTATGTGCATATAATAGGCTATTTTGTAAACGTTGCTATGTACTACCAAATTGCTGTTTGTTTATATTATACATATGTATAATGCCATTGCTTGCAACACCATTGGCAGATAACGAATGAGAGTTGCTGGTATGTACAACTCATCTGGCAAGCCTGACAGACACTATCGGACAGAGTTCCCAAGTCAAACTGCATGTCGACAGGTGTGAACTAGGCTTAACCCTACCATACCTAACCCAATCCAACCCTACCATACCTAATCCAATCCAATCCAACCCTACCATACCTAACCCAACTTTACCATACATAACATGTAACATAACCTAACTCACTCTACCAATAACTAACCTAACTTAATCTAATCATGTCATCCAGTGATAATATATGTTGCATGACACTCATAAGAGACCTTGACTCAAGTTGTTAGCGGTAATACAATCCCACAATATTTTGCAGCATCTCTGACTTCATATGGCTTTCGGGGTGAGGCTGTGTCATCGCTGTGTGCTGTAGCTGACGTCACAATCACAACAAAAACCAAGACAAATGCAGTGGGACATATTTACTCCTTTGACCACCAGGGGAATATCAAGGACAAGAAACCAGCAGCTACACCCAATGGTAGATGAAGATGAGTTGTGCCTTTTTGAGATTTTCTTGTGATTATATAACTGAAGTTTGTACAGTAGAACGTGGATATAGCATGAGACAGGTTCCAATAGGGGTCGCTTTAAACCGAATACTCACTAAATCGGAGTGTTGTTTCAATGGAAGAATTTAGTTTGGTACTTGAGAGAAACACAAAATACTAAAAAGACTGAATGTCTACCCAGATGCACCTCAGCCCATCTCCTAGAATAAACAAAACATTGTTTTTTTGTAGTATTATGTTAAAACAAACACTCATAAATCAACGCAGATAAAATTAAGGGTTTCGAAATGGGGGGAGGGGGAGGTGAGGTGATATGTTTGACAGTTGATGCCAAGGCTCTAGTGCTTATTTATTTATCTGTCCTTAAGAGTGACTTTTAAGTTTTTCTCTTATAAAATGTCACTGAACTGTCCTGGGAGAATATAATTAACATTGCTGGAATTCTTATAAGATAGTGATTAATTTGAATATAAACATGCTATAGCTTGCATTAGACATACAAATTTTAGTTCTAATTTAAGGATTTTATTACAAAGAACAAAATTTTTTATCGTACAAAATATATGACGTTTATGTTCAAATTATTCTCTGTCTTGCAAGGATTCCAAGCAATACAAATTATATTCTCCTAACTTTATTCTGTGATATTATATACGATAAAAACTTTAAGCCTAAAACACCAAACCCTGGCTGGGAAGATGGGGGGATGGGGGTGGGAGAGTGACAGTGACATGTTTGACAGTTGGCACTGAAGGTCTAGTGAAGTATTTATTTGTTTATTTGTCCTTTAGCTTGAGTTTATGTTTTTTGCTTATAAAATGTCACAGAAGTGACCGGAGAGAATATATATTTTACATTGCTGGAATTCTTTTAAGATAGGGATTAATTTGAATATAAACGTGCTATAGTTTGTACAAGACAAAAATTTTAGTAATCATTTAGTACTTTATTTTGAGTATATGTACAGTACAGCTTTGCCCTTAGGACAGTGTAGCGTGCCCAGAGAAACATTAGGAGCAAAATTTTAAATATGATGCGGCAGATTGACTCGCTTGCAAAATAGGAAAGATTCACTTTAAATTAAAAGTGTCCTTAATTGTGGGTGTTGCTTTAAATCAATAACCATAAATTGAATCGCTTTAAATCGACATTCTATTGTATTTATTTGGGTTTTGATTACTGTACACCCTTTGGAGGAACTCAGGATAAACCTGCCTTTCAGTTTTTATGACAGAGAAGCTTGAAGAGATATGCTATATTATTATTTATATTGAGTCAGAATATGAAAGCTGCAGCTAGCCCGCCTGGTTTGAAATATTACTGTAGGAATTGATCGATTTTGTTAATTTTTTCCACATATTAAAATATCAATTGCGGGTTATCGAAGTTGTGAATAGCGTATTCCTGTATTTGGGAAGTAACATTAGCTGTGATGGTAGATGGACAGAAAAAATCAAAGCAAGAATAAGGCAAGCGAAAACAGCATTTAATAACTCTTAGACCTAATGAAAAGGGTTATTAACTTCAATTTGAGAGAGGGCTGCTGAAAACCTTTATGTGGCAAGGACTGATGTATGGGTTAGAAGCGTGGACACTTTCAACAGACACCAGAAAGAGGTTTGGCAAATGCTAGTAATAAGCTATACTGACAGGAAAACAAATGAAGTACTAAGATTAGTAAAAATTTATGAAAAATATTTTAAATGTACAGAAAAGAAAGCTGAGAAACTTTGGTCATATAATTAGGGATGAGGGGCAAAGTTTAGAGAACGAGAACCAGTAGAAGGCAGAGATAGGGATGGATGAATGAAATTAAAAACCGGATCCCCAGAGAGATACGAAACCTTAGAGGATTGGTAAAAACAGTTCGACAACGTTTAGAGTGGAGGACTATGGTCCTCAGGTGTGTGGATGGTACTCTGATTAATTGATTGATGCTTACATGGGTGAGCATATTGATTTGCTCCTGTTTGTCCTTCCCATATAAATTTGTTTACTGATGATTTGATTATTGAATACATTATAGTCTCGATTTACGCGGTTGGTCATTTACGCGGCACCTGGCCAGACTGGCAATTATTAGTTACGCGGTACATTCCATCATTGACGCGGGAAGCGGTGCGGGCAGGGTGCACACTCGGTCGCCCAGTCAACAAAACATTACCGAGTTCTTCACCCGCCACCCACCACAGCCAGCCCAAGTCAGTGATAGTGAGGATATGGACTTTGAGGGGTTTGACAAAGAGGCCCTGCAAGCCTCTGTGGTGGATAGTGATACAGGTGAGGGCCAATTATCTGCCCTCTGCCTCGGAACCAACCCCCCATCCTCGTGTGCCCAGCCATCTCTTCTACTAACGTAAGTGTTAAAAAACCTAATATTTTTTATATTTCTCTTAAATATTAATTGTGTGTGCATACCATCATAAAATTAAGATGTTATTTTTACTACAACGTACATATTGTGTCAGAAAAAGGGTAGTCTGAAGGTCGGCCCAGTCTCTATTTCAATTAATCCCATATATTCTGTTATTTTGTTTACGCGTTTCTCGTTTTATGCGGACCTCCACGGGTTTAATTGACCGCATAAACCGAGACTACACTGTATTTTATCTTATTATTATTATTGTAATTATTTTTTGTTATCTACGGTTACACAAGTTGCACAGTTTAATACTTGGATCATAGAGTAACTTGATGAAATGTGTGTATGTGTGTTTGTTTGTTTTATTGCCATTCACTTCCAGTACTGTACACTTTCTTGTCGAGACAAATGGGTGAAGTATGCTCTTGAGTTATGGTACTGTATTCACAGGAACAATAATTGTGATCAGCAACCTGTTCAAGAACGTCCCAGTTCGGCGACAGTTTTACAGGAATCCCAAACGCTGCCGGGAGGAACTGAAGAAAGTGGAAGACATTGTATTAGCGATATCATTAGCGGTACCTGCTGTTCATCTTACACTCACACATGGCAAGTAAGTACTGGACTGTAATATTGTATTCAAACTGTTTGGTTAACTTTTTTTAATGTGTCATTTCACCACTAGCTGTTCAGGCGGTTAGTCCAATCTGTATGAACTTTATTTGTCCAATGTTAGTACAGAAAGAAACCGGACAACTGTACCTGGAGGAAACTTATAACGTTTGGAAGGGTCACACTGGATAGCACCCCTCTCACATGTCTCCTGGCCAAGCAGGACTTGGACCCATTATGTTATAACATGTCAGAACAACAGTATATAAGAATCCAAAATTTGGTTTAAAGATAATCACATTTAAAGTTTAAAAAAAAAATGTACCGCAACAAAAACAATCCAATTTTCATGTTTTATATATAATTTTATTTGGCTTGATAAGTCGAAGAAGGAAATGATTGTAGAAAATGGAAAAAAAGGCATTTTAATGTGTTTCCTTAATTAACCAATTTAACCTACACCTGCCATCAATTGTTGACTCGGAGTACTGTATTTAAAATATAATTGTAAATAAGGTCCGGTATTATGAAATTTACAGGAAATGCAAGTTATACATAAATCTGCTTTTTTTATACCCCAATCAATGGAAAGGATTCATTTTGAGGTAATTAGGAGATAATAACAATTACTACACAGGGTGAAGATGTCTGGCGTGAGTATCTGAGTGCACCGAAAATGGGAAAATGACAGATTGGCAACTTTGCCCTTGTTGCATGCCTCATATGGCAGTGTTCATCATTTTTGTCATTGGTGAACAACCTCACAGGACTGAGTCATATTGTTTCTACAATTTACTGTTTAGTTTCCTAAAACAGAGATTATGCTTCACTAGAATCAGAATCATTATTTCCTCATCTACTTCCTTCAGTATCACTGTCATTTCTAAAAAAAAAAAAAAATTCTGTACTTCATCCGTACCCCAGATAATTTTATTATTAACCCCTACAGGGAGGCCACTCTTAAGATTTTATTTGGCTAAATTCAGATCATTTTATTCAGGTGTACACAGTGACATACACAGTGACAAGGGGTTAATATTTTGAAAGCCATAATTTTTATAAACCTGCAGTCTTATAATATGTATAAAAACATATCTTTCTGTATTTCTGGTAAACAGAGCCAACATTATCCAGAAGAATCCAGCTCAAGACATTCGTACTGCTCTCATGAACACATTCCCAAGAGTGTTTAAAGATTTGGTGTCAAAAGTCAAAGCACTTGAAGATGTAAGTATATAGTTATAGAACCTGTGTTGTGTTGTATTTACAGGAGGACAAAGGTATATTATACCCAACTCATTGAAGGAATCATGGGTGGGGGTGATGAGTTCCTTCTTTTCTTTCTAACTCGGCTTTATTGCCGTGTTGCATATGAAAGGGGGGTGTCTCTGAAGTGGGTTGAGGTGGGTCGTACTTGCCATGAAATCAGATGAGACAGGGAACTTGTTTGGGATATAGTGGTGATAAAGGGGAAAGAATATGCCTTGCCTGTGTGTTATATGTTAGAACAGAAAATGTGAAGGGAAAGGTAGAACTTGTGTGTGTTCCCTGAGAGTGTGGAAATTGAAAGAACCAAATGTAAAGGAAGTATTTTATGCCGAGTCGAGAAGAGTAGAAATGGCCAGTGTGAGGTGTTGTGAAGGGAGTTGGTGGGTCACATAAAAGGAGGGTCTGTTAAGTGCGACTGACAAGGTGTATGGCTGGATGAAGGGCCCAACCAGGTATGCAGTAACATAGTGGTAGAATGATGAAGTGGACTGAGTGATAAAGGAGGGAAGAAGATATTTTAGTGCCTGGAAAGTGGGTTGTGAGGTCTTGATGACTATAGTTTAAGGCCTGGAAGATGGATGGTGAGGTCTTGAGAATATATAGCTAATTAGCTACTTGTAAAATATTAACATAAGAATATAATTGATGATATAACCTATTGTAAGTGACTTTTCATCAGATGCAGATAGAGGTGCATCTACCAGACCCGAGCCATATCTCCAATCAGAGCTTCAGTCGAGCTACTTCTGATCGTCTCTTTATTTTGGTCAACCGGCGGCCAGTTACCCACAAGGCTATTGAAAAGGTAAGTACTGTACAGTTTTCAGCTGTAATATTTATTGTATCTACATCACGGTCCATCCTTTCTACTGCATAACTTTTGATATCTTATAAGGGATATAGTACAGCTCCCTCATATTCACACCACTGCTTTATATAAAACTTTTTGGATGTGCTTTAAGTTGATGGGGAGGGTGGGGGGGGGTCACATGATGATAAGACACTTCAGCTTATTTCACATGATGATTAAAAACCTTAACCTAAGCTAACCCAACCTAACCCAACCCAAGTTAACCTAATCTAACCTTTCCAGTTAGCATTAAGGTATTTAATCCTCGGGTGAAATAAGCTGGGGTGTCTAATTTTCCGGTGATCCATTGATTGCCTGTAGTAGATACTGTATCTATAGATAAACTATATTGAGGGGTATTAGTCACTATTTTATATTGTTTTTCTTTACTGTGGCTTTTATGCATTAATTTACTCTCTTCCTCAGTTGGTCAAGGCTCACTACAGCCTGAAAAATGAGGGAAATCATGGTCGTTATCCTGTGGGTGTTGTGGCCTTAACAGTTCCTCTAGATGCTGTAGATGTAAACTTGGAACCCAATAAGAATAAAGTCCTTCTACAGGAAGAGGTGTGTAACATACCAGATGTCCCTACTTAACATAATCTTTACTCCTCTGAGTCTCTCCCACTCTAGTGTGAGATGGAGGGAGGGAGGGAAAATGATAGGGAGAGTCTTTTAAGTGTGTACTGTATATAGCAGGGGTGTTAAACTCATGTCTGTCCCGCTGGCCAAATGTGGCCCTTGGGATGGCAGTAAAATTTATCAGCCCGTGAAATTATGATAGAAATTGATATGAAGGAAGAAATGCAGATATGAATGAGTCAGTAAATTCCGAAATGATTTTTACATCATTCTGGCAGTAATTGAATTTATATTGTTAATGCTAGTAATAACACATTGTAAAGGGAAAATGCTTATAAATTGAAATCGCTAAAGAATTAAAAAACGAAGCTACAGCCATTTCTGGCATCTGAACAAAGGCAGCAGCCAAACGTTACAACTGTAGGCTAAACAGATGAGGAGAACTGGTGTGTGCTGTGGAACCCTCTCCACTTCTTTGAAGAAATCGTGAGTTATACTTCTCTTTTTAATCACTCTGTTATCTATAGCTATGACTAACTATATGCAGAATTGATGTGGAGTCAATCCATTGAAATTAAAAGAATTTATAAGATTTGTAGGGAAACTTTGTACACATGACGGTCACATCAAGCCTGCCTTGCGCTAGGCCTCGCCAGTGTACAGTTTCAAAACACAAATTAAATTCTATAATAAATTGTAGTCCCAAAATAATGCATGTTTATACCTTTTGCTATCTTATTATTATTGTTACTCATGTTTATTAAGTAAAATTTATTTTATTTACTTAAGATCAGACAAACCCAAGTGAGGTATTCCTGGTAAGCCAGGTAAGACAATGTGTGAAGCTGTAAACTGCAATCCTGCAAATATGTGATATAGCACTTGTGTTGGCCCTGAAGAGGGTAACTAAAATATGAATTGGCCCTCGGAAGGTTTTGAGTTTGACACCACTGGTATATAGTGACGAGAAGGCTAGAACATGAAGTAGAAATAACGACATACAGGTATATCTATTCATACTGTACTGTATATCTTCAACTTGCATATGCATCTTTGTCTGCAGTCTTATCTTCTCATTCATCCACTTCATCTCCAGTTCATGATGCTGCCTGTCCGTCTGTATATGCGATTGGTTTCTGCACATTAATTAGAGTTTTTTGGATACCGTATGCTGTACTGTACAGCCAAACATGACATAAGTTATTAATACTGAACCACACCATTATCATCTGCCTTTATGCCGTTGTTCCTTTGTATTTGCTATGGTAATACAGTGATATCCCTGTTAGCCGGAACAATTGGTGCAGAGCATTTCTGGGAATGAGAGATTTTCGGGTAACGAGACGACTCTCTCAAAGCTGGAAAAAAATCCCTCATCCCCGTCTCGGAAGTTCCAGAAATTGCCCATTGCATCATCTCTCGAACCCGGAAAAATATCCCTCATCCCTGGAATTTTCCGGGTCACGGGAAAATGTTCTCTGAATTTCCAGAAAATGCACCTGATTCTCATTTCTCAAACCTGGAAAAAACTGCTCCATTCCCGAAATTTTCCGGGTATCGGGAAAATTTTCTCTGAATTTTCCGGAAAATGTGTCCCTCAGAAAATCGTTCTCAAAGCCGGAATTTTCTGGAAAATTTCGGCTCTGGGAACGATTTTCCAAGAAAATTTCAATTCTGGTTATCGGGGAGTTCCGGGTTTGAGGGATTCCGGCTAATGGAGATATTACTGTACTGTAATGCATCTTCGTTGTGAGAAAGACTTCTTTTGTATCCATACTAGAAGAGGTTAAAGCCAAGGATGTGTGGTAATTAATACATAATACTTGTAGTGTTTCAAAATATCCGCATTGAATTTTTACATGTTTGGTGTATACATGTTTTATTTACATTATTTAATTTTTTTTCAGGGTGCTATTCTTGAAACCTTGAGGATGATGTTGACTGAACTTTATGGTCCTGTTGAGAGCACCACCAGGAAATCTAATGGAGAGAAAGGAGGTGTGGTGAACACAGACATCACCTGTACCTTATCTTGCATCTCACAGCCTCAAGAAAAGATAAATTCATGTCCATCTGAAAAGAGTCAGCAGCCTCAGAGTAAATTTGATTCTCTCAATGTAGGAGTGGAGGATATTTTGTATGATATTGAAGAAACAGAAAATATATTTGGCCCTTGTGTAAGTAACAATGTCATGACTAATAAACAGTTTCTCAGTCATGCAAGAAATAGTAAGGGTAAAACAAATTTTAGTTGCATAAGTCATAACTCGGGGACGCCTGATGTGCGCAAGACAGGAAACCTTGTTCCTCGGCCGTCCCAGTTAAATACAGTAATTGGAGTGAGAGAAAATGATAATCATCATTCTATAGATAAAGTAAATGTTGGTAAAACCTTGCAGAAAATGGCCACTTGTGATAGCAATAAAGAAAATAACATTAATGTACAAAAGAATTTAGTTACAAGTACCCCAGGTAGAGAGACAGAGGCACTCTTTCCTTCTGCAGCGGAAAGTTCTATTCCCCAGAATGGAGACAGATGTCCATTTGAAGACACTGATGATATCTTTAGAGTATTTATTTCAGAGGATGATGATAATTCTAAAAGTTCAGAGACGCTTAAAGAACATGTACCAGTAAATGTGCCATCTTCAAGTTTAAGTTCAGGTAGTAATAGTAAGAAATTGTGGGGAAAATCGAAACCTGAAACTGCAGTACAAGTTGAAGGTGATTATACCGGAGTTGATCATAGAAACAGTTATACATCCTCCCAGTCAACACAGGACAGCAGTCACCACCATGAATCTCTCATGGGGTCAGATGGTATACCTGTGTTCAAGATTGCCCCACTCCTTCAGCCTGACGAGGTACTAGTTAATAATACAGGTAATCAGGATTCTCAAGACTTTATAATAACACAAGAAAATGCCCAGGAAACAAATTTTAGTCTGCATAATGAGAGTACTAGTACTGGGGTACAAGCTCTAGATGCACAACAGAGATTAACTCCACCAAAGAATAATGTAGAGGAAGAAGTTAGAGTATTACCCCAAGAAGATGAAGAAGAGAGGCAGAAAGCATCCACAAACACTGGAGGCAGCTGGAGTAGAGGTCACATATCATATGGAAAAAATATTCAGGTTAGTAATGAGTAAATTTAAAGGTGGCTGGGGATACCAGTACATTTACAGTACAGTATTCATACATCTTTTCTATGGTGTGTGTGTGTGTGTGTGTGATAATAATAATAATAATAATAATAATAATAATAATAATAATAATTAGTGGTTTATTGAAAAAGTTCAGCCTGAAAGCTGAAAATATACAGCTGACAGAAATGACTTATTACAGTACTGTACAGTATATACATTGACATGTGGGGGGGGGGGGTTAATTCACAAATGCTTTCATTAGAAGAAGAAAAGGGAACATACAACGAACATACATACTATATAATATTTACAGTGGAGGTCACATAGGCCACGTGCGCTGAGGTGTTGAACAGCAAACACGTACTGTAGTAACTCCCTCACTGATGTTACGAGGGGCCTGATGTGGTGTAGTAATTCCCTCACAGATGGTGTTATGAGGAAGTTGTAATAGATTTTCCAAGATATTTGCACGAATAAAATTTCCACTAAATGTAAATAATAATTCTGTAATCAACATAGATGATACAGTACTGTATCACATATAAAATAACCGGGATTATCATTCATTTGGACAGAGTTCCTTATGTATACTATTCCACTACAATATTGCTGATAAATTCACTTTTTTTTTCAGACTGTTCAGCTTGTTAATGCTGGAAGTGTTGAAGTAAAAGAAGGTAAAAGAAAACTCTCCCTTGGAAGTGGTGTTGGAAAGAGGTTAAAGCCGCCAATTTCTTCAGATATCCCGGGTTCTCAAGCTACGCCACCTAAAAAGCCTAAAATAAACTCCCTAGGACCACCTAGTTATGACTATATCCATGGCACACCTGTCAAGAAACCGTGCAGTCCGTTTATCCTTTTCGCTAGAGATATACGTTCTCAAGGTACTAAGGCAATCTTTTGTATAACGTACATTTTTAGGATCACCTTAGGAGGGGGTAAGGTTATGTTTGCAATACAGTGATGTTTTATAGGGAAATCGTTTTTCAAGGAATTTCAATTGTCTATATTGTTTGGGTTTTTCCCGCAGAGAAGATAATTGAATAGTTAAAATTCATTCAAACTATAATGGAACATGCTTCTCAAGGTCCATTATCTGGGAGACTAGGAAACTGCTTCCTACCTCGAAGTATTATCAAGGCATAATAGTGGAAGTGATGGTGGCAAGGAAATGTAATTAGGAAATCAGAGCAAAAATGGCAAGCAGCTTGTTCCTACTACCGCCTTCACCATATACAGTATAACATCGATTTAAAGCGATTCAATTTAAGACTTGATTTAAAGCGACACCCACAATTTAGGACAATGTTTGAATTTAAAGCGAATCTTTCCTATTTTGCGCGAGTCAATCTGGCGCATCATATTTAAAATTTTGCCCCTAATATTTCTCTGGGCACGCTACACTGTCCTAAGGGCAATGCTGTACTGTACACATACTCAAAATAAAGTACTAAATGATTACTAAAATTTTTGTCTTGTACAAACTATAGCACGTTTATATTCAAATTAATCCCTATCTTAAAAGAATTCCAGCAATGTAAAATATGTATTCTCTCCGGTCACTTATGTGACATTTTATAAGCAAAAAACATACTCAAGCTAAAGGACAAATAAACAAATAAATACTTCACTAGACCTTTGGTGCCAACTGTCAAACATCTCACTGTCACTTCCCCCTCCTTCCCCCATCCTTTCCCCCTCCTCCCCCCATCTTCTCAGCCAGGGTTTGGTGTTTGTATCTTATATAATGTCAGAGACTAAAGTTATGAGAATATAATTTGTATTCCTGAAATCCTTGCAAGGCAGCGAATAATTTGAATATAAACGTAATATATTTTGCCCAAGAGATAAAAAACTTTTGCTCTTTGTAATAAAATTCTTAAATTAGAACTAAAATTTGTATGTGTAATGTGAGCTATAGCATGTTTATATTCAAATTAATAACTTTCTTATAAGAATTCCAGCAATGTTAATTATATTCTCCCATGTCAGTTCAGTGACATTTTATAAGAGAAAAACTTAGTCACTATTAAGGACAGATAAATAAATAAGCACTAGACCTTGGCATCAACTGTCAAACACTATCACCTGAACCCCCCCCCTCCCCCCCATCTTCCCAGCCAGTAAAGAGACCATTTTGCATCCCTTAATTTTAGCTATGTTGATTTATGAGTGTTTGTTTTAATATAATACTACAAAGAACAACGTTTTGTTTATTCTTGGAGATGGGCTGAGGTGCATCTGGGTAGACTCAGTCTTTTTTGTATTTTGTGTTTCTCTCAAGTACCAAACTTAATTATTCCATTGAAACAACACTTCGATTTAGTGCGAATTCAGTCACCTCTTGGAAAGTATCCGTATCTCAAGAGTATCGACTTTATTTATAGTCAGTTAAAGATTCACTCCTGAGTCTCTTATCACAATTTTACCTGGCATTTAAGAGGTTTATAACTTGTGGATCTATTACTGCATTACTGTCAGGATAAATATTAAACAATCCGAAGGTAAAATTTTCATAATAATAAACTATTCATTCTTATTTAAGATCATGAGAAGTATCCAAACATTTGTATATTTGGTTAAATAATGTAGAAATTATATTAATGAATTGGCAACTCAACTTCAACGGGGAACGAGGACTGCGACAAGATTCTCAGACAAAATTTTCTTCATTATCTAAGCAAATATAAGAACATTTGGAAACTTCCCAAGATCTTAAATAACAATGAATAGTTTATTATTATAAAAATTTTACCTTTGGATTGTTTAATATTTATCCTGACAGTAATGCAGCCGAAAATAGATCCACCAATCACAATCACCTTTACATACAGCCTTACTTTATCAAGTATTGCCAGGTAACATTGCCAGTAAGAGACTAAGGGTGGGGTTGCTGGATCTTTGGCTGACAGTACATTATATATATATATATATATATATATATATATATATATATATATATATATATATATATATATATATATATATATATATATATATATATATATATATATATATATATATATATATATATATATGGGCTATACAGTATGTTTATATACTATATGAGGTACAGTACATATAAATTTATGTATGTAACTGAATATATGCGTAATTCACATAATATGGTTGTATACTGTACATAAAAAACATAAAAATGGTAGACACCTCTTTCTCTTCTAAACACTACAGGCTATACAATGCCCTAAAATTATTACAATAAGCCCCATACGTTCAAAAAGAAATTAAAAAAAAAGATTATTGTGATTTTTTGGTATGTTTTTAGCTGTTTGCATTTTTTCCCAAATTTTTAGATGTAAAGGGAAGAGAAAGATACCATTGGAAAGCTCATAAAATTCTGCTTCTATAACTATGATACATTTCATAGATTCGTGAAAAAATGTATGAGATATGGAGTCGGGAACACCCCCCTTCCCCCCTTTTTTTTTACTTTATTTAGAGAGAGAATGTAGTTTTTTCTTATGTTCATTTATTTTATGGCTTATGTTAAAGCCAAAACAATAACAAAGCCAGTGATAAATTATGGAAAAAAAAATTCTTGTGTGATAAATTTATCATTGAATGAAGATGCTCAGATTGCACCTAGTTACTTATTGCATGCGTGAGAGGGTTAATATTAAACGCCCCATTGCTACTCAAACCTAACCTAACCCAATGCCCAGTTACTTATTGTGTTTTTATTCAATAGGTTAAATAAGCTGAGAAGGGGTTAATCTTCAGCTAATCCCATTTGTATTATTATGGCTTTCTATTTTTTTAATTTTATTTATTTTCACTTTCTCATCCATTTGGTGTCTGCCCAGTGATTCACCAATGCCCCTTACCTGGTCGCGATTTTTGGATTAACCCCTTATGTACGGGGTCACCTCTGTGCTGAGTAAAGTCGTATGCCATTAGCCAGGTCAAATATGAAAAGTGGTGGCCCTGTATTGAAGGGGTTAATTTAAGGTGTTGTAAGGAGATCAGGTTCTTCGTATATTTCTAAGGTGTCTTAGCTAATGTACTGTACTGTATAGCAGTTCAGTCAGTGTACAGTATTTACACAAGCCTGAGATTGTGAGATAAATTGCATCATCAGAAAAGTTGTTTGTTTATGAATTCTGGTTAGGCTGTTGTAATACTGTACAGGTATCCCTCGCGATACAAACGTTCAAGATACGATAATTTGCTGATATGAATTTCCTAAATCACCACCTATTTTTAATGTTATGAAAGTTTACCATGCTTTTACAAATTTGAGTTCCAGCTAGATTTCAATTTGCTCACCCACAGAAATGAGCTTGGGCATACATATCCCCCTGGCTGAGGTGTGAGTTATGTTATGGTTATTTTTCAACTTGTAATTTCGGTTAGACAAACTTAACTGTCTCCATTTTTTATTTATTTTTTATTCAGTTACATGTGCACACAATCCTACATAAGTAATGTGCAAAACGGCTATCATAAGTCAAAAACATAAAGGGAATAAACATTCTTTGTGTGTGAGAGCAGGGGGGGGTGAGCGCTGCTAAGCGTCAGCAAAGGCAGCGACCCCAGCCAGGCTGCATTACTTTAGTGAGACTTGAGACCACGCATGACACAGCCAGCGTCTATGCAAATGAAGGTTGTGTTATAATTTCATTTAGGTTTTCTTTAAAAGTTTTACCTGCATATTTTCATCTAGATTGTATTTTATTAACGTTTTTAATGTGTTGGGTAGTAAATTATGGTAGTTTTGTATTATTCATTTATCATTTGGTAGATTTTATTGTTGTTCATGAACCAATTTCATGTTTTTGGATTATAATACGTACAGTATTGGGGTTTTCTTGTTATCAGAGAACTGAACCCTATTTTTCCCATGAGTTCTTTTATTTGCTATATGAAAATTGCCTTAAGGAATTGTATTTCAGGAACCTAACCTTTTCATATACCGAGGTATACCTGTAATATATTTTTTAAAAATTCCAGAATCCTTTTGTAATTCTTGTATTTGTCATGTGGTGATATCCTTGTATATTTACAGTATTATCTGAATACCCCGGAAAAGACTTTGCCTTCATTGGTCAAGAGTTGGCTGCCAGGTGGAAAGTTGTGGATGCTGACACCAAAATTTATTATAATGAAATGGCAAAGGCAGAGACTGAGAAATACCAGGAGCAAATCCAGTGAGTGCTTCTGTCATATCATTATCATCTTTATCATCATCATCATCACTTTTGGGGTAATTTTCTATTCTTGCATTGGTTATCCATGTTACATGATAGCATAGTGTCCCAGTTACCATCAGGCAAAAGTATAAGAATTTTTATGGCTGGATGCCCTTCCTATCACCAAGCCAATTTTGCAGAATGGGTGGGCACTGGGCTTTATATGTAGGACTTCCAAGTGCTCTCTTGGCTATGTTCTCATTTTAACTTATTCTATTTTATTGTTGAATGCTTCATACATACCAGATTATATTCTAACTCTTGTGTACCGGGTGGCATTAGTTGTTTGCTATATTACGACTATTTTTCAACTTGTCATTTTGGGTAGATATGAGGCGTCCTGCATCATAAGGTGCATTCAGACCATCTGGGCGAAACCTGTTTTTTGTTGGAAAGCACTATTTTCGGCCTAGCTCTATACAATGGTAGTTGATAAGATCTCCTTAATACACTGTACAGTACATAAGGTTGAAAGCCCTTTGAAAATAGGGTAGATCATTGATTTATGGCATACAGGAAATTATGGGCTTGGCTTTCGTGTTGTCAGGTGTTCTCATCCCATCAGTGAGTGGGTAAGAGGAGCGGGTGGCCAATCACAGCAGTCAGCCTACAGCTTTCTCCCCCATCTCAGCCAACGACAGTGAGCGTCTGCTATCTACGTCACGGCCCCTCCAGCCGATGAGGCGGAATCCCTCTCCCTCTCCCTCAGTTCTCCTTTGTTGTGTCGGGATCTACACTCTGATATCGATTAAAGTAAAAAACTATAAGCAGCTGGGAGTTTTGGTGCTTCAAGTCAACATTGCAACAACACAGTACATTACTTCATGATGCTAGTACAGTCCTTTAGCTTCAAAATGCCTCAAAAATTGATGCTGTATCTCAAAAAACAACGAAGTTATGCATGTTTGAAGTTGGAAAAACTTTAAGCGCCGTTTTCTCAGTTTCAAATTTTGGAACGAATAACCCATACTATGCGGGGTTCCTCATATACTGTATGTATTTTTTATTTCTTTTTCTTTTTTACTGTTACATGCACACACAACCTTACTTATCTTACTTACAGAATATGCAAAAAAAAAAATATATATATATCATAAGGTGAAAACATAAAAGGGAATAAACACTCTTCGTGTGTTAAGAGTTCACGCTAAACGGGAAGGGGGCGGGGGACCCCAGCTGTTCCTGTGGTTAGTGAAATTATTGACAAATTTTGTCATTCAGCAGCCAAATGGGAATAGAGTATTTTTATTTATTTTTTTAATATGATTTGTATTTATTTATTCCTCACATTCACTGGTATACAGTATCTTATTCCTCATATGAGTTTGTAACTGAAGGGAATTCATTTTCAGAGATGGTAACACTGTTCATAGCTTCAGCTGTTGTGGTGGTGTTAACTCTTAAGCCCCGGGTTAGGGTGCTGTTGGCAGTTAACCCCCCACCCCGCAGAGTTAAATCGAGAAAACAATCAATTTTTCCAAAAATAATAATACAAAGAATGGCGGGAAAATAGGCGGACGTTCTGGAATGTCACCCGAGGCCTAAGGGTTAATCTGGTGTCTTGCTACAAATTATGTCTAGGATTATACCTAATATTTCTCACAAACTAGGGTTGAATTATACAAGAAATGCTGTAGGTAAAACACAAGATTTTTTTACCGAAAAATCAGGGGTCGAACTATACATGAGAGCTGTTTATACATGAGTACAGGACTATATATGGTACTTGTTGTCATAAATTTTGCTCGTCACTCTGTTTAATTTACTATTTAAATTTATTAATGGAGGCTCACCTCCTCGCCCCTCTCCAACAAAAAATACGGTTCTCCTACAGACTGTTAGATACTTAGCTGAATTCACAGGATGGGTTTATGAATCCTTTATGAGGTTCTACTGAGGCTCAGCCAGTGTTGAATTGTATCTATCTTGACTTTTCTCTTATGGTAACATAATTTCAGCTAGACTGAGTTGACTTTTCTAGTACATCTTGTAATGATGGTGGGGTAAACAGCTCTGCCTTCTGTCTTGAGCAAACGGCTCTCTGCCAAAATTTACGTCATTATGTGACACGTCACTCATTATGTTTATTCTTTACTTTGACAGCCTCATTGTTGTTTCATAAATTTAATGTTACAATACAATTTAATATAATATTAGTTTATTTATATAAACTAATTCACTGGGATTAAAGGGATTTAGTAGAACATGTGGTCTCGTCCCAACTCTGTGAAATCATCCGATGGCCAACACCGTTATTATATTTTTATGCAAGTGAATAATGGATAAAATCAATTACACATAAATGCCAAGGTAATATTTAGAAATTACAATACCGTACAGTAATCTTAGGTGGAAATATACAAAATAATTTCCACACTTGTATAATTATCATTGACTTGAATATAGTGAACAGATATGGTGCCACCGCAGATTTAGTTGCAGACAGTAGCCGCAGCCATTATCCAAAATGGCCACCAACAATTACTGATATTATACTTAATTGCCCTCCTGGGTGTGACTGTATGTTGGTAGTGGAGTTTAATTCACTGCAAAATAACTAAAACTACTAAGTGAATTATTTTATTATATTCATATAGAAATAATCGAGTAATTAGTCTAATTAAAGTTAAACAGTATGTTCGAGTCATCTGCCCCACGTCGCCCCACTTTTTGTGGAGAGTGCTCACACAGTGGCCATGATCCGGCACTCCATTGATGTCATAAAGAATGCTGTTGAGCACCTGAACCCTGGACAGGCACCAGTAGTCACCCTCGATCAGCCCTTGTATGTCTTGGCCAAGCAAATTCAATGAACATGACCGGAGTGTTATGGTGAAGACAAACAGTTGATTATGTTTGGGGGCTGCACATCAAGATGGCAGCTCTGAAGATGCTGGGGGACTGGCTAGAAGGCAGTGGCTGGGTGGAGGCACTAGTTCAAGCCGAGATTGCGACACTAGGATTGGCTGTTTCCTTTCTGCGAGCAGCCCACGTCACCTGCAGAAAGAGGGCTCGCCAAATTACTGCTGCGGCACTGTATATTCTACAGAAACGTCATGATCGCTTCTGCTTGTGAGAAGTTGACCATACTGATTATCTGCCCAAGTTCAATGCCTGGTGCAAGAAGAGAGAAGAAAACACCCCTGTTCCAGTACTGGGTAACAGTGCTAAAACTGAGCTGTTGGTACTGGTGTATGTGCGTTCTCTGGGCCAATCCTCGTTCACCATGTACCTTGATGCACTGACGGGACTGGCCCCATGGTTCCATGACCTAGACCGCGCTAACTATGCAAGGTGGGTCTCTGTTCACCTAAGGGATATGGCATAATTTGAAAAAAAGCACCCTGGTGTTTGACAGGCATGTTGCTGATCACTGAAATGTACAGCGAGAGCAAAACGTGGACAAGGAGTCCGCAAATGTGTGGTGGATTCAGCTACCATACCAGGAAACTGGCAGAACTTCCTCAGGGTGGACAGCAGCAAGATGGAGCTGTTCAAGTTCCTGTCAGACGCCCTCCTCACGTGGTTTGACAAAGAAGACAAGCAGCTTGTCATCACTGATGGACAGGCAGTCCTTAGCAAGCCAGTGCCCCCTTAACTGGCATCGATCGTCCCATGCAATTACGAAGAAGCAGACAGTCGCATGTTGCTGCATGCATCCTTTGCAGCCCAGCATGACCACCATAAGATACTGATCCAGACTGTGGACACAGATGTCGTGGTTTTGGCTGTCTCAGTGGTCCAAGGGATGCGTGAAGAAGATGAACTGTGGTTGGCATTTGGCACTGGCAAAAGTTTCCGCTATCTCGCAGCCCACAAAATGGCAGCATGTCTGGGACCAGAGAAGGCACGGGCATCGCCTATGTTCCATGCCCTGATATGGTGTGACACTGTGTTCATTTTTTCTGGTCATGGTAAAAAGACTGCCTGGGCAATATGGGCTGTCTACCCGGATCTGACAGAGGCACTGCTGAGGCTTTCTGCTGCATCAAAAGTCATACCAGAGGATGTCATGCACATCATGGAGAGGTTCATTATCCTCCTGTATGACAGAACCAGCTCATGCATGGACATCAACAAGACGAGAAGGAAGCTATTCGCCAAAAAGAATAATGTGCAGCTGATCCCACCAACAAAGGCAGCCTTAGAGGAGCATGTCAAAAGGGCAGCTTACCAGTGGGGTCATGTCTGGGGCCAAACCCTGGTACCATCACCACAGCTGCCTCCGCCAACCAGCTGGGGCTGAACGAAGAATGCAGAAGGCTTGTCCACACAGTTTTGGACGACATTACCGGAGGTTGCCCACACCTGTTATGAGCTAGTCTCGTGCAGATGCAAGAAGGGATGTGTGAAGGGCTGCAACTGCAAAAAGGCTGCACTTGAATGCACAGTACGGTGTGTGTGTGTGTGTGAAGGACTGTGCCCCCATCATTGACTTCCTAGATTGATGAATACTGCTCCACAACTCGCTGTACTTGCAGATTCACAGGCTGTATTCACCAATGACATAATAAAACCATGTTTAATTTTGGTTTATCTCCTTTGTCCTTGTCTTTTACACCTTAGAATGTCAACTGCACCTATTTTAGTCCCACAATATGTCTTGAAGTGACTTTTTCTGGATGCCGCGATAGTTTTCTGACCGCCATTTTGGAAAATGCCTGCCACGGCTATCGGGGGCAAAATATGAAGTGGCACCTTTTCCAGATTTGTTCATTATCTAAAAGTCAAGAAGTGTGCCAAATTTGGTACATTTATCACAAAATGCACAATAGATTTGCTATGCTGCCCCACTATTAAGACTATACAGGTAATTTCTTTCATATTTCCAGGAGGATTCGGGAAAGTAAAGGACTAAACACCTCTTTGAATTCACCTTCAAATGTAAGAAGTATGACAAAGGGATCATTAGACAGGTAAGATCTTAGTAATAGTCACTGGAAAATTCATTATTCTTTTCTGTGCTACAAAATTCAACTGATCTCGAGAAAGTCGTTACAAACTATGCTGAAGTGATTGGAAAAATCTGTTTCACTAATCTGGTTTGAAAGTGGAAGAAGTTGGACACATAATGAAGGCAGTATATATATATATGTATATTTAATTTTTCATTGGTATTATTTTAGGTACCTTGCTCCCTTGACTCCCCAGATGACCAAGACTAATGGTAAGAGTGTCCTGAAGAGGCAGCTGGAGTCAAGAAGGCCGTGGAAGGACCGCAGTAAGGAAATTATTGTTACACTGGAGGAGGTGAAGAAGATTATTGTTGGGCAGAAAGACAACGATTCACATTCAGACAGCACCATGAGATTACTTGGTCGACTGGCTGATTCTGGTGGTTGGCTGTGTGTACAAGATGGGAGTATCATGGCCCTCAACACATACAGACTGCACGAGACTGTTCTTCTAGACGGCCTTCAAAATACTTTTCGTCTTCCTGTGAAAGACCTTAAAGACTCATTACCATTTAATGCTTGGTAAGGTGGTTGGTGGTGTGTAATCAATACTAAATTGAGGGAAAAATAGTGTCAAATAATTTAATAGCAAAATTTTATGCAGTGATATTGAATAATCTTACTTTGTTTCACATCTGAAGCATGCAGTGTAATGTGAGAGAGAGAGAGGGATGAAAAGGAAGCATGGGTTTTTAAATTTGTTTTTCAATTTATTTTAATTGAGGATACTAAAACAAGTGTATCTAGATCTTTATCTTATGTTCATGGGTACACTGTTTGTATAGGAAGAAATTATAGTTAAGTACCAAGTTCCTGACAAATTATGTGATGTTAGCAGTTGTCCAGCTGTCATTAGAGTGGACCAGTGAAATAGTTTAGGGTTATGTGGCTCAGTTAGCATATGGGCAGTGGTGGGCACAGCTAAACGAAAAGTTAGCTTCGCTAACCGCTAATCCGCTAACTAAAAAGTTAACTTCGCTTACGCTAAACCGCTAAACAACTAAAAAAAATTAGCGGAAGCTAACGCTAACCGCTAACTTTTATTATATGAATTTAGCTTCTTTATTTTTTTGGGCTCTAAAACCCTTAAAAACAGACCTAGAGAGCTGAAATTTTCATATGTTGTCTTGTAGCTTAGACATAGAGCTTTCCAAAAAGGTACAGCATGCCAAGATCAGATGATGATCAAGGTGTACACAAATAATTAAATGACCAAATGAAATTAAACATTAGTTTACATTCAAGTTTCAACATACACTTTATAATCTTTATTTACTGTACGAAAAGACAGAAAGTATTAAACGAATCCCAAAACTATAGTACTGTATAGCATAGGTAGCAAATAGCATCATGCTAAGATCAGATGATGATCAACTTATCAAGGTGTACACTGTACACAATTTCACAAATAATTAATTTGCATTCTCATACAGCCTATCGGCCTTATTCATTATTCATGTAAATGTGCAATACCAACCACATACACATTATATCAGTGCATTTTTATATAACTTATTGTTGGTCTTACTCATTGTACCAGTGCATTTTTATATAACTTATTGTTGGTCTTAGTCATGTTAATAAACAGAAAACTCTAAACTTTAATGAAAAGTAAGTTTTTAGAAAATTTTGTTTGGCGCACACCTTGGATGACATCCTGGTTATGAACTTAGCATAACCAAATATGTTGAAAAAAAAAACCTAATTAAATTAACAAATAAATGAGAAATAAAATTACTGTATACATTAGTTTACAATTACATTCTATGATTCTTTCAACATACATTGACAGTCTTTATTTATTGTAAAAAAAAAGTATTAAACTTTAATAATCGAAAATTCCATTCACTCCGGCTGCAGTGGCTGGGCCTTCTCCATCGCCTCGACGTGATGCTGGTTGCCCTTCATAAACATCAGCCTCTCAAAGTTGCCATCTGACAGGGTGGCTCTCTTGGCCCTCAAGATATGTTTGCACGTACTAACACGCAGTCAGCCAAGCGTGCCTGACTGGCTGTTGGAGAAACGCGTCGCGGCGTCACACGCTTAGAACAGACAGGAACAAACATGTACATAAATTTTGTTAGCGGACTTAAAGTTAGAGGAACTAAATTTAGCGGAAGCTAATTGGTCTGCTAATGGTTCCCAAAGTTAGCAAAAACGCTAATCCGCTAACGAGAAAGTTAGCTTCACTAATTAGCGGTTAGCGGAACCGTCCCCACCACTGCATATGGGAGACAAGCAGATGAGACAAAATTCTGGCAAGAAAAATGTTCTTCAGAGTAGATAAAATGTAAAAGTGGGTGGAAGGTGTGTTACTGTGAAGGAAGGAAGTAAGTGGTTGGTAGAGTGGAAGCTGGGGTCCTGGGCTGCTGTGTTTACCAGGAGAGAATTCCAAAAATTTAGATACCAGTGGAGAGTTGAGCAGTTGTCTCTGATGATGGTGAATGATAGGGTATGTGTGTCACTGAGAGATACATGAGACACCATTTTTATTTAGAATTTTCTCTTAATAAATATAGATTGAAAGATGTATTACAGAGTTACTTATCATTACTGGTCCTGTAGTTTTGATTTTTTTTATCCACAGCACACTCGGAGAAAAGAACTGGAATGTACTTCTAAAACTCCGGCGAGAACAGGTACCCAACCACAATTTTTACACAGTCGTTGATAACAGACTTACGTTCAGTGGCTTCAACATAGCTCTCTATCCAGGTGAGTTGTAGGTTTAAGGTTATTATTGGTGTTCTATGCTTTATATTTATAGTACTCTACAGTTATACCTCGTATAGTGCTGCCTCTTACAACGCTGTTTTGTTATAGTGCTCTTTGTCTTGGGCGTATTTTTTTTTTACATAAATTTTTACATACTGTACTTAGTTTATAAGTAAGAATAGAATAAAAAATATTATTCATAAGTTCTGTGCAGGTTGACACTACACCAACCGGCGCCTGCCTATGTCAGTTTCAAATTCCTTTTGCCTTTTGTGTCGTAACTCTCTTGTGTTCAGCACTTTTTTTCTCTCCTGATTTCATGATTTATGTAAAAACCTGGAATTGAAAGTGCTGGTGGTATGACCAACCAGTCAAGGAAAAGCATCTTGTATGAGGAATACAGTAGAATATCATTTTACCGTGCTTGGGGCGTGGTTCACTTGCACAGTTAAGCCATAAACATGGTTGGAGTCCCTGCAGGAGAAAAAAAATTATATAACGGGCGTCTAACAAAACTCTATGCAAGGGTTGTCTATTACCAACACTATCGTTCTATTCCTGCTTGTTTAGTGGCTAACTATAATACCTTTCAAGCATACAGTCGGCCCTTAACATACGCGGGGGTTACGTAACAGAGATACCCGTGGATGTTAAAAATCCACGTATATGTGCTGCCCCCCCTCCCCCCAAAAAAAACCTGGCCCCCCATGTCCTTATTTACCGTATATACCTGTGTGTAGTTCGAGTTTTTAAGACCAAATTATATGGCAAAAAATTGGGGGTCGTCCTCTAAAAGGGTAATAGTTTCGTTAGGTTGAAAAATATTAACCAGTAACTACCAGTAAACAATGGAAACGATGCACCAACGCACCACCAGCTGTGAGTGTTGGTACAGTTGCCAGGGCAGATCTCTTGCGTCATCATAGCAAGCCCAAAGTAGCCAAATCCATGGTATGGTAGCACAGGACGATGTAAAACATAATGTATTCATTTATTAAAGTGTATTTATAGATACTGTACATAAATTTTTGTTCATTACATTTGAAACATCAATCTTTGTTAATTAAATTTGAAACAAAAGAAAACTACGATACCGTATTTTCATTAAAATATTACATCACAAGTATATTTTACCTTAACTGTGACTGAGTGAATATACGTATTCTCAGAAATAAATATGGAAATATAATATTTTTGCTGGAATGACGTACATATTACTGTGGAAAGTGGGATAAAATCATGACGAAAACAATGACTTTCGCTTTCTTCCGTTATTCAAAAGATTTTACCGTAATCGCTTTTCGAATGGTTTTCAGTTAAAAAACTGTTGTACTCGTACTGTATTACAATAATATTCTATCCTATCATTAGCCTTATAATCCCACAACTGAAAATCATTCGAAAAGCTATTACGGCAACATCTTTTGAACGAAAGAAAGAGAGTCATTGCTTTCGTCACAATTTTATCCCACTTTCCACTGTAATACGTACATCATTTCAGCAAAAATATTACATTTCCATGTTCTCGGAAATAAATGGTAGTTTTGTTGAAACGTAATGTACAGTATTTAATATTAAAATGCAAAAATAGCTATAAAAACAATTAATACACCCGTAATGTACTGGCTGGCATCTCCACTCGTCCCTGCTCCCGCGTCCAAGGTCACCACTCCTCCCAACTCGCTCCCTCCTCCGCCTCCTCCCCCTCCTCACCGTCACTACTGCCAACAACAAACACAAATGTTTTGTGAATAACTGCACCTCCACTTCCTATGTACAGTACTGAACTGTACTGTGCTGTGCATTTTTACAAACAATAAACATGGCAAGAAAAGCTATTAAAAAAAAGAGATAAAAATTTCACTTCACTGTACCGTACCTATCCTCGGCAACAGGACGGGGGTCATCGGGCTCATCGTCACTGAATTTCATAACGGGTGGTGAAGTGGGGGCGACGGTGGATTCAGCTGCTTCCTCACTGCCGCCAGTGATTGATGGTGTTAAATCTCTCCTTCGGTGATCAAAGAACATGGTGATGAGGAGTTGTCGTCTCTTTCTTTCATTTCTTCCATGATGTTTTTGTATGGAGCAAAAACGTCATCCATCCCTCACATGAATTTCAGGGCACGCACCATGGAGGGGTCCATACTATAGGACAGGTTTTTCAGTGCCTCAATATTCCTGGTCATCTCCCCCAACTTCTCCAACATTATTTCTTGGTGCTCTTCCTCTTCCTTATCCTCTTTCCCTTTTGCTTCCTCTTCCTCTTCCTTGCCTTAGTCTACTAACTCCTGTAGATCCTCCTCGGTCAGCTCAGTGTCATGCTCTTCAATTAGCTCCCTAATCTCGTCCTCTGCCATGTCCTGGAAGCCTTCAGCAGCCACTTTCCTTGACAGTGCCAGGGTCTTTCTGAATATTTTCATTAAAATCCATCAAAATCATTTTCCTTGTCATCGTCTTAAGCACCAAACAGCTCCTCCCAGTCTTCTCCTTGAACAGGGCTAGAGGGTACGTGTTTTTCGAATCGTTTTCAATTAAAAAAATGTTACAGCACATGTATATTTTACCTAAACTGTGCCTGAATGAATATATTCTCAGAAATAAATAGTAGTTTTGCTGAAACGTGATGTATTTCTATGTAAAATAGGATAAAATACATGACGAAAACAAAAGACTTTACCTAACCTAATCTCGTTTTTTTAGTAGTTTTCGGTTAAAATACTCTTATATTAGTGATATTCTATTCATACTGTGCTTGATATAATACATTCACAGAAATGTAATATTTTTGCAACTACAATGCTGATGTCAACACAAGCGTGGTTACAGTGAGACTGACTTGAGTGAGGGAGAGCTATGCGTGTGTGTGTGTGTGAGGTTGCGGGAGCAGGCGGTGTCCCGTGTTCGGTGCCGCGCGCGAGTTGAATGGCGCGCGATTTGAATGTACTTCAATTACTTCAATGTACAGAATATTCCTCCGGCGGGGCAATCCGTGTATGCTAAACCCGCGTATGTTAAGGGCCGACTGTATAACTCAATAAATGTGTGTTTGTCAGGGGTGCTGAGTGGTGGTGTTAATGTCTTGGCTGGCTAAGTTGATGAGCTCTGTGGCTGGGTAACATGTGGCCAATTACCCTGCTTACAAATATTTATGGCGTTTGACACACTTGGAATTTTTTTATTTATAATAAATTCAAGCATACTGTTTTCATGCTTGTATGTTTTAAAATACCAAAATTGAGTAGCTGCATAAAGTGCCATAAATACTTATGTACATCAGTAAGCAAAGTTAATTTTTCCAATCACAGTCTGTGCGGCTGGCCAGCTACCTGCTGCAAAGTTGGCTTTTTTTTTTTTTTTTTTTTTAGTGTATCTACCAAACAACTAAATGAAATAGCACAAATATTACAGGTAATTTGGCAAGCCAAACTTTATTAATCCTCTGTAAATACTGTACGAATGTTATGGTACAGGTATATATATTTTAAAAATTTTCCTTTCCTGGAGCATAACTTCGTGTTTAGGACCTCATACACACTAATACAGTACCTCGACATTTATGAGGAATAGATTTTTGGGACACCCGCGAAGGTAAAATTTTGCGAATAACTGACTTTAATGCCCTGTCTTTAATATTATAGTGTACCAAAAATTAGAGACCAAAAATAAATGAAATAGAAAAAACTTTATTTAAGCCCTCTAAATACTACACTGGTATGTACTATGGTGAACAAAAGTCCCTTCCCTCAGCCCTCCCCCTCTTCCCCCCCCCTCTGGCCCCATCCCCCTTTGGTCCCCATCCCCCATCATTCGCACTACACAGTGTGCCATTTGTTGGACGATTACAGCACTTCCCTCAGTTGCTTGTTAGTGTATTGACGAAACATTATATATGTAGTAGTGCAAAACACCAAGTTAACCACTTGTATATGGGATCCCCTCTGTGCTGAATAAAATTGTCTGACAACCCCTGCCCCCCCCCTCAAAAAAAAATATATATATATAAAAATTACCGGTAACCACTTGTGTAGAAAATCATCTGACATGAGTCCAATAAAATATTAAAAGTGGCATCCCCATAGTGGAGGGCTTAGGTCTCTGAAAGGTCAAGTTTAAGCAGAAGGCTTAAACTATGAATGATTACCAGTCAACTTAAGACGGTGTTTGAGTGCAGAATTTTATAGACAATGCAGTACTTACAGTGAGGTATCATTTTACATGGGTCTCGCATGCGATGTTATTGCTTACACGATTGGTTGAAATGTGACCATAGTTATAGCTTATGTGGAAAGTTATGGTTAGCATGGGTAAGGTTATAGAGTTAATTTAGTGAGCTTTTGCTTATTTTGCCCCAAAATTAGCGATTTGAGTCATTTTAGTTATTGAACATTGTAAGTGTGTACTACCTCGAATTGGTTGTAAGTCGAAAATGCTTAAATAATACATAGAAAATCTAATATGGGTGTCTCTTTTTCTTCTGAGCACCACAGAACTCTCACTTTTAAGCTTGCCAGCCATTTTAAAGTGAATTACAAACAAAAATTTTGTCAGTACACAGCGCAATCACTAACGGTGGGACAAAAAAATATGTAATTTGACAAAATTTTGGTACGACTGAGACGGTCGTATGTTCGGGTGGTCGTAGGTCGAATATGTCGTAAGTCGAGGAGTACCTGTATATATTAACTTTTTTATTATTAAAATACTGTATATACTTATTGTCTTTAATGGGGATACTGTACAGTGGCCTAATCAGATTTGATATAGGCCTAACTAGAACTAATAAGTACAAGAAATGATACTTTATATGTAAACATTCTGGAGGTGGAGGGGGCGACTGGCTGTTGCCACGTGTACCAATTACTGTAAATAACATTCTCAGATGTAGAAAAAAATGACCAGTAAAACAAGGAAGGTAATACAGTTATGGAAAGAATTGATTATTCTCTTCAACCACTTCACTTTGGGGGATGTCATTTTTAATATTTTATTTGGTTAACACCAGACAATTTTATTTAGCACACAGGGGAACTGATGCACTAGGGGTTAATTTGGAAAAGATTGACAATGTGAACTTTACATGATAAGAGATGAAAACAGTATTAGTGTCAAACTTTCAACTAACTTTCACAGTCCTCCATTTCTCTATTCTGAAAAGTTAAATACGTTTGTTTATAATAATTCGTGTCCTATTATATTGCAGGTTCCAGTAACAACAACCAGATATCTCACGGGGAGATTATTGGGATGACTGATGCAATTGGTTTTTATGGTATCAATGATCTCAAAGAACTATTGGCCGTATTGGCCACACATCCTTCTTCCACCATCAAACAAACACGTCCGTTGAAATTCCAATATTGGATAAAGGTAAGAATCAGCAGTTTGCCCAGAATGTTTAGTGACTGGTCTATCTGTCTCATAACCTTTTTCACTTCCTAATTTAGTGTGATGAAGAAGAGTAGGAAAGATTGGTTCAACATAAGTGTAAAAGTGACAGACGACACACACTTGGTCATATCCTTAACCTGATTGTTTTCCTACGATACTTGGTGGATGAACCATTGGTTTGAATGCCAGTTATGGGTATATTTAAAGCATCTGTGATTTTTAGTGTTCAGCACAGCATGTATAGTTGCCTCACAAGTTCCTTTATCCCATGTAGGTAGTAGGTAGCTACCAAACAGGGAGGTACTACCGCCTGGGAAGATATTGGAAGCATAATGTGTTGTCTAATGGTAGACCCTGCTACCATATGGCATCACGAAAATTGTGACCAAGTCCCAGGTTGCTGATCTGTCTTTCTGCCACATTTATACACAATTGCAGGGTCTCTCTCACTATTGACAACACAACAAATATAACCATACTCATTCTTGATCTGTTCTATTCATTCTATTCTATTCTCCTATGTCAGTTGATATTAATATTGAAGCGGGGCCTTCTCGGATGGGTCCCACTGGTCGGGAAGGTTGTGGACCCCAGGGCCGACCTGATCATCATCAAACTACTGGGGCCTCCACTGACGCCACCGCGATTGCTGGGGGATCAGTTTTTTTCACACTTCATTTTTCCAACATTTGTTGCCTGAGATCCAATTTTCCTTCTGTGGAGCACCATCTATTAACCTCTTCCCTCGACCTCTTACTACTTTCTGAACTTGAACTGACCAAAGCAGCTTCACCCAAACCTTTTCAAGTCTTCAACTACAACCTTTATACCTCTTTCCGTTCTAAGAGAGTTGTATGCGCGTACTGCAACATACGTACACCTAAAGCTCAACTCTCTGATCTTGAATCTTCTGTTTATGATGTCATCTGGCTCAAAATATCTCTACCAACTATGACTATTTTTCTTTGTTTCCTTTACTGTTCTCCCAACTCTACTAACTATTTGGAACTCTTTGACTATCTCACTTCTTGCCATGAGTCGTCGTTATTCACACACCCCAACACTGATATCCTCTACCTAGGGGATTTCAATGTGGCTTGGCTCTGCAAGGATGACCCAGGTGGAGCTGAGGCACTCTATTTTTCCTTACTTAATGATTTGGAACAAATTATCAAACACCTACACACATTCCTGATTGACACGATCAACTTGCTAACATTCTTGATCTTTGTTTTACCTCTAACCCCTCACACTATTCATACTCAATTTCTGCCCCCCATTAGGGTCTTCTGATCACAATCTTATTTCTATTAAATCAAACTGGGCACGACCACCTCCTCCGCCCCCCTCTAAACGTCGACTATGGCTATATCGGAGTGCAAACTGGCAATCCTTGCGAGAATTCTTCACCGACTTTCCTTGGGATGAATGGTGCTTTTCCACTCGGGATGCCTCAGTGTGTGCTGACAGCATTGTTGGGATTATACAGGGTGGTATGAGTGCATTTATCTCATCTTATACCAAAATTTTCACTTAACAATTATGGTTTAATCTCTCCTGCTCTCTTGCATGCAGGGAGAGAGATAGGGCATATCAAGCTATGAAACTATCTCCTCCTATTACCCACTCTTCTTTCATTCTTCTAGGAATCGTTGTAAAGCTATTCTTCGTAGGGCCAAGTGGAATTTTATAAAAAGAAAGATCGCTGTCCTGACTAATTCTTCCTCTAGTAAATCCTTCTGTTCCTGGACCAAAAACATCTGTAATAACTTCTGCACTCCTTCTTTACCTTCTCTCTTTTGACCTGATAACTCTATAGCCAATTCTCCCCCTGAAAAAGTCAATCTCTTTGGCACCTTATTCTCCTCTAACTCCACTGTAGACAATTCCAACTCTACCCCTGCTCCTCCTACTGAACCTATGCACTTTCCTATAATCTCCACTCATAGTGTTGCTGGTGTGTTATCCAGGTTGGATGTGAGTAAGGTGCATGGACCGGACGGAATACCCCTCGTGTTCTGAGGGAGTATGCTGAAACTCTGGCCCCTGTGCTTGCTCGCCTCTTTCGCCTTTGACTTAAAACCCAAACTTTACCTTCTTGGAAGCATGCCTTGGTTCGGCCCATCCCAAAGAAGGGTGACCATTCTAATCCCTCTAACTATCGCCCCATTGCCCTAACTTCATCCCTCTCTAAGATTTTCGAAACTATCTTGAACTTCCATTTTCTCCTTCACCTTGAACGCCATTCTCTTTTGTCTGATCACCAGTATGGCTTTCGCCAGGCGAGATCCCCTGGTGATCTGCTCTTCTACTGTGCCCATCTTTGGTCATCCTCTCTGGGGGATTATGGGGAAACTTACGTTGTGGCCCTCGACATCTCCAAAGCATTTGACAGGGTATGGCACGAGTCTTTGCTTTCTAAACTTCCCTCATCAATGATTTACTTCACTCTGCAACTAATTCTATCCTTTCTTACACTGATGATTCTACTCTTCACTCGTGACACATGACTTGCCCGCGGTGCCCACCGTTTCTCTGTGGATGTCGATCACACTAGAATAACCTGTTGTAGTGCATCCTTCTTTCCTCACACAGCCAAACTGTGGAATGCTCTGCCCTCTTCTGTGTTTCCGTACTCATACAATCTGTCTCACTTTAAAAAGCTGGTTTTCCGGCATCTTCCCGGTGTAGATTAATATAACCTTTTCCTTTTCGATTTTTAATTTCTTTCTATTCTTATTTTTTCGCCCCCTAGGCATCGTTGTGGGTTGGTGACCTGTGTCCAGGTAGGTTTATCCCCGGAAAAGAAAATGAATAAAAAATGAAAATGTGGTGATGTTTGAGATGCAAAAACATATGATTCCTGGGGGTTTCAATACTATATGAACCATTGTGTGATAATCATGAATTACACAAATTTCCTCATATAGTATACGTTTTATTTGTAAAAGCCTTATTCTTCCTTATAAAAATAAGAATGCGGTAAAGGAACTCTTTGAGGCAACTGTACCTTTCTGACTGCCATGAGTTGTCCCACCATTAGTACTGTGTTATTCTGAATAATAAATCTCTCCTAAGTAGTGGTAGTTTCTGTAAATAGACAAGACATGAAAAGATTATTTCTAGTACAGTGCATGTTTATTCTTGACAGGGAGAAGCAGTCAGAATGATTCGTTCAAGTCCAAGCATAATAAGAAGTGAAGATGTACTTGAAAAGCTGGAAAAGTGGTACAGCATCCAACAACATCTGGTAGGCAATGATGGTATTACAGAGGAACAGCAGAAATGCATCCATGGCAAACCTATCTTGACACCAGTGTACTCGTTAAATGACCTTCCCCAGTCTCAGTCTCAGGTGCTTGATGAATCTCAGACTTGATTCAGATTTGCCCTCTGAGGGGGCTAGTTTATTGGGCCCACCATTGCATCCTGTTTATTGGACACCCCCTTGCATCCTGGTCAAGGCAAAATGCAAAAGTATTTACAGCGGTCAACAGGGAAGCATGCGGAGTTCATGCTTGCCTTCTTGACTCATACCGTTTAGGACACGAGTGCCTGAAGGTTACATATAGTGACAGGATGAGTGTGTGAAGCCATTTCATATCTATAAGACTGTGGTTGATAGACTTGTAAGTCTAATATTAATTGAAATCACTTCTAGTTGAAACTTAATGATGTTTGCCCACATGTTGGTAGCTCTGTATTCATGAGGGTACCATAGGTTGATTTGTAGCAACACCACCTGTCGTACTCTTAATAGATATGTTTGTAATGCCATAAATAGCTTCACCTTCGTTAATCAGTACCATCACGTAATATCTTATCACTCATGGTATCGATAAGCATATCATATGGCATCCTAAATATGTGTAAGGTATGAATACCAGAATATAGGAAATGAAAATGTGATATGATAGTCTCTTTTATTTTGTCAGTATTTGGTGTAAGCACCACCTGTTGCTATGACAGCATTAAACTGCAAGGCATGGATGACACCAGCTCCAATGTTGGGTCTCATCCTTCACGGCCTTGTAGATGCTCCCATGCCTTTAACCCTTTGGATGCGACATGCGGGTAAACCCGCCCAAAATATTATATTAATTAAATGCGACAAGCGGGGATATCCCACGGCCTTGAAAAAACTTCCCCAAATGAGACGACATGCGGACATATTATGTATTGAGGTATAGGAGTATTTCTTGAATGCAATATAGCTTATTTTTGTACTATTTTGTTTGATATTATCTGAATATGTAATACATATCTAAATTTGCTGTTTAGTAACCAAATTGATATAATTTATTTGCCATATACCAGACATTGATTTATACCAATTTCCTGCATTTTTGGGTATAAATGTCATTTTTTCTCTAAAATTTGCACACATATGTGAATTTTTGTTCCAGATTTGGAAAATATACTAAAAGTTCTCTAGGAAAAACATATAGAAAATGTGATTATATGAAATTATTTTTGGCAGGATAATTGACACTTTTCAGGAACCGGCGCGAAATTTAATTACGCACCTAAAGGGTTAAGGCAGTAGTAACATCAAAACGAAGAAAGAAAGAAAGATCGAAAGCTAGAGGAAGGAACAAAATTGGAGGGGTGATTTTTTTCGCCCCTCTCTCCAACCCTACCCCCTGAAGCCTATGTTACTTATATCATTGTGGATGTCATCAGTTTTAACGAGTAGCATGAACTTATGTAATTACTTCATTCATTACATGAATAATCAAATAAGCTTTTAACACCATACTCTATTTTATATTTACTAATTATTTGTATTAGCAGAAAGAATAAACATTCATGCAAACTAATTATCTGGATGAATATTATAATTATCCCGTCACAGTGTGATTAAATATAATAGTCACCCCTAAAACCCTCTAAATTTTCTGTGTTCAAATATAATAGTTACCCCTAAACCGTTTTCTATGATGAAATATAATAGTTACCCCCTAAACCGTTTTCTATGATGAAATATAATAGTTACCCCTAAACCGTTTTCTATGATGAAATATAATAGTTACCCCTAAAACCTTCCTCTCATCAAAACCTTATTCTTCTTCTTCCTCTCATCAAAACCTTTTTATTCTTTATTCTTATTCTTCTTCTTCCTCTCATCAAAACGAAGAAGGAAAGATCGAAAGCTAGAGGTTACTTAATATAAATTTTTGTGACCTGGTAATTAATATGGTCAACTTTTCATTACTCATAAGAAGTACAAGTCAGTGCACATGGGAGTGTTAATTAAGTTATTAAAGATTTAAAAATACTTATCAAACAAAGGAAGTTGATCAGCTGATGAAAACATAAATTGCTCTACCCTAAATAGATGGTAGCATGAGTAGGCATGTCGTCAGCTTGCAGACATTTCAAATTACTGTTCAGTTTTAATATTTAACATTTTATTGCCTTCCGCAAATTGTCAAAGACATGGATACATAATACACGAATAATCAGGGATTACTGTACAAGTACAGTATGTTGATACTATTGATATACTGTACATTAAATTATGTGACACTACCTCCCTTAGTTAATAAAAATTACATAAGGAAAGGAGAAAAATCTAAATTTCCCCATGAGTTCAGTTAACAAAGATTATGTAAGTTTTATTAAAAGCCTTTCAAAGTTACTGGAAGGCCCATCCAACTCAATGAATGCTATGCCATGTATGGGGAAACCCCTGTATACTCAGTAAAATCCAGTTCTGTTGAACTGTAGGCATGGAAAGTGACCATGAAACAACGATGATGCTTAAGTTGTGACTGGACCTCACAGGGGAGTGAGGTTAGACATATTCCTTTTGGGAAGTAGAAAAGTAGAATCCAATTAGAAAACAAAGTGTTACCTATAAATTTACACTTTTCTCTAATGCTAGTCACATATTTTAGGCTAGACACACTAAACTTAAGCGCTAAATGCAGTCTGTCCTACTGCTGGGTGAGAAGGGGTACTGTGTCGACCAGTGTTCGAGTCAGTCCTTCCACTGTAAAGGAAAAAGAGCCATTATTCCTATATAAACAGTTTACTCACTGCAAATCCATGAATTTGTTGCCTATATAGAATTTAAAAAATTTAAGAATCTATCTTTTATACAAAGGAATTCCAAAAACAAAATTCATTTGGGAATAATAATGCCTAAAATGACTGGAAGCCTATAATTTGACAGCTAGTTGCCACTCTCCATGAAAACATTAATAAAAGTTAGCTTTTGTCCTGCTTTCTGGCATAACAGGTGGAAAGTTAAGAAACAGCTACAGTATTACCCCGCTTTACGCGGTTTCACTTTACGCGATTTCTCATATACGCGGTGCCTCGCCAGAACCGAACTTTCACTTTCCGCGGTTCATCTACCCATATAAGCGCAGAGTGTCCGGCTCGATGCTATTTTTAGATTCGCCCCACCCGCCTGGGCAAGCCGCGCGGTAAGGTTGCGCAGTGCATGTCTCTGTTGCGTTATCACTGACGTCATATGACGTATTGGACTGTGATTGGCCATGCATCCCTACCCCCCCTCTGCTGCTAGCTGTAATTGGTTTAAAGTAATATGACGTGTCCACCCGGGGAGGGAGGGAGGGAGGGAGGGAGGGAGGGAGGAAAGACGAAACTTGACCTAGCCGCGGCAGTTTCATCCCCCCAGGCCACACCGCGTATACGTGCATCCATTGTTCTGTGATAGTGATAGTGACAGTGAAGGTGACTTTGAGGGATTTGTCAGGGAAGCCCTGACAACTGTAACTGATAGTGATGGTGATGCACCTAGTAATGGTGATTCACCTGAGGGCCAGTAATCTGCCCTCTGCCTCGGAACCAGCCTCCATCCCTGTATGCCGACCCATCTCTTCTACTAACGTAAGTGTTACACCTAACTTTTAGTTTTCCTAACCTAACCTTTATTTTTCCTTACTTAACCTTTATTTTTCCTAACCTAACCTCTTCTATATTACTTGTTTGTGCATACCATCATAAAGTTAAGATAAAATTTTTACTACAACATAGTTGTGTGTCGTCAAAAAGTGGAGTTTGGGGGTCGGGCCAGTCTCTTTTGGAATTAATCCCATATGTTCTGTTGTTCCATTTACGCGGATTTCACTTTCCGCGGTGCCCTGTGGGTTCAATTGACCGCGTAAATCGGGGCACTACTGTACTTGTTTTCTAAAAGAGTAAGGTTTAGACTTACAAGTATTTTTCAACTTTACACTTTTATATAATAAACAGAATAAATATTGACTGTGATCAGGGCAAACATTATACAGGTACACCACCGATTTTCCGCCACGCTTGGCTCCAAAGCCTAACCGCATAATCCGTTTTGCTGAACCAACCGAGGTCAGGTAATAATAACTCAACAATACACCTGTGGCCCACTAATTATACACACACCATGCCTCTAAAGCACCATGGACTGCTAAAAACTTAAATTAAACAAATGTTAAATGCAAATTAAATGTGAAAAAGCATTAATTTTGAGCAACATATTACTGTACACACTTTGTACTCAAATGTACTACACTAAAAAACTAAAAATTTTATCTCTTGTGCAAACTATGTGATGTTTATACTCAAATTAATCACTATCTTACAGGGATTCCAGAAATACAAGGATTCCAGCAATGCAAGTTATATTCTGCTAAGTCTAGTCTGTGACATTTTATATGATAAAAATTTAAGCCTAAAACTACCTTCACCCTGGCTGGGAGGGAGGGAGGGAGGTTAAGTGCCCAATCATAATTTTGTACGGACTAAAGGAGGTGCCGGACCATCAGTTCCTGGAAAATCAGTGGTGTACCTGTAATTTCTCAAAAAAAAGTTAAAACGTTTACTTTCAAGAGACAAATATTTTTTCTGTAATGGTAAATCTAAGTCTAGCATAGTATTCCAATATGTACTTACTGTGTGGCACAAAGCGTATGGTGACGAGTGTGGTGAGGACGTTTACAAGGTACCTGTGCACTTTTGCATACTTAGTTTCTAAACTCGTCAGTTCATCACTGCTTACTTGACCTATGTCTCGCAACCATAACTGCCCTAAACGCTGAGTTAACCAAAATACCTGAAAAATAATGGATAAATAGTTAAAACTGTGATTCACAGATAAGAGTGAAATAAACTTCAAATGAAAGTTATGTATATGTTAACACAGTGGAAAGTGAACGTGGACCCCATAGGCATAACTACCCAGTAGAGACAGTGTGGATACTGTACACTGTAACTAAGCCTTCAGTACACAAAGAAGCAGCATGGCAAGTACTGCTTTCGACTGCATTCACTTCCCCAAGTTGTAAATTTAGGGACCCATTTACAGCTGGGTGAACTGGAAGTGCCTGGTGATTAAACCACCAACTTTATCCACTTGACCGCTGCACTCTTAACACAGTAATGAGTACTAAATAATAACTCCAATAGGAAATAAAAGAATTACATATGTTACCAGTAACTACACAATCAAAATTTAAGAACAGTGTTCCATAAAAACTGGAAAAGTGTCTGTTCTATTGGTGTTTACAGTAATACTTCTCTGGGATGAAAAGAAGACTAGCATGTCTAAGGAAAACTGAAGTTGCTACTAAGGCAGAGAAGTCCCCCAGTGGACCACAACACAGCCCAAAGAACTATAAATCTGGACAATGAAGACAAAATGTTTATTATTAAACTTGTTTAAGATCATATTGTGATATATCCACACAACAAATTTGGATAAAATACATCACTAGTTGTTCCAGCTATAAGGTTCAATAATTTAGGACAGGCACGCAGACACAAACACAAAAAATAAAACATCATATGTTCTCATTCTTTAACCTCCTTTAACTTGGTGAAGATTGTTCCCAAGTACAGAGTAACACAGTCAGAAAAAAGTTCTACCACCTGAGTTACTAAAGAGGTCATTCAAGATAATGCTTAACTGCTGAAGCTGAAACAAAGGTAAAGCAGTCAATACTGTGCTCAAGATTTTTTCACAGCATTCAACAAACCTTATTCAAAACTATTTGTAGGGGAAGTATTTCCTCACTGTTGCCCATCAGACAGTCAGTGATTAGTTTATTCACCATCTTCTCATGCTCTGTAAAAAAAATAACAATATATAAATAAATTAAAAACATACATACTGGTTGCATCACTCATCAGAGGCACCTTCTTCCCACAAAATCACACATACATACCACTGCTTCCCAGATCTCCATCCCTTTTACTTCTAGTGTGTAATGTTCTGCTCTCCCTCCTACCATCCACCTCTGAGTTATCCAGGGTGAAGTCTAATATAAAACTGTCAAAAAAATTATAATGATGTAGAGTGAAGGAAAATGCAAACACTAGTGAATGATATAAGAAAGATTTCCTAAAGATGCAGCTTTTAGCAATGATTCAAGTGAAGACAGGAAGACTCCTACTATCAATTATATCCTCACAAACATCATTCTTCACTGACCAGTTATTATGGTATTAAGGGATGGCCGAGATGAAAATAATTTTTCTACAGCTTGGTGGTAAGGAAGAAACACAGTGTTGGCAAAGTGGTCATGTAGCTCCCGAGAGAAACATAACAACCACTGCCGAAGCAACTGTAATCGGTGTAGTCGAGACCGTAGTGGCACAGTAGTTTCCCCTGTGGTCCTTGCTGTGCTGGTAATTGTCTGAAAGCTGGCCAGATCTGAAAAATAGCCAATAATGTAGTGTCTACTAATTCTCATTAATATTCAGTACATCCACTCTATCAACTATGAAGCCATAAGAATAAAAATCTGGGATCTATGATCATGTCTAAACAACAATTTCGTTAGTACAGACAAGTTGTAAACAAACCTCTAAACTTCAACCTCTCAAGGCCATTAGTTGCTCTCTTGAGACTCAGACTAAAGTGGAACAGCATGTTGAATTGTCTCATAATTGATTCAGTCAGCAACAAGTTAGCTGGCCATGGTGCCTGAAAAGAAAAAATAATCAACTAAATACTGAAGTCAAAATCTGTATCACCTGAAGATTAACCACACTAATTCAAACCTAACCAAGCCCCAAAATTAAGATGAATTAAGCTGCAGGTGATCCATGTTTTGTTTTAAATCTTGGAAGGTTCTCTTCCCCACTAGGATGCAGGGACTGGAATCAAGAGCAACATACCCAGTAGTTTGTCCTTTACATGCTTTGATTCATTCTTTTAGCTGCTTTACAAGGTGAATTTCCTTCATTATAAATCTCAAGCCATGCTTTTTTACATGGATTGAATATAGAGAAAAATCTCATGTCCTACTATTGGCCACACAGTACTTGATCTTCACAATACTCTTTATAATTAATGCACCCTATACCTACCTATTCTACACAACCAAAGTATAATCTATTCAATATAAGTCTAATCAATTGAACCTAAACCAAAATCTATCATATTTAGTCAATGTCTATCTATTCAACTTAAGTCTGACCAACTGAACAGAAGCCTAATCTATTCAATCTTAGGCTTGTAATAATTTCTAAACATTTATGATGAACAAAATTTGTATGAGATTGAGATTAATTTATGCTTGCTTGATTATTATCTAAGTTTCAGGGATAGTCCAACTAAGATAAAAGGCAATACAATCACACTACTACTGTTAGTATTGTAAGTCCCTGCCAAAATTTATATATCTTCATATATCAAACCAGGACCATAACTCCATTATGCAAAATTACAAAACATGTTTATCAGACTCAGCTTGGATATCCATAATATGAAGCAGCATACCATATTTTACTTTGATATGCAAAGAATTTCTCAAACAATCAAACAGAAACATATTGAGACTGGCAAAGGTAACCCTACATCCCCATCCTCCTCCGTTGCCTTTAAAATATCATAAGTACTACAATTCTTACAATTCAAACTAGCTCCATGATTTTGGGGGGATGGTATAAGGCATTCCAAAAATGTGTAGTATCTATGCCTATTATTCTACACAAAATGACATCTGGGTCACTGGAATTGTATGACTTTTCAATAATTTCTCTGGAAATACAATTGAGAAATAATTTAGCCACATACATTTACACATTTCCCATATAGAAAAAAAAACATGAATAAAATCAACACAACATCCATTCTGCAATTGTGGGATATTACAATGTAAGCAGGCATTAATGAATTAATAAAGAAAATACAAGTTGACAATCCCTTATCCGAAATCCTTGGGGCCAGAGGCATTTCGGATTTCGGAATTCTTCGGTTTTCAGAATTTTTTTTTTTTTTTAGCTTACCCGGCCACAAGTCACTGATCCACACTGGGGCCTGGGTGGCGAACATATAATAACAATTATAATAATAATAACAATTCATAGAGCTAGGTCGTGTTTCTCACTTGATCTTTTTTTTCATTCTTGTATTTCTTTATTATTATTATTATTATTATTATTATTTTATTATTACAGTATTATTGTTATTATTATTAATTTTATTATATATTTTATTATTGTTATTATTATTATTGTTACAGTATCATTATTATTTTATTTTGGTGTATTTTTTATTACAATTTTTATTTACGATGAATAATTATTATAATTACTATTACTATTACATTTTCGCCCCCCAGGCCCTGATGTGGGTCAGTGATCTATGCCCGGGTGGGCTAATCCCTGTTAAGAAAAAAATAAATAAAAATTACCCATTGAAAAACTTTCGGTTTTTAGAGCTTTTCGGTTTTTGGAATTTCGGATAAAGGGTTGTCAACCGTATTTGTATTAATCTATTCTATATACAGTACTGTACAATACCTGATACTGTATGCTGATATCTGGCAAACCAGTTCTTGAGAGTGCCATGTTTGATGGTGTCTCACAAGCCTTCTTTGAAGAATACTCTTTTACATGGTCTCCCCTCAGTGCCTTCCTACCAGACCCTGTAATCTTATCAATAACCAGCATTCCATCGTTCTTGTCAGCATCTAGTTCCAGATCATCTTCACTGTCCTTGGTGTAATCTTCCCATTTTGCTGCTTCAACTGAATATGCTTGTTGTGCAAGAGATACAGAGAAAAACTGTGCAAGGTCTGGGTAAAGACGAGCAATGCAGTATTGCAGATGGAGAGTCAGGCTGATGCCGTCAACACTCTCACCGCTCTCCAACTGAAAATTAAATAAGAATGGTAATACTGTATTGTATATATACTGTAATATGAATGAGTAGCCCTATATGTGTAATAACTAGCAAAATAAACATCCATTCTAAATTAGCCTGTGATAAACTTTCTATTCTATTCTACCTGACTGTCAACTATTACCGGTACCTCTAAAACTATTCATTGATGCATAAATAATATAAAACATTTATCATGTCTGAAGTAACTGTAAATTCCTTATAAAGATAAACTTGTTTTAAAGTATGAAACAATTGACACGTAAATTATATATACAGTATACTCGTACACATATGTACATACCAGAAAAATATTTAAGTTAATACCAATACAACACTCACTTCAAAATAATAAATATGCAAAATCACTGTATTCATAAGATATTCTAAATGCAAATGCTACGGTAAAACTGATTTTAAACAAATTTGTCAGAAACATGGCAACCATGATTTTTTCTTCATGCCAGCAGCTTTGATAATGTGCCCAGGAAATAAGGAGTTAATTTTAGTTTTAATGTCCCAAGACCCCATTCTTACAGCAAAACAATTACCTTCCTTCAGGAACCATAGAAATACTGTATTGACCAGAATAGTCTATAACCGTACCAGTAGTCTTGCATCTCTGCTAGATGCTTATGGTGTTGCCTACCATTTCCATGCCAGTGATACATAGCTTTATGTGAAAATAATAAATGTCGAGGGTATTGCGGAGATAATGCAATCCTTGATGTCCTTTATTAAGATTTGGATGGCTAGGAGAAAACTTAAGCTGAATGACGGAAAAACCGAGATCATCGTCATCCAAGGAAATAGGAGAGGAGACAGCACAGTTGATTTGGGCTCTTTTAAACTTTGGGGACGTACAACTCCATCCCGTCGATCTTGTTCATAATCTCGAAGTGTACTTTGACTCAAAACTGGATTTTAAAGAGCATATAACTTCAGTAGTTAAGAGTTGCAACTTTTATATTCAAAATCTGTTAAACAGTTTGGATAGACAGTGTCTTGTGACACTAATTTTGTCTCAGGTTGACTATTTTAACTCTTTATGGATCTACCTACCTAATTATCTACTGAAGAAACAATGTTCAACAGGGTTGACAGGCTTATATTTGCTCTCCCACCGAGGACTCCCATTACCCCATTCTACATCGAATTACATTGGCTTCCAATTAAAGCTAGAATGGAGTTCAAACTCTGTCTAATGACTTTTAAGACACTAATGTTTGGTGAGGCTAAGTATTTGGCCAACCTACTAATTCTTCTGACTACACATTCCGAAATGATTTTACATAGTAGTGATTATCCTTCATGCCTTGAGGAGCCTAGAGTAGTATGGGAATGTTATTTTGCTAAGAAACAAAAGCCGAGCTATTATTATTAATATTACCTTGGAAAACAAATGTGTGTAAAATTCATGCATGATGTCACCAGCTTCCATAAGTAGTACAGATCGGACAGCCTGGCAGTGGCGATCTAAATGGTATTCTTCTATCAGTACACAAGTGAGCCTGGCACTCAGCTCGTCTTCTTTACTCTTGACCAAAGGACGAAGTGCAGATGTCAGAAGAGATACAACTGATACTGCTTGAGGAACATCACCAATGTCCTCAATCAAACTGTGTATGGAGGACAATAAAGATTTTATAGTGCTGTCTCAACAATGTTATAAATTACTGGTAGGCCTATTCTCATTTTTACAACTCAATAGCTCATGTATACTTATTCTTAAAAAAATCCACTTAAAAGTTGAGGAAGCACATACACAATAAATAGAATCTGGCTGTTAGTGATGATTTCATTGTAAATCTATGAGTACAGTATAGGTACTGGTATTTAAGCCTGAGAGGTAGAAGGAAAACTCTTCACATATAAGGCTAGTCACTGCATTAATAATCACAATAATGCAAATTAATTTCATGTTTTTAATATTTATAAATTTAATGAAATTATGATGCTGAAAATGACAACTTTGGAGGAATACACACCTAGTAATAGAATCCATGGCTACAGAAGAGGTATTCTGAAGTGACTCTTGGAAGGTATCAGTGAAGGCAGCCAAAAGAAGGGGATCTTCTTGTTCCCATCCTGGTGTTAGATAATTGCTAACCTCAAGGACACTATCTGCCTCTTCCTCACTTTCATCACCATCTTTCTCATCTTCCACTTTACTGCCACCACGGGTCTCACACACAGTCTTCTTTATGTATTTTACTACAACTTCTTCCAAAGACTGTTCTATTGGCAGATAAAGGATAATCACATAAAAAGAATGCTACACTATTCTATAGCAATAAACTGTATGTTATTTACAGATGGAAGGATAAGGCTATCCATGTTACTGATAATTTTTCTCAAAATCAAATAACTTCCTGCAGGGTAGGGATGCACCGAAAGTTAGTTCCAGCTCGTTATTTCCACCCAGAACCTTGATTTTTATGAAGAACCGGTTCCAGCCAGAACCGAAACTTTTCATGGTGGTAATGGTTACTCTTTCATAGATTAAAACATAATTCACTGTTAATGCTTCTTATTTCTAATGGATAATGCAGCATAAAAAATTACTGAATGGTTAATGAACAGTACAGTATGTGTATCAACAAATTATTACATCTTAAATCATATTTATTGTACTGATATGATACCTGATGTATTTGATATATAGAAAATCAAAATCAAAATATGCATAATTATATATAATGATGATAAATTTCTGATGCTCACTGAGAAATAAACAGAAAACACAAAACCGGAGAATCTGATGCTGTATATATTTTCTCCATTGAACTATAACACCCTAAGTTCCGGTTCTGGCTGGAACATTAAAAGCTTCATCAGGTTCCAGTTCATCCGTACTGCAAGGTTATTCTAGCAAATTATATCATAACAAACTAAACAACTTTAACCTGGAAAAGAAAATCCATGATACCCAGTAGGTAGTAGGTAGCTATCAAACAGGGAGGTACTATCGCCTGGGAAAATATTGGAAGCATAATGTGTTGGTAGACCCTGCTGCCATATGGCATCACAAAAATTGTGACCAAGTCCTAGGTTGCTGATCTGACTTCCTGCCTCATTCATACACAATTGCAGTCTCAATTGTTTCTCTTACTTTGACAACACAACATACATCATTTCTCACTTTTGATCTTTTTTAAATTTTTGTATTTATTTATTATTATTATTATAATCAATAATTAATAATAATAATAATAATAATAATAATAATAATAATAATAATAATAATACTGTAATAATAATAATATTAATAATAATAATAATAATAATAATAATAATAATAATAATATTATTATTATTATTATTATTGTTGTTTTCACCCCCAGGCCCTGATGTGGGTCTTTGACCTGTGCTCTGGTGGGCTAATCCCATAAAAAAAAATGTACCTTGATCAATTTCTGCCTTCAGCTGTGACAGACTACATGTGATAGAGGAATTGGATAGAGGCTGAACATCTAGAATAGCCAGCAGTTCTCTTGACTTGCCAACTGTTGTAAGAGCAGCCACCAGAGGTGAAAGGAATTTCAAGATGGTTTTCCTGTAAGCACAAATAGATCAGTTGATAAATAAATTAAAACAAAAGGAAAAACAGGCCACCTAAGGGAAAATGATATGCCCGCAACCCTGGAATCATAAAAACTAGAATTTGAAAAAAAAGAGGTTGACCTGTAGTTTCCTATGAAGAACAATATCGAATAATCTGTAGTGAAGAAAGAAAACTAGTTATTGTTTAGAAACTAAATATTCATCAGACTGATTGACTTTGACTTAAAATACCCTGCAAAACTGTGGGTGTATAAAACTTAAAGCAATGATGAGTAGTATATGACACCCTGTTTAAAAAAAGTGAAATCACCTATTGTGGCAAGGGAGAGATGCAAATACACTGTCATTACCTTGACAGGAATAACATATTATGCTACCAATTAGGAAAGTCAGTTGGGCTACTGAGCAACTGTCAACATCAACAACAGCTGAAATTAAAATGATTTGAACTTGTTCATCATGTTTCTTGAGTGATGACTGGTTCCTGTGAACTAATTACTGTACTTATAAATTTTTCTATTACAGTTGAAACTCCACTGTCCCAGATTCTCTACAGACCACTTAAATTACAGCAATTACTGAATTCAAATATTCAATACATACTAATACTCACATGGGGTCCTGTGTATCACAATTCTGATCATCCTCCTCGAGACTAATAGTAAAAGCTCCACGCCAAAATCTTTCATTGTGTGCCTTTACAGATTCATCCCTGTTTTAGAGTATAGAAAATAAAAATATTTTTGTAGATAAACCAGTCCTATATAAGTAAATAGAACAACTATAAAAGCTTACAGTCGGCAATGAATATTAATTACTTGCAAGAAAAATTACACTGACTACACACAGTCTATGACAATTCTATTCACTCTTTACAAACTGATCAAAAAGAAGATTCAATTGACCATCCATTCATATGCTATAAATATATACCCACCTTTGAATGATGAACTCTTGAGCGTGGTCAACAAGCGTGCCATGGAGGAGCCAGCTGTGGATGATGCTCAAGTAATGGCGAAGACTGTGAAGCAGCAGACGTAAGAGCACCCCCCGTATACCTGCCTCACTTGTACCCTCCACACCCTCACACAGAGTACCCAACACCCTGTAAATATTAACAAAATATTAATATGTAAGTAGAATATAATTTTCAGAGTTTCAAGAAGTACATAAGCAAAATTCTTCTATTTTACCATTAAGAATGAATAAAAGATAATTAATTAAGGGAGACTAAATGAAGGTAAAGTGTTTTTTATTTCAGCTACCTCGTGTTACAGAAGGGAAAGGGTTATAAAAGAAAAACTAACCTTATTGCAGTATATTTAGGATTTTTTTTTGTGGTGGTACTAAAAGCTATTGAGTGCATGGCGAAGATGGTAGCCAACGTGCGGAGCCAAGGACGCAACTCTCCCTCCAGCCAGAGCAAAGTACATGTACATTCTGTGAAATGGAAAGACTAAAAATGTGATGTTTCTGGGGTTACTTCCTCAAACAGTCATTATGAAAATTTATGTACTACAATAGAGCAGCTGCAAATTGCATTTTCTCCATCTTCTCCGAGCCACCTTATGGCTTGGATTTTCTGTGAAATCTATGCTCATTAATGGGTTAATTAATGTTCTACAACTATGTCTTTTTCCCACTTCATGCAGGATGAGCAGAATCTTTGAGAAATTACACACATATTCTTCCTTCTTTTGTTGTCATTCATATATTCTTATTATTGTATTAAATCTTCTACTATGGTAATTCCATTCCACAACAAAACCCCAAATATACATCTAGATTACCTCTGTTGGTTTTCACAAGCCAACATCACCCATTAGCAGCACCTCCTTCCCAATAATCACACAAAGCCATTTTCCCTGCTAACTGACTCATGTCTCATACCTCTGCTTCCTGACCATTCTTTAACTCAATTTAACATTGAAGATCATGATTTTCCCAATTTCTTCATCTTCTACTGCCATTTCTCTCTTTTATTTTGTATTGGTTATCCAGTATGTACTGTATTTCAATATTCCAACCTTTGTATTTTTTATTAACCAATTCTCATTTCTTTTTCTATGTGTTCTTTTATGGCCTATGAATCCTCACTGGTGATCTGCAGTAGAAAAAAACGAGTCCTCAACCCCACATCAACCCACACTGCTTCATATAAACTAACTGTACATACTGTAACAGCAGGTTAGCAATGCCCAACTCTGTAAAAAATAAATCTATATTAAACTTAATTAAAAGAGATGAAAGACTATTGGATTATTATCAACCGGCCTTGTTTCTTGATGCAGTCTTCCAAAGCAACTAGATATGACTGGAAGCGGTGTCTCCAAAGTCGCAAGCCAGCTGCATATGCCAAGATGGTGGCCGGTGTAGGAGGGTCCACACTTGGGAACTCGCACTTGTGCATGAAGGCATCTAAGATCCTTAACTGATTTAGAGGTTCACACAGATGTTCCAGTAAGCTTGATGTGGCACCCTAAAATAAATTATAAAGAAAACATAATACAGTACAGTGGAAAATAATTAAAATAAAATAAATAAAAGTAACAGGGGTGGTTGACTCGAAATCAATGCTTGTACTGCAAACATCATCTACGAAACAGCAAAATTACCTCAAAAAGTAGAATTTATGACTGTTCATGCATAACTTCAGATACCAGTACAGTACTGTATTACGCATTGCATGAATGAATAAGCTATTCATATATTATCATCATAAAAAGATATATATTAATTGAGCATGTAACCTAAAGATTTGAAATGGCCTCAACAAGGTGGTCCTAAGGCTTGAAAAGATTAAATGGAAATAAATTATAAAAATTATTAAAATAACCAATTATATGAAAATAATACTACCGGTAATAGTACAATACCAAAATAAAGTTGCAAAGATTTGGATCAATCTATAATTTACTAGAAATGTTGGGTAAAATAATTCAAAAAGCACATCTGTCAAGTTCCAGTTTTTACTTACTGGAGTTAAACTTGCAATTGTGACATTGGACTTCAAGATGAATGAGCCTTTTGAGTTTAGAATGAAAATATGAGCAGGAACAGGGCACAGGAAGACCCACAAGACCTCCCTCATGACTGCCCACTCACTCAGGTGTTGACACAATCCTCTCAAACCTCGTTCAGTCTCCCTAAGAGTAAGAAAGATAAATTTAAGAACATGAGTGTACACTGAGGAGTTAAGATGAAAAACAATGCAAGTTCATCCAATGTCTTTTAAGGTTTAGGTTATCACTAAGACCAGAAATTACATACACAATAGCCCATGGGAGAAATTGTGTTATGCTTGATTCCAGTCACCCTAAACCAGCAGGAGAAAAGAGCTTTTAAGAATTATCATAATGAGTCTGATGTACAAATTATCAAGGTAAATATCAAATTTTCCATAAAACTTTTATGCACACTCCTGTTAATATCAGTGATCAGTGAATCCTGCACCATACATGCAACCATTTTTCTAGTTAATTTCTCTATTACAGTACTTCTTAACACTGCAATTTTAAGTTAGTCATTGTTCATGACTCTACTGTATTTACTCTCACCATTACACTATCATTTTGTATACAAAAAAGCAGCATGAAAGGTTTTTGTTATTGCTACCATACACTTCTTCAAAAAAAAAAAGCAAAGAAATGCTACCCATCGCACTATCAATACACAAATTTTAAGTACTGCAATAGGAAATTTTATGTTACCACAACAATCCACATTTTAAGATAATAATTATCTGTAGAATACATAAAATAACTGCAACTTACCACAGTTTTGCTACATTGGCAGATGGATGATCAGACAAGGGTAACTGGTGTGGCCGTTTTGACCCCCAGTATTGTATATGTGTTTTAGCCGACAACCAGGACTTTGCTCGGTGAACCTGTTCTAAGAGTTCTCGCGTGGTGGGCTGTTTAAGGGAAGGCTCGGTCCTTAAGTTGCTTGAATGTAAATTCTTAGCTGTGTGTGCCTGTTGCTGGAAAGCCTTGGTGTCTTCATCATCACTACACTCACCATCACTTGACCAGTCCTGAAATAACAATAAATATCTCAGCTTCACCTATTTACTTAAAATATTTCACTTTGTCTGTTTTAATAACAATCTCAATAAGAGTGATACTGTTTCAATTCAATTTGAATTCAAGCTTTAAATTTTTTCCGAGACTGTCACTACTTCGTTAATAGATTTGATACTGAAATCCTATTACAAGCTGCTTACTGGGGGATCAGAGGATTCGTATCATTCCCATAATGAAAGCAAAAGATGAAACGCTAACTTATTTTCAGTACACCTTTCAACATCTGCCCTGCCCACCACACTCATGTCTCCCAAATACTGAAAGCATGGTCAGATCCAAAGGCTGCCCTTTTGAAACAGGAATCCATAACAGCCATATTTGTCCAATCAGCACACACTTTGCACCAAAGCTATAGTCCATAATCTTGTTTCAATATCAATCTGCTATTGTGAGATTCAGGTGCAGACTAATCCATCACAACTTAATTCTCTACCAATCAGTCATATGTACAGTACAGTACACAGCACTATGTTTCCTCACTCACTTTACCACCACAAAACTTTGGATGTTCTTATTCAAAATAAAATACACATATACAGCATTTCAATAAAGAAGTGATAACAGGGAGCAAAAACACATGGAACACGGTAAACACAGGTAACACAAGTGTGACAAAAATGAAAACACTTTAATAGTGAGGGAGATGTGCATGTCTCATTAACACAGTGATAAGTTGCATCATGATGTTGATTGGCAGTACAAGACAAAGTGCATATTGGTGGCTGCCTGGCAAATAATGTCACAGCAACCTTACAGTAGGAAAATATAAGGATCAAATTACTTTATTGTGAATGTAAATGCAGTTTAGGCCATCTTCACTGCTGGGGTAAATAAGTGTCAAAATACAGTACAATACATACATAACCCAAATTATCCATGCCAAGCACAAAATGATTCTAACAATCCAAATTATCAAACAGTCCCCAATACAGTACAGGTAGTCCCCGACTTACGACTGACTCAACTTACGTCCATCCACACTTACGACCTGCTCTGACCTTTCGACCGTCAGGACATATGACCGCAGCAGTCGTGACCAAATTTTTATGTTTTTTTAAATGACACGTGCAGTTTTAGAGGATTTAATGAAAATGAAGTTATTTTTGGATATTAGTACGTAACAAGATAGTGGAGTTAGGTAAACAGCTTCAGTTAGAAATTGATAATGAAGATGTTGAACAGTTGGTTGAAAGTTTAAAAGAAGAGCTCAGTAACGAAGATCTCATCGAACTGAAAGCACACAAAGATGCAGAGGAAGAAGCCAGTCTAAATGTAGAAGAAGGACCTGGACCCCCCAAAAAATAGTTTTCAGTGAAGCAAATGGCAGAGGCATTTGCTACAATTAATAAAGGGATGCAAATGTTTGATGGCATGGATCAAAATTATGAGCGTTAGGCCAAAGTTGACAGAATGATCCAAGATGCACTTGCTTGCTAGAGAAATTTAAAATGAAAAGAAAAAGCAAACTGTGCAGTCTAAATTGGACATCTATTTCAAGAAGTCCCCAGTGCTGTCTCCTCACGCCCCAGCAGTGCTGCCTCTTCACTCCCTCAAGATGATCCAATACCTTCAACCAGCAAGTTTCCACCGTACAGAAACCTGTCTGAAGAAAGCAACATTGATGACCCACCCAGCCCAATCTCCTCCTCTGCTTCTTCCAGTTAATGTAGTTTCCATGTATAATTAGAAAATTATTGAGGCTCCGTGTGCATTCAGCTGACTACATTAAAGGTAAGTGCTCAGTCACACTGTATCCATTCCTCATTATTTATTACTTTTACTGTACATACTGTATTTTATTGTAAAAAAAAAATTGAAAAAAAAAAAAACTTTTGAAAAAAAAAACATTTTGAAATTCTTTTCTTATCTATGTCGGACTTACGACCTGGATTTCGGTCCCTAACCCCGTTGTAAGTCGGGGACTACCTGTACTGTACATTAATCTTTACAGGATGGGTTTTTAAATTGATTGGTAAAATTATGCTAATAACTGTACTGTACACAATTATTTAAAAAGCACAAGCTAAAATTAGGAAACATGCCATAAAAGCTGCTATGAATATTCTGAAGGAAAAAAGTTTATTCTAAGTGACAACCATCAATAAAAAGTGGCATGCAGAAGTTATCAAGTGTTTCTGCCACAACCACATACACTTTAAAAGTCGGCGCTCTGTTGGATTTTCATTATATATTTAAAAATAAAGTAGTAAGGAATAAATTTAATATGGCTGAAAAAGGCAAACTGTGGATGAGGGAATGGGGTCCAAGAGAATGCAACCCTCATCAGATAATTCTTAAAAATTAAACAGCACGCATTGCATTCTCCCAAATTTTATAGCCTACTGTACTGATATAAATAATCTTTAACTGTGTACAGTACAGTAGGGTCAGGATTTATCGCAACTTTATACAGTACAGTACAACGATTTTTTTATATCACGGCTACACAAATTATCTAAATTTTCCTATATATAGCGATAATTTTTTTTATTTTGCGAGGGAAAACGGGCAGTAAATATTTCAAATGTACCGCCATGGCAAACAAATGCGTTATTTGCTCACCATAGGCACCACCGTGTCTGCTCACTCAAGCAGTCACGCTCGTCCGCTCAGTCTTTCTGAGTGAGTGACGAGAAAGCAGCCGACTCTGCTGCAGATTATGACTTCTAAGGTGAGTGTAAATGGGTTGCTAGTGATGTGAAGTGTAGTGACGATAATGGAAAGCTTAATGGAAAAGATTTAATACTGTAACAAATATTTTTGGTTTGTTCGTTTATGATTGTTAAGTGGGGGTGGCAGTGTGTCGTCTGTTGTTCTCGGGATTCCAATTTCTAAAGAGAGTGTAAATGGGTTGCTAGTGACGTGAAAAGTGAAGTGAAGATAATGGAAAGCTTAATGGAAAAGATTTAATACTATAACTAATATTTTTGGTGTTCATTTATGTAGGTGTGGGATTGTTAAGTGAGGGTGGCAGTGTGGCGTCTGCTGCCGAGTCTGGTGTTCCCAGGATGGTGCGTCAGCTGCCGAATAAAGTGTCCCTGAGTCTGGTGTTCCTTGATATTGATGTTGAAATAGCCTGTTGTTCCCGAGTCTGGTGTTCATTGGTGCTTTAGTTAGAAAGAAAATGAACTCTTCAAGTCAAGTTTGGTAATTTTTTGGGCCTCCAGAACCTAACCCTACTTTCCCAATTGATTACATGTAATTATATATCGCAATTTAGTATATAGCGTACATCGTTGGACCCTACCTCGTGATATATCCCGACCCTACTATACAGTAATTTTCATTTATTTTAATTAATTTTAGTTTAACTCATCTTAGGTTGCACACAGAAGGCAGGAGAATAAGAAGAGAGGAAGAGAGAGAAAAAATATTATGATTTTATTTTTGCATGCAGTCAACATTGTTTCACTTGAATACTCTTATATATAGATATAATTTTTTTTTATTAAATATACAATAGACTGTAGAGGCAGTCCCCGACTTACAAAAGGGATACGTTCCTGGACCCTGATCGTAAGTCAATTTGTTCAGAAGTCAACAGTGTTAATTCCATAGTTTAGGTTAGATTAAAGCACAACCCTGCCCATACAAAACAATAATAATATTCCATACATAACAAATACTGTAATGTAAATACTGCAAACAAAGTGATGTTAAACAATATATGTAAAAAGTGTGATTTTAATTTTAAAATTTTGTGATGAATATATTGGGATCCCGTTCGTAAGTGACAGTGATCGTAAGTCAGACGGTCATAACTCAGGGACTGCCTGTACTCCTAATAATGTTGTGGAATTTTGGAAGATTCATCAGGTTTCTAACAAAAGGGTTTTGGGGCCACCCATACAAGCTTAAAGAGGCCAAATGTATGAACTTAGCATAATCCTGATTCCTGAACCACCGGTGCATGAAGCTTCAAGGTCACACTAAACTAGGGGTAAAATAGTTTCAAATTTCAAATAAAACACTATATTTGCTGTCCAATAATTCAAACATTCTTAAGCATTTTTGCTTTGTAAATTGGGCATTTTGTTTCCAATTATGATACCATGCTGGCCAGCTACCGATATTTCACCCCTTGCTATGTAATGACCTTTATAGTGAAAAAATAACAGAAGAAGCTTTTCCTTCCTTAAGGTGACAACCAAGAGCCTGATGGTCTGTATTGTATCTATAAGCTGGAAAAGATGCGAGTTTCTACCACAAAAAAAATAGATTTGGAGAACTCTGATATGTACCAAATAAATTACCTTAAACAAGTTACTGGTGATGTCCACAACTTCAGCTGGCTGTTGGATTTTGTAACTTTTTTAAGAGAAAAATTACAGAATACTGTACCAATCTTAATTAAAGTATGGTTCCACGAATGAATAGAATAGGTGGAAATTTTAAGGTTGAGAAGTGGAAAAGTTATAGAATGAACGATAAACTGGTACAGGCTAAGCATGACACAGGAATGATTACCCAAATAATGGCTGGAAGCATGTATAACTTCCAGGCACAGCATAAAGAGCAAGGAACAAGGAAAGAATTAATATAAAAATTACATGGGAATATGAGAATTAATCATGTATAATTCAGAAATACTAATACAGTCAGGGATAAAAGTTCGTTCCTCGTGGTGAAAGTGAGTCACGGGAATGAGTCTCCAAACTGATTTGCCCCGACAACTGTTTCATCTCATTTGGGGTTGATGCTGTTTTACTTGGGGGATGGGGGGGACTTTTGACCCCGACTGCAGTAAATGTGTGTGTGAGAGAGAGAGAGAGAGAGAGAGAGAGAGAGATATATATATGGAAGAACAGGGTGAAGACCCTCCTATCATATAATTATGTTCACTCCTGCTTTCTGGACGTCTGTCTCCTTACTTTGTTATTTCTTCACTGAAAGTAAGGAGACAGATGTCCAGAAAGCAGAAGTGAACATACATGATAGGAGGGTCTGTGTTTGCTCTTGATTAAAGACAACCATTGATTGGATAAAATATATGGTGCCATAGCCTGTGGTCATTTGACGCCAAACATGAAACTCATAATTTAAAACAATAATATAAATAAAATAAAATCCTATTAAGTTTAAATATCAAAATTATAGTACAACTAATATAAAATCCTATATTAATCTAGAATCACAACCAGTTAAGTACCTTTATTGCAATTAAAAATGTACAAAGTCCACCATCAGGTACTTACAGATAGGGGTTCCTCTGGTCCAAGAACATACTTTGGCTCTTCATTCCTAAGATATGTCCCCCAATCAATTTGCTCTGGAAGTGAGTCAACTGTGCTCTCAGGAGAAGATGCCTTATTCTGTACCTCCTGCACTGGCACCTGTGTGGGGCTGTTGCTCAAATGTAACAAGACAGACAACAAGGACCATTCAACATCAGTCTGAAAATTTCAGCCATGAATGAGAACATTAATCCAACATTGTCCTGTAACAATTGATACTGAAGCTAAAGGTGTCACTTACCCCCACCCTTTATTGTCAGTTACGACAAACTCTGCTTCTACTGTACAGTACCCATGCATCCCCCGCGTTACGGAACCCCGGGTTGCGGAATTTCGCTCTTACAGAATTTGTGAATTATGACCAATAATTTCGCGATACGGCCCTTATTCCCCATATTACCCTTATTCAAGATGACTGGAAAGAGGCCAACAAGTGGAAGTGACCGCAGTAGTACAAAAAGAAGCTGCAAAGGTGAGTACAGTACAATATTTTTATTTATTCCAACTGTACAGTATTTCTCTTCATATTACATGCATATCATAAATTATTTAATGTACTGTATTGTATGTATTTATAATTGTTTATTTTCATTCATAAAAGTGCTTGAATTACTTTTTTGGGGCCAAAAAAATTCCTTAGGAATGCATCTCCAGTTTTATAATGGAAGTCACTGGGAAAATAGGTTTCGCGTTAAGGAATTTCGCGATACGGTCAATTTTCCAGGGACGCAACCCTTCCGTAACGCGGGGGATGCCTGTATGTTCTTTCCTTTTTATGGTAATGGTTATGACAGTGATATAAGTTGACCATAAGATTAAATCCCAGCTACATGTACTAATGATGAGGTTTCCTGAAACCTGAAGCCTAAAAATATTGTGAGCACATTAATCACGTCACCAACAGGAAACATTAATTCATAAAGATTTGTATTACTTACTTGAAAGTGGTCTTTGAAGAGAGGAGAAGCAAGAAATTCCGAGGTAAGGGAAGTCAAAAGCTGAGCTCGATGGTGCTGACCATGGATGGTGAACTTGAGTGCAATACCCTCAATGGAACGACGTACAGCATGGCTGTTTACTGCCAAGCAATGATGATATAACAAGTTGGATAAGACAAACTGCTCACTTCGTACAAAATTTTCTTCGCCCTCCTGAAAATTAAATACAGAGTTAATCAGATATTATCTACAATAATAATGACGATGATAATTACAAGTACTGTACAGCCCTTTCCTACCATTGTTTTTCTGAAATTTTTGTTAGGACAAAATTTGGTAGGTCCGTATGAGGACGCCACAATAGCGGTTAAAAAATATATCTCAGTCTCCGGTATTTTTTTCTCCAAATCTCAGTACTGTACTGTATAGGTACTCCTGAACATGCTGATTCCGAATCTATGGTCCACAATTGGATTGCATAATGGCACTTGGAAGATCTTAATTATATTTTTTCAAATGTAATTAGAGTACAGGTACAGTACTCGCAAATTACAGTACAGGTACAGTACTCGCAAATTACAGTACCGTACTGTACTATGTTGTCATCTCAATTTTATTACTTAGTATCATCCAAACAATATTACCTAAAAATTTGGTGCAATTCTATGAAGTCCTTCTGGTCCTAATGGTCTCGGTAATAATGGAGCAAATGGCTAACACCAGAATGCATTGTTCAATTTCATTCATTTTTTCCACAAATGTTCTTTGGGTAATAGTAACTAATAAAAATTATACAGCAACGCACAGAATCTAAAAAAAACTGACCTTACCAACCAAAGAGTCCTACCTAACCTTACCTAACTTCATAGCTGGGGGGGGCAGACCCTCCCCCACCCACCCTTTTAAACAAGGTATTTATTCATTTATATATTTATTTATTTTTTTACGGGGATTAATCTACCAGGGCACAGGTCACTGACCCACATCGGGGCCTGGGGGGGCAAAAATATAATAATAATAATACTAATAATAATAATAATAATAATAATAATAATAATAATAATAATATAAAAAATATAATAATATAATATAATACTGTACAAAGGACCATAAATAAATACCAAATTAAAAAAAAAAATTGTGAGAAAAGATATACAGTATGTATGTTGTGTTGTAAAAGTAAGAGAAACAATTGAAGCCCTGCAATTGTGTGTATACGAAGCAGAAAGTCAGGTCAACAACCTAGGACTTGGTCACAATTTTCGTGATGCCATATGGCAGCAGGGTCTACCATTAGACAACACATTATGCTTCCAATATCTTCCCAGGCGGTAGTTCCTCCCTGTTTGATAGCTGCCTACTACCTACGGTAATACTGTACAGTATTGCAATAAACAGCAACCACAGAATTCCGGAAATTCACTACACTCAATCAACAGAACTATTTTACAATGATCATTTTCTTATATTACATTAGCTTAGGTTAGGTGGTAATGATGCAGGTTACAGCAACCACAGAATTCCGGAATTCACTACACTCAATCGATGGAACTATTTTTTCTATGGTCATTTTCTTATATTACACTTCCGTCGCAAATTAATAAGGAAGTTATTGAATTTTATAAAGAATAAAATCAGAGCACCTGTTGCCCCTACGCTGTTGCTCAAATTGTGTTGGTTCATACGTTCGCTTACCTCCCGCGCATGTGCGGGAGGCAGCCACCAATCAAATCGGGGGTGGCCGTAGCCAATCAAATCTAGGGCGGGGGCGGCAGCCAATCAAATCTAACATAAAATCTCAACTTTTGATTCAACCCATTAGCATTCAATATTCGGCGTGGGTGCTAGGATGTGGGACATTTTTAATCAGCTGCAACATGGAGCCACAACGTGCTGGATGCGGTTTCGATTACTGGAAGTTTATCGTATTATTTTATTCTAAAAATAAGGAAACTTTAGAGAACAGAGGAACCCACGACGCATTCTGGTCTCTGTCTCAGACTCTGACCCTGACTCGGAGTAAGGTAAGAAATACTTGGGGAATTTTTCTTTATAAACCGATCTTTCTCTCGCTGTTATTAATATGTATTTCGTAATGTTTACACAATTCTAAAACCCTTTTCTTCTACGATATTTCAGTTGGAAATTAAGGATAACTGAGATATTAAATTTTCAATATTATTAAATTCGCTCAGTCACAAGTGTCGCCATATTTTATTTACCTTGAGATGTTATCTGCGCATCACACATGTGCAATATTGACTGACGTCATCCAGTCGTGACCAATGATGTATCGATATCATCACGCAATTTTTTTTTGACCAATCATTTTATTTTCTTCAAAGGAAGCAGCCTGGGTAATTTCATTGACCAGTCTCACAATGGCCGTGTTGGAGGTTGGTTGTTATTTGTGCTCCTACGACTATTTTAAGTTTATTGCCGAGTTTTACGAGAAAGACGATCATTCTATCCAATTCTTACGTATACCTGGTACTTCCACTTCTAACTAAGGTATTGTACTTTCGGACATGGCGCGCCCCAAAGTTTTTAACTACTGAGGAGACATTTAGGTTTACTTTAAGCTTGGCCTACCGGGGCTAAGGGTAAGGTTGGGTTAGGTTAGATGATCCGTTTTTGTTTTCTCACCCACCCAAAAACCCCATTTCCCAGGCTCTCCCCCTATTTTTGTTGGGGTGGGGGGGGGGTGGGGAGGTGCAAAACTAGTGATTTCCAGCTAATATGAATATCAAATTAGTTCGAAACTCATCAAATATCATCGGAAAAGCATATTTTTAATATCCAAACAAAACCGGTGCATAAGTAAAAATTAACCAAATACCCTAACAGCAATTTATATTCTCGTGGAGGCTGACCATGCGATTCTAGGGTTATAACATAGCGTTTGAGGATCCAGGGGCAAACCCCCCGGTTAGGGTCACCAGGGATCCGGGGGCAGGGGGTTAAGTAAGGTTTAGTTTGGTTATATGGTATAAGTTAGCAAGCACAGAGCACAGGGAGTTTAGAACACGCAATAAATAGAACTATTATGAGGGGGGGGGGAGGGGGCTTAATCACAAACAAGTGATTTACGACAAAAACGAGTCAGATTTGAACTAATCGCATCAAAATCCATCAGAAAATCACTTTTTGTTTCTACAAATCCCATAGTTAGTGTAATATGCACATTTACCAGTTAGGTTAGGTAACATTTTTTAATCAGATTTTTTGGTTGCTGTAATCTGCAACATTACCCTCCCAACTACCTGTACTAAACAAACCATTACCTTATTTGGTCACTTTATAGTATCACAACGGTCTTTATTTCAATATTAAAAATAGGTTTTTCCTATGTATTTGAGGAGTTTCGAACGAATTTGATATTCATTTCCACCGGAAATCAAGTGTTTTTTTAGAGCCCCACCCCACCCAACAGTCATACCAGAAAAAGTTTAACTTCTTTTTTAGAATAAATAAATTAATTTACCAACCAACCAAGAAAACCTTACAGAGCGAAGACGGAGGCCTGGAGCGATGCGTGAGCAGGGGGTCAGACCACGATCAAGAAGACCACTGTAGAGAAGGATATAGGGGTAGTCATCGATGATAAGCTGACGTTTTCTGACCATCTAGCTGAGAAAATCAACAAGGCTAATAAAATAGTGGGTATTATTAGAAGAACTTTTGTTCATCTGGATGCACCTATATTCAAGGCTCTGTACACTGCTCTGGTTAGGCCACACCTTGAGTATGCTAATCAAATTTGGTGCCCATATCTCATTAAGGATATTGAAGCAGTAGAGAATGTACAGAGGAGGGCTACCAAATTAGTACCACAGATCAAGGATTTATCTTATGAGGAAAGACTAAGGAAATTACAGTTACCGACACTGGAGTACAGAAGATCTAGTGGGGACCAAGCGGAAACATACAAGATAGTGTGTGGCATTTATGACCGGGCATGTACAGCAGGAATGTTCCAGATGAGGGAGGCTGACACTACCCGGGGGAACTCAAAGAAGATCTACAAAACAAGAGCGAGGCTAAATCTCAGAAGACATTCGTTCACGAGTAGGGTTGTCAACAACTGGAATAGTTTACCTTTGTGGGTAGTGAATGTGGAGACGGTGGAAAAGTTTGAAGCAAAATTAGATAAATACTGGAAAAATCAACAACAAGTATATAATTTTAGGGCACAATTATCCGCCACACACAGCCACCGTCTGAGTAGAGAAGAGGCTATTGAGCTGGAGAAGATCATCTGTGAGTATCTGTGAGTAAGTAAGCAAATCATGGTGACACTTGTGACTGAGCGAAAGTAATTACCTTGAAAAATTAACATATAGGTTATCTTAATTTTCGGTGGAGATATCATAGAGGAAAAATGTCCTAGAATTGTGTAAACATTACAATACTTATTATTAATACGGAAATAAAGACCGGTGTGATACTATAAATTCACCCATTTTGCTTCATGCTCTGTTTAATCAATTGTTTCATAAGTCTTACCCATCAACCTACCTGGAAACCTAAAACGTGAGTGATGAGTTCTTTGGTGAGGGCGTCAAACTTGCCCTGACCAGACATAATGTTCTAGACACCCAAAGTCTTCTTATTATTATTTATCACACATCACGATTCTATGCAATACGACCTGTGACCTACTGCGTGTTATCTTATCAGAGAAAATCGCAATTCACAGATTTAAGGCGATATAATTACACTAAATACCGTCACACCACAGACCCAACTACCGACGGGCCATTTAAACAGCCTTCGGTACTCGGGTTGTTGTGTTCCCATAATCTGCTCGGCGATGAGGAGGAACAACAAATAGATCCAAATCATTTCTATTTCTATTTATTTATCATATTCACCATAATTATTATATTATAATTTTGCAGTGCCTTCTATTTTATCATAGCATGACAACTATCATATATTTTGTTTATTTTTGTATTGTTATATTTGTCTTGTACGAGCAACTATCTGTGTGTGAAATACTACTACTACTACTAATTGTCTTTTTTTTTAAACGTGGCCTCCAGCCTCCCCTAATAGCCACACCTTCGCCACCATTTGATTACCTAATAATAATAATAATAATAATAATAATAATAATAATAATAATAATAATAATAATAATAATAATCTTATTTAGTTGATATTTAGGATCACCTCAAGAATCGTCACCCCAGAGTCCACCTGAAGAATCATCACCCCAGGTTGTCCCACCTGAAAAATCATCACCCCAGCCCACCACCTGAAGAATCATCACCCTGTAGTGGATACTCTCCCCTAAAACTACCGTCTGATCACCTGCCGTTCGCTTACCAGCCAATCAGCTTACAACCAGCGACGTCGACAGACTGTCTCAGGTACGGACGTAGGGGTACGATAGCCGACCTAGCTTGGACCTTACGCCCAGGATCAGCGCACCAGCCGTCTCGCGCGTACTGCACGGTGATTGACCCCGCAGAGTTCACACCTCGCGTCTCTGATCCTAAACAGCCGTATAAATACGCGTAGGCCTGGCTACCGAGCTCATGTAATATAATTCTAAGAGATGTGTCAAAAGCATTTGATAAAGTCTGGCATGAAGGATTGAAGTTGAAAATAATCAAATTGGACATGCCTTCAAATATCACAACACTACTATGCAATTTCTTAGACAACAGAAAGGCCAAATTAATCATCGACAACCATCTAGGACAAACTTTCAACCTTCATAGTGTATACATTATACACTGTATACACAGCAGACATACCGTAACCACGGCAATCAGAATATATAGCATATGGAGATGATGTCACACAGATAATCAGGTACACAGGAAAATACAAACAAATGATGGCCATCAGAACAAGTAGAGAAATAGAGATAATAAATAACTATGGAAGATAAAAACCAATGTCCAAAAAATCAAAATAATTCACATCGCAAAAACAAACCCCTACTCCATTATTGTCAATAACCAACAAATACCATATGCTGCCAACGGAAAAATATTAGGACTCAAGATAACCAGAAACGGATTAATCCCCCACATCAATGAAAGAATAGCAATTGCAAAATCACTTACAAAGCTCAGAAGATTCCGCCAATTAAACACCAGCACACAATTGCACCTATACAGAGCACTGATCAGACCACACTTAGAATACCCTCCGACACCTCTGAACACAATCGCAAGAACAAACAAACTTAAATTTCAAGCAGAGCAAAATATAGCCCTCAGAAGAGCGGCAAAACACCAACTACCATACACACAAACAGTACAAAACATACAGTACACTGGGCTTGCAGCTTCTTCAACCTTGCGCTGTGAGTCTGTGACCCCTTGTGGGGCGAGTGTCCTCTAGCTCCAGGTAAGGGCACTCGACTGAGTAGTGCCCTTTGAGATGCTTATACACCTCAATTTGGTGTTGTCATATACAATACCTGTATTTATAAGATTTACGCAAATAAGGATATGGAGATAGAAGTCATTCAGCATGTGTATATACATAATGTAATGGTAAATGGAAATTGATTCACATTGTATAATGATAACCAAGCCAATGAAATTCAAATGTCCATGGGGTATTGTTTGTCTAATAAAGCTGAACACAATAATGCATCGACATTTTGTTATAACTAAATTATAGCAGTATAACATAACTTTTTTTTCAAATATTATAAAGAAATTATGCATCTAATTACTCTCGGTGATTAAGATCCATTTGATATTGATGAGAGTATTACAAGAACTCTGACTCACATGAGGAGTTCTTTCAAGATAAAGTTAAAAGAGTTTATATAGACATGAAATATTCCTTAGTGTTAGAATTTGTAGAATCTATTTAGTGCTTAAAAGTAAAAACAATTATTTTATGCAAGTATTATTGTCGTATGAAATTAAATGAAACTTTTTACACTCATAACATTAAGGTTTTTATTATAAAATTCAAGTAATAATTAAGTATTTCTTTGCCTTAAATATATAATTGTTTTATTGTTGAAATACGTGTACAGTTTTGTAAAAGTATCAAAGAAAACGGAAATTCAGTAGATATTTTAGGGGACACATCATATTTTTAATGGGTGCATCTTCTCGATATTGAGGTCAATTTCGAAACAGAAAGTGCCAAGCTGCAGTCATTTTTTAAAATCTTCCACGACTGGGAATAGAGGCCGAGGCAGGTTATATTTTTTATTATTAATATTTTTTACGGGGATTAAGCCACCCGGGCACAGGTCACTGACCCATATCAAGCCCTGGGGGGCGAAAATATAATAATAATAATAATAATAATAATAATAATAATAATAATAATAATAATAATAATAATAATAATAATAATAATAATAATAATAATAATAATAATAATAGTAATAATAATAAAAGTAAAAATAAAAATAATAATTATTACAATAAAAAGTAAATACATAAAAAATCAAATAGTGAGAAACGATATTTGTATGTTGTGTTGTCAATAGTAAGGGAAACATTCGAGACCCTGCAATTGTGTGTAAATGAGGCAGAAAGTCAGATCAGCAGCCTGGGACTTGGTCACAATTTTCGTGATGTCATAAGGCAGCAGGGTCTACCATTAGACAACACATTATGCTTCCAATATCTTCCTAGGCGGTAGTACCTCCCTGTTTGATAGTTGCCTACTACCTACAATTAGTACCCAATAAAGAAAGATAGATGTATATGTCCAAGAAATCGTCACACAAATCCACACTGGTTGCCTTATTATTTCCCAATATAAACATATAACTTTTTTCATATTACATCAACAAATCCTTTAAAGATGCTTGCCTTTCACTGTGTGTCGTAGAGTGGAGTTATTGATCATTACACAACAATTATCGTTTGTAGAAGAGAATTTAGATCTGGAACTTGACTCGAAACTTACTTGAAACTTGACTTTTTGGACCTCTTGACTCTTGGTGTGAGACAAGACTTAAATTAATACAGCCCTGACACTTGGCAGTCAGAGATGAAAGAATTTTAAATGCATATAACAATGATATATATCTTCATTACACCAGGTGTCTTTATGCTACACTTAAAAAAAATGAAATCAGAATATAGCCTATCACCCACTCGGAAATACTAGAATTGAAAAAAAAAATCTGTAAGTTGCTTTTACTATTTGGTTAATTTATATACTACTGTTAGGTGATATGAGAATTTACCCGCCCGAACTCTTCCAGAGGAGCCAGGGGTTTATGAAACAACTCTTCCTTTATAATCCAGTATTACTTTGAGAGTGAGTCAACAGGTACAATGGCGAACACAGAAAACAAAGTCTATATAATAAGAATTGCATAATTATAAAATGGGTGAATACATCTTACTTATAAGTATAATGAACTATCTAGGAATGTTAAGAAAAATGTAAGGAAAGCAAAGAGAGACTACGAAATCAGGATAGCAAGAGAATCCAAGGCGAATCCCAAGGGATTTTTCCAGGTATATAGAACAAAGGTCAAGGACAAAGTAGGGCCTTTAAAGTCAGGGGGGGGGGAGGGAAGTGATAGATGACAGTGAAGAAATAAGCACAGCATTGAACAGCTACTTTTTATCAGTTTTCGCAGAAAAAATTCATGAGGAAATTCCAGAGGTGGAAATAATATTTAGAGGAGAGGAAGAAGATAAATTAAAGAATATCACTATCAGAAAAGAGGATGTTCTTAAGAGGATAAATAAATTAAAGACAAAATCCCCAGGCCCGGATGAAATTTTCCCTCCAGTCTTGAAAGAGTGTAGGGAACAGATTAGCGGACCCCTCGTAAATTTATTTACAAAATCATTAGACACGGGAGTTGTGCCAGACTTGTGGAAACAGGCAAATGTAGTACACATATTCAAAAAGGGAGACAGTACATCAGCGTCAAATTACCGGCCGGTCAGTTTGACGTCAGTAGTGGGGAAACTTCTTGAATCAATTATAGCAAATAGCATCCGAACGCATTTAGAGAAAAGCAAATTAATCTACGACTCTCAACATGGGTTTACAAAGGAAAAATCTTGTCTAACAAATCTGCTGACTTTTATAGGAAAGTCTTCGAGGTAGGAGATAATGACGAAAATTACGATGTTATTTACTTAGGCTTTAGCAAAGCATTTGACAGAGTACCGCATCAGAGGCTTCTGAGAAAAGTTAAGGCTCATGGTATCGTGGGGAAAGTTTAAAATTGGATAAAATTATGGCTCACCGATAGAACACAGAGGGTCAGCGTAGATGATGTTAAATCTGAGTGGGGCTGTGTAACCAGTGGGGTTCCCCAGGGGTCAGTACTAGGCCCACTCTTGTTCATAATCTACATTAACGATCCAGATACTGGTATCAGAAGTGACATAAGCAAGTTTGCGGATGACACCAAAATAGGCGGCAGATTAATTCAGGGCAGGATGCAAATGCACTTCAGGAGGATTTAAATAAACTGCAGGAGTGGTCAGAAAAATGGCAAATGAAATTCAACACCAGCAAGTGCAGCGTACTTAATATTGGAAGAACAAATACTGTCAATGAATACAGCCTTAACAACATCAACCTAGAGAAGTCGACTTGTGAAAGAGACTTAGGGGTACTTGTAAGCCCAGACCTGCGGCCTAGAAAACAGTGCGTTAATGTTCGAAATAAAGCAAACAGAGTATTAGGTTTTATATCTAGAAGTGTAAGTAATAAGAGTGCAAAGGTCTTATTGCAACTATATCTTGCGCTAGTCAGGCCGCACCTCGATTATGCGGTTCAGTTCTGGTGCCCTTATTATAGAATGGATATCAATTCACTGGAGTCGGTGCAGCGAAAAATGACGAAAATGATTCCGGGACTTAGACACCTTCCATATCAAGATAGGTTAAAGAAACTAAACTTGCATTCCCTAGAAAGACGAAGAGTGCGGGGAGATATGATAGAAGTATTTAAGTGGGTGAAAGGAATCAATAAATGGGATATAGATAAAGTTCTTATAATATTCGAGCAGGATAGGACTCGTAGCAACGGATTTAAGTTGGATAAGTTTAGGTTTAGGAGGGAGATAGGAAGGAACTGGTTCACAAATAGGGTGGTGGACGAGTGGAACAAGCTTAGCAACTTTGTAGTAAGTGCTGGAACGCTTGAAAGTTTTAAAAGGAGGCTGCATCGATTCATGGATGATAAAGAGTGGTAGTAACTCTCGACAGGAGCTGCCAAGCACAGGCCAACCGGCCTATTGCACACTCTTTATTTTCTTATGTTCTTATATGGAAATTATTGTATATGAAATGACTTTCGTCACCAAAATTTGTGATCAAGGTGTCAATCCCAACAGATCATTCAACTTGATGATGATGATTATACGGAGAGAAGAGAGCAGTGGCTCTGAGAGTGGGAGAAGGGTATAGTACAAGGTAAAGTTTAGAAGTGGGAAGTAGAGGAGAAGGTTAACAGCAGGTGGGCTATCCACCTTGCGGAGACGTGTTTTTTGTCTTCCGTAACTGTGCTGCGTTGAGAGGTTCTTGGGGTTAGGGAAGGCCGGTCTCAGCCAAGCTAAGCTAGGTTGTTCTAAGTTGTCCTGAGGGCATATTTTGTTAGGGGGGGTCTCTCCAGGTCCTTGTGGCACTGGAGGGATGATCCCCATCTTATAGTTATTTTTATTGTTATTTCTTATTGTTATTTTGTTGTTATTTTGTATATAGAGGCTCTGGTTCTTCGTTATCATTTTTCCTGCTTCTAGGCCACCATCCGTGCGATGTGTTGTTCAACTTATCTTGACCTAATACGAATCTACACAATATTAATTTTATAAATTAGAGTTATATAAGTTATTTATGTGATAACATCCTCTTTTATTTATTAAACAGGTTATATTTACAAATTCTTATTATATATATTATTTTAACAATTAATTATAAACTCAAAAATGAAAAATTATGTTTATGAGTGTATTTAACTCCTTAGTTTTCCCTTCCTTCTAAACCGTCCAACATACTTAAGGCAAACGAGCAAGAATCTTGTAACTAGACTCAAACAGCGTAAATATAGTGTTATGACAGTTCGTTCATTGGCGATAATAATCTTTGTACGTATATTAACTAACTTTTATCCTCTTCGCCACTGACCGAGCCGCTTGAAGGGTCAGTCACGTCTCTTTTACGCACTGTTGGCAAGTAAGCCTACTGGGCATGAACTGCCTCCTGAATATAAACTTGACGTAATTCTCATTTACTGTGCATATTGGCCTTGTTTTAACTACTCATACAAGGATCAGTCCTCCCCCCAACACTATACACTCACGCGCCATAGTTTCGATGCACCCTCTACCCCTACTCCTAGCTCGAGGGAAGTCGTAGTAGTCAAGGCTGCAAACCGAACGATCCCTCTTGTATAGTGATACTTTTTACTTACTTTTATCCTCTTCACCACTGATCGGCTCGTTAGCCGCTTGGGTGATCGGTCACGCCTCTGATTATATTTCCTTTTCTTTTATCCTTGAAAGAGCTCACACTCGGTGCCGTCACAACACTTTCTGGTAGATTGTTCCAAGAGTTCACTTGCGGTTTCTTCAATCTTGAGCTGTGACCCCTTGTGGGGCGAGCGTCCGCCAGCTCCAAGTAAGGACACTCAACTGAGTAGTGCCCCCTGAGATGCTTATACACCTCAACTAGGTCCCCCCTTGCCCGTCTGTCACTACAGAAGATCCAATAAACTTTTATCTATATTTTAGTATGTCTAAAATATAAGGTAACGTGCTTCTCAAATGATTGTTACAAGTGGTGACAACCCAGGAAGGTTATTACATATATGATAGTTTCACAAGTAACTGTTATACTGTAGTGGATACTCTCCCCTACAACTGCCGACTCATCTCCTGCCGTTCGCTAACCGGCCAATCAGCTTACAGGTAGTAGGAGCTCCATTCCATGTTTAGAAGCTCCAAAAAAGTTGTTGGTAGCGAAAGGCAGAAGCCCCAGCGACATCAAGACTAGGGCTGCACGGTGATTGACCCCGCACATGTCACACCTCACTTCCCTGATCCTGACCAACCGTATAAATACGCGTAGGCCTGGCTGCGGAGCTCTTTCTATTCTACTCTACTCTCCAGAACCAGCAAGACCTCCCAACAAGCTCCTCACCCAACAGGACCTCTGAACAAGCTTCTCACCACACAGCTCAGCACTGCACTGTACATACAATATATATACAAAAAAAGCATTGTGAGTTTCTATTCTTACCTCCATCCTGAGTGTGAGATATCTTACATATACGTACGTATGTGAGCCCATACAAAGAGAAATAGACAAGCAAAGAGAACTTGACAACTGGTCACATACAGTACGCTGCAATACACACTAACAGTCACCTCAACAGATACACAGTTGGTAAAGGTAGAGATATTATATTCTCCCCATTACTGTTGTAATGACCACGGTCGTACACGTCAGTTAACATAAAATCAGACGATTCATATTACGCTCAATAGCTCACAAAACATGTAGCTGTGCCTTCTTTATCGAGTCTCCCATCTGAGGCGTCCGTTTTCTCATCGCTCCCAAACCAGGGTGCCGTCCATTTTCTCTGACTTCCTGAAATCAACCTCTCCAGTGTCGGATTAAGCTTAATAGGGGCCTGAGGCACAGATCAACTTAGGGCCCCCTACCCTGTCACTATCACTGACTTGGGCTGGCTGTGGTTGTGGTGGGTTGCAGGCGAGGAAGTCCTCAATACTACGTTGACGACTAGCATTGATGTTGTAGTGGAATTCTCCCCAACAAACGCTGTTTGTCGCTGCCTAGCCGACCCCACCAATTCCCCAGTGTATGCCTCGTGGTCTAGGTCAACCAGCGCCGCCATACACCACGGAGCAGGGGTCAACTGCTAAGCCACGCCTACCCCCGCTATTTAAGACCTGACCTCGTGGTGACGGTGGTGATCTCTCTCTTTCTACCTACAGCCGCAGCCAGCAACACCACCACCTCCGCCGCTGTCTGGCGGCCTTCGCTCCTCCTCCGCCTGCCTGGCGGTCCTCTCTCCCACCGGCGAGCATGGCGACCCACAAGCTGTCCTTCTCTGAGCGTCCTCACCAACCAGCTCTCTCTACATCACGCTTGTAACCATGCTGCCTTCCCAGCACCAAGCTGCATTGTACATCCAATACAACATGTATATAGAGAGCACATTGTGAGTTTCCTTTCTCCAACCCATCCTGAGTGTGAACCAAATATCCTAAACCCCACAATGTTGTCGAGATAGATCTAGATATATGGCTCCATAACTTTCGTCAGATGGTTATTAGACTCTTCATACCGATGCTTGTCTGGGTCGTTGTCAAGGATGAGCTTAATTTTCTCCCCCAACTCGACGATTTCCTTCATATTATCATGGCTTGATCCAGGTAATTCAAGGTTTTCTCGGGTGGTGGTGGTCCCGCTGAAGCCATTGTGAGGGGAATAGCGGGCACAAGAGAGAACTGTATCTGCTGACTGAGAACAATGAGACAGGCCCAGCTAGGTCAGCGACTTCTACCCTCTGGTGGCAGGGCACGTCATGTTACATTAGACCAATCACAGCTAGCGGCGGAGGGATGTTACATTAGACCAATCACAGCTAGCGGCGGAGGGAATGCGTGGCCCAATCACAGTCCGATACGTCATATGATGTCAGCGATAACGTAAGAGCGGCCTAATGCGCACCACTCACCTCGCCGCTTCCTGCGTGGGTAAAAAATGGCGCGGCAATCTGGACCTCTCCAGCTGCTCGCCGCGTAAATGACCAAATTTACCGTGTAATTATAGCATTTTCATTCTGGCAAGGCACCGCGTAAATAACCAAACGTGTAAACAAAAACTGCGTAAATCCAGACTATACTGTACACTGTGTTTTGCAGGGTGTGGTTAGAAATGTCATTGTTTACATGGCGCTCGCCTCCTCCTGGCTGGTAGGCGGAGCTGGTGCCACCTCCCGGGTGGGGGGTAGAGTGGATGGAGGGTGCGCTGCTGCCCCCTAGCTCTATATCGGCACACTTGCTTCCACTACCCTCCCCCTGAATATAACCCATGTACACCCATCCCAGTTCCTCCTTGACTCCTCCCTCTTCTGCTTCAAGCCCTGCAGGAGCTTCTTGTGCTGTTCCCTCTGCATTACCGCGCAATCTGGGTGAATGAATACACTCCGAAATGCCTTGCTCCTTGCCAAGTTTTTTGCCTGCCGAATAACCTCCCATTTCTCCTCCTACCTCACTAGTGTGATCCTGAGGGGGCGAGGCTTATCCCCTGCTTTTGTCCCAGCCTCCTCACATCCTGGGGGGTTGATGGCATCTTCAGAACCTCTGTACAAATATTCTTAAACTGCATCTTATCGTGTGTTATCCTACTCTGTTCCCTCCGCCTGCCTCTTTATGGACTCCAAAATCTATTACATTGTTCCTGAGCTGGAAACGTTCTAAAATTCTGAAATGTAATCCTATCCCCATGAATAGGCTTCTGTTGATTTTCACTGACTCTGTTCAGAAGTGCATGCCACCTTATGTACTTGTAACCAATATAATTGTTGCATTGCAAGCTCAAACACTGATTAGATTAACATTAACCTTAAGTAATTAATGTAGATCCGTAGCACAAATTTTCAAAGCATGATGTGTACTCGTACAGTGACTGAAATCGATAAACATGTCCATGAAAATCCCAACTAACTCTTGGGGTATAAAACAGTGTGCTACTCGAATAGCCATTCTGATGGATATTTGCCAGACAGCAGCCAACACTCCTGACGACAATATCCAATTGGTGATTAGAACAGCAGGAACATACCTTCCCAATCAGCTAAATCACTTGACCCCAGACTGTACCTCGACAACCTGAAAAACTCTTAGAACCAGCTAAATTGTGTTGATGACCTTGAATAGTGCAGACATCCTCATGGGACAACTTGCCAGATAATGTTGTGACGGCACTGAGTGTGAGCTCCTTCAAGACCGGACTTGACCAACACTGGGGCAGGTAGAGATACATTCAGGAGCCAGTGCATGCCAACAGTGTGTAACAGAGACGTGACCGCCTGCCCAAGTGGCCAACGAGCCGATCAGTGGCAAAGAGGATAAAAGTAAAACAGCTGTTCGTCATATGGGTATTGTGAGTGACCCACACTCCTGCTGGAGGGCAGCTGTTTCTTGGTGACCCACACTCCTGCTAAAGGGCAGCTGTTTCTTGGCCTTCCTGACGTGGTTAGAAGGCTTTTTCTCTACCCTAAAATTTCTTACTACTTACACTGGCCCAGGCACCTGCAATTGTTTTCAGCTTTTTTTTTTAAGCATTTGTGCCGAGTTTAGTGCCATTCCTCACTAGATTAGCGCATCGAGCTGATGTAGAGGCCGTGTGCTTACACTCATGATATTATGCAGCCATTGTTTTTAATCTCTCACCAGTTAGTCATGCACACTGTATGAGTTAGTGATCGCTTTTCCCCCTACTGTGTAACTTCGGGATAGCTGACACACAACCAGGACCCAGTGGGAGTGAAAAATGACCTATAAGTGGGAAACGAAGCCAACCAGAATGTCTTGGTAAGAAGCTGCTGCTTAGTCTCAAGGAGAAAGGAGAGACTTTGGATAAACTTGAACGTGGTATGGGTCCTACTGCAGTGGCTAAGATATATTTGTAGTGAATGAGTCTACAATATGGGGTGTGAGAGCGAAGAAATAGCAGATAAAGAAGTTTTGTGCAATTGTAGCACAATTGTGGCTATAGATGGGCTGAAATTGTATAAAAAAAAAAGAAAAAAAAAAAAAAGCCATTGGGCTGGGATTGAAACATGGTCATTACATATCTCGAGTTTAGTGAATTGCGAGTTTAGAAGCCGCTAGATGGTACGAAGTGATCGCTAAACTTGGATACCCACTGCCATTTAGTGCACTTTGTGGTAGAGTAGAATAAATTTAGTTGTCTGGGGTCTTTGGGGCACTTCAAGCAGTCCCACAATATTTTTAGTTGCCCTGCCCTGGGGTTTGAGTCCAGGCCTCCCTTAGGTCTGGGCCCTGATGTTTTAAAACCTCAAGAACCCTTGTCCAAAATAAAATAACAAAGATAAGGCACTTCAAAACTTGCCAAATTTCAGCGTTTTAAAATTCTAACAGAGAACAGTTACGTCATCAGTAACTGTTGGAAATACAGTAAAACAAACTAAAAGACAGAGATAAAGTGCATAAACAATGGTGAAAAAAGATATAAACAATTTCGGCATAGTGCATAGGTAAGGCCCATTATGTGTTAGAAACAGTTACAGTGATTGTGATGAATTGAGCATCACAAGAAAAGAAATATCTACTGTAGGGAAACATAGGGGGTAAAATGATGACTCAAAAAGGGCAAATAGAATATGCACTAAGAAGACTGGTGAAGTGGAGTAACTATATATTTGTGCCAAGCAAGGCTCTTTGCAGGAAAAGTAATGGAACCAAATACTGTATACTGTACAGTATATTTCAACGGCATCAAATAAGCAATCAGACAACGTATATTGGAATTTCAGTAACTATACCCCAATATATATGAGATGCTTTCACATGAGAGTAATAAAACAATAGCTACCTAAATTCATGATATTTTTTCACAGTATTAAAATGGTCAGAAACATGAGCTGTTTTATAAAGCTGTATACACTTATTAGTGTATAAGAAATAGCCAGAAGGATTACAATGTATGTATCCTTTAATTGTACACATATGTATTTCTATACCTAAGATATACAAAATGTGTAACTACCAAATATTCTATATATAAATTTACCGGGTACTCTAATTAAACAGGTATCATTATGTCATAATATTTCCATATAAAATTCCAGAAAATTTACAAGAGTAATTTGTGACATGATTTTGACACATGGCAGAGTCTATAAGAATAACACATATGTCACATGCAGTGTCTTAACAAGCTAACTAATATATATATATATATATATATATATATATATATATATATATATATATATATATATATATATATATATATATATATATATATATATATATATATATATATATATATATATATATATATATGCCTGTATAGCCTTACACTGCAGTAATGTAGTTTAGACCACTGACTGTTCATCAAATTGAGATGGAAATGTCTGTCAATAAGATATATTAAGAGTGAGTGATAATGATATACAGTATCCTCAACAGTAGTAGGAGGATAAAACAACCGCTATGTTATTAAGTGAAATCTGAGAAGCAAAGTGTGTGGTTAACTATGTCCTGTGGCAAGGTTTTTGATTTACAAACTTCAAAAGGCATACTGTGAGAATAGCATTTTAACAGTTCTCTCACCATGCATGACTTTCCTTTCAATTATTATAAAAAAAACTTGCCACTCTCACACTTCATACGAATTCAGAATCTGCATATACAGAATCCCGTGTTTTTCGCGTTTTTTTTATTGCAGTTTTGACCATTCGCGTTTCTTTTTGTCTAAAAAAAAATATATATATATATATATATATATATATATATATATATATATATATATATATATATATATATATATATATATATATATATATATATATATATATATATATCCTTTAAAAACAAAAAATTTAAATTATGCGCCATTTTCGATATTCCCCTGTGCGGTGTGGCAAACAGACGCCACCCTTTCCCGCCTCAGACACCTGCTGCTCCGAGAAGCCTCAGCCCACACGTGCCTACCATACTGTGAACACTACTGTGATTACCTCTTCTATTTGTCCTCCCACGTGCATTCCACATGGCTACGGGATGTAAGCCAGCCTCATCAAAGGCAAATATTACTAGCAAAGACTCTAAAGTGACCAAGAGATCAAGAATAGTGATGACCTTAACGGAAAAAAACAGTTTTATTGGACAAGCTCAGAGGTGGTATGAGCTATGGTGAAGACTGACAATTCATTTGTCTTTTGCCAGAATACAAGTCTTCAAGTGGAGGAATGTGGGTGGAAGAGGACTGGCTGGCGTGGCTGCGTGAGGGCGGGCAGACGCCGGGACAGCAGGAAGAGACTGGCAATGAGGGTGTTGTCGACCTCAGCAAAATATAAAAATTTTTATTCACTTGTAAATAATTTTTTTTTGTATATAACTGTGTTTACGTTTTTCCATTATTATACTACAATACTGTATGATTAGTTTCAAATAATGATGTGAGTAAATGCCGGTACAGTGCATCAGTGATCAGTGTGACCACTGGGCCGTGAGTGGAGAGCATGGAGTGGTTAAGTGCATGACCTACCTGAGCTGTTTGGTGGTTACAGGTACAGTGATTCCTAAAAGAGTATTCATGGTTTTGGCTTTTCGCAGGAGTTTCAGGAACGTAATTCCCGCGAAAAACACGGGATTACTGTACACATAACTTGTAAGATGTGTTCAGTACATAAAAATGCTATCTAGGTATATATCACATAAAAATCTATTTACTATAATATGAATATATTAATATGTTACAGTTGCACAGAAATAATTAAACTATCCTGCCCATGATAAATGTTTTCCTGCAAGTATTTAAAAATCAATATCACTCACTCATGAATATAATGTAACATACAGAAATTGCTACTGAATGTTTTCATAACTTCTGAGTCTTTGATCACCCTTAATACAATGCTGCAACATAACACTATATATTAATATTTTATATATTCATACATGAAAATGTGCATTTAATATGCCTTATCCATCTCTGGATAAAAGTACTGTACAACCTGAGTACAAGAACAACTAATTAGCACTGCCATTAAAAAATAAGAATTTATCAATGCCTAGTTTGTAAAATGGTCTACAGGACATTGGTCTCAAATGCCTATCCAGATATATATCTATACAAGTATATATATATATATATATATATATATATATATATATATATATATATATATATATATATATATATATATATATATATATATATATATAGTATATATATATATATATATATATATATATATATATATATATATATATATATATATATATATATATATATATATATATATATATATATATATATATATATATATATATATATATATATCATTCCAGCAGAACAGCTTACTCAACCAGATCCACTTGATATACAGTACCTGAATTGAAATTTATTTCACAATACAGTACAGTAGTTATGTCTAAAAAAATTTATAAATCATTTTGCCATGTATTTATCACAAGTTTTTTTGAACATTTAAAAGATTATACTATTAATGTTCAAAACTAGTGGACACCTACAAACACTGAAAACAAACATTAACCATTGGTGATAAACAAAGGACAATTAATTATATTCTTTCCTTTGTCAGGTAATTGCTTAAAATTAGAGCCCTACAAATATTAACAATATTGTAGGTCAGCATTAGACATAATTATTGACTAGTACAGTTGTGCATGCCTGTGGATGGAATGTTCATTGAACACTATTAAGGCCAAAAATGGACAAGAGAAATGTGTGATGGAATCACCTAGTTGGATCTTTTAATACACTCAAAATATATACTCTTTACCAAGTTCATCAATACAATCATTCATCCATGAAGAGGATACTACAAACGTTTTTACCGAGTTCACACAATTAGACTCACCAAAGAACAGTCTCTCATTGTTGTTAATTTTTCCCTGAGTTTCAAAAAAGGAAAATTTCTTAAAAATATTTTCTATAGCTCAAAATAGATCATCACATCCATCATGCATTCCATTCACAGTTCTAAACAACCATGCATCAGCTCTCTTCTCTCACACTCTTCTTGCTAGACAAAATCTCTAATAGCACATGAGGGAGCAGGAAGACGAGAGATATGGAAATCCATGAGTCTTATGTGCTATACAGTTTGAAAACATATATTTACTTAAAACATGAATTAGAAATACATGATATAGATTTGAAATAAATAGATTTATCTCTTCCAATATAAGTTATATCGTACTAGTATAATATTTAATATATGAAACAAAACAAGTTTATAGTCTCTAAAGATACAGTACAGTGCTACCAATCTGACCACTCATGAATGCTGCCAAACTCGTGTCACTGTTTATAGAAACACTTGAAAATCTTGCTTTCAGTCAACCTTGAATACTAACAACTACCCGGTATAGGCTGTCTAAAAAAATAATTAATATTGATAATGCAGATAAAAAAATAAAATAGTGGGATAAAGTCATCAAAGTCAAACATGTAAATACAAAACTATGAGTGTCTTTAGTGTAGAAGTCAGGGAAATGTAATTTTAGTCATGTTAAAAAAATAATTGCTCGTGTGTGTAAATCACTAGGATACTCTGTATATTATCTAATTTCTCTGAGGGGAAAAGGGAGCCATTACCAGGATGGGATGTAGTCTCACCAGACAGTTAACAGTGCGGTTCAGTTTCTACCAAAAGTTTCAATGCAGCTTTGTTAGTGATGGATTAGTTTGGCTAGGTTAGTACCTGGATATTTAGCAGAGATAAGTAATATGGCAGGTTAAACAGAAAGGTGTTGGTTTGAAAGATTATGTAAAACAAGAATAAAATAATGTTTGTCAGGATAAAGGGTGATAATGATGACATCTACCAATCAGGGTGAGGACATCTGAAGACTAGGAAGAGGGTCATGCTCAGTTTCAGTTGACCTGTAGGCCCTCAGGTCAGGCTGGGAAGAAGGATGGGTCTCTGAGAAGATGCCTGTAAGGGTAATAAAATTAAAGCCACTTGTGAGAAGGCTTATCAGCAAGGGTGGCAAAATAACTCAAGGGTAATACAAACTTAAGAGGGGATTAGTATATCTGTATGTTATAGCCAAGGATAGAAGCCTCATTTCCAAACAAACATTACAAACCATCATGCAGTTAATCTAAAGAAATTATATACAGTACTCATATGCATCCACTCAGAAGTGCAGCATGCAAAATCAAAATCTGGTACGAAAAACATTCCATGAATTGGATAAGGATGATAATCCAGGCGATTTCTATCAAATTTCTTTTAATTCATTAATACATTCATGAAACCAAGTCACACACCAATTATACGTGAAACAGTATTCACCATAAAAAAGTAGCATGGCAAAGATACCCAAAAATCACTTGCAAAATTGAGTCTAAAGAAGAGATGACTCCTCAACACATGGAAAAAATATTACTCATGGATTTATTATACTTAATTATCTTATCAAGATTTTAAGCAACTTTCTGGAATTGTTCCTTGGTATCCAGGCTATTTAGGCCATGTTTTGATTTTCTTCAGCATAATAGGTCTTTGAAAAGTTCAGGAGGCATATTTTACCATGGGAAAGTTGTTGAAATATTATTATTTAAAACATATAATTGGTGTGAATTTGATATTATGAACTCCACTTCTGAATAAATAGCAGCCTTTACACAGTATGTAAGCATTTAGCTATAGGAGTTGGCAGCGTCAGTAATTGTGTATAAATAATTCTTTGTACACTTGATCCACCCTGTCTGAAGAGGAAAGTAGTTAATGATACCATATAGTAATGGCTTATAAGAAGTACAGGTATCCCCCGATCTATGATATTCTGCTTTAACGATGTGATGTATTAAGACCATCCCCTATTTACAATGTAAACAATCCACATGAACGATGGTCATCTTCTAGCCAAAGCACTTGACAGTCACAAAAAACATGGCAAAAATCACTTCACAGTCACCAAACTGAGTACTGTATACAGTAATGTGAACATAAGTGATGAGGATATCCTCTCACTGTAAAGTAAAAAAACAGATAATAATAAAAACACCACCAATACTGACTGATAGTCATTGAGTTACACGAATGTGGTCATGTTGGATCACCACAAAACATAGCTTGGTACTGTAGTGCACTGGGTGGCCACTTGGCAGCACGCATGTTTGTTGTTGTCAACATGCGCATCGCCAAGCGGCCACCCGGTATACTATAGTACCAAGCTAAGTTCCATTGTGATCCCCCATGGCCACGATCATGTGCCTCAATCATTATCGGTCAGTATCAGTGTTGTTACTTATCATCGGCATTTTTTGTTTTTTTACCATAAGAGAAGACATTACTAACATTCACATTGTACAGCTCCTCCCCAACTTACGACGGGGTTAGGGACCCAAATCCAGGTCGTAAGTTGATATGGTTGTAAGTCGAAATTGCTTAGATAATACATAGAAAATCTAAAATGGGTGTCTCTTTTTCTTCTCGGCACCACAAAACTCTCACTTTTAAGCTTGCCAGCCATTTTAAAGTGAATTACAAACGAAAATTTTGTCTGTGCACTGAAGTTCGGACTCGAAAATACGTAATTTGACAAAATTTTGGTAGGACTGAGGCAGGTCGTAAGTGCGGGTGGTCGTAAGTCGAGTAGGTCGTAAGTCGGGGAGGAGCTGTACTCTGTTTTGGTGAGTGTGAAGTGATTTATTTGCTGGGGTTTTTTTTTGTAGTGCTTTGTCTCCTGTTGTCAACACGATGTGAACAGTGTCAGCTGCTATCATTTTTTTTCACGTTATCATCATTTGCTCTGCTTTTATGACAAGTGCTTTTGCTCTGTTTTTGTGAAGGTGAAGTGAGCAGGGTTCTTAATATGTAGCGAGTGTTGTCTAATTTGTTTTATGTATATTATTAATATAGGATTCTTTTTTCAGTGATTCATGTGGGTGTTGGACTGGCTGGGAACGTATCCCATTGAACCCATGTTATAATGATCCCGACCAGTGATGGGTTTTCAGGAACCTAACCCCATCTTAAATAAGGGGATACCTGTACTGAATTGGATAAACACTTAAAAGTGGTGTATATCCCAGCTAAAATTCATAAAAGTCAAACAGGAGATATAAGTGTGTTATATACTGTACAATATGTAATAAAATGCTGAATATTGTATTCAGTTTATACATCAATTATTCAAAGTTGTGTACAAAAGCTCACTTCCATTTGTGCAGCTTTTCTCGGATGAATGAATGGAAAGGACATTTCATTTGGATGAACAGGAGTAACACTAAATGCTCCCCGCTATAAGTGTCGGGCCATACAATCGTAAACCTACGTCACATCCTGGAATGTGTCAAAGTTGTAAGATCAGAGTTATACATATATATATATATAGTATATATATATATATATATATAGTATATATATATATATATAGTATATATATATATATATATATATATATATATATATATATATATATATATATATATATATATATATATATATATATATATATATATATAAAGCAAGCAATTCAGTACATCATTAAAGAAGAGAAATAGGTTGGCTGTCACTAACCTTTCTTCTTTTTGACGACATTGACAAAAACAAAGGCTTCCTAACTTAAATTTGTTGTTCTACACTTCCCCTAGAAAAATATATACCCATGTAAAATTTCATTTTAATATCTAAATTGACCCAAGAATTACTAGGGATAATTTTTTTTATCATGAACCACCAGCAGTGACCTTGGCCTTCAACACAGACATATGAATTTGGTGTTTACAGTATGTCTAGTGGTATATTAATGCATAATCACTGAAAAAATTTTCATAAAAAATTTCAGCATCAGCAATGATATAAGTACACACGTGTACACACCAGACAATGCTGACCCTTCACTGTCTTGTAACCTTGAGCTTTGAGACAGACATAAGTTAGGTAGTTAGGATACAGTATTGTCTTGTAATGATACATATCCTTCATAAAGTCTTTTAAATTACCTGTATCAATGACAGAGTTATACTCTGGACAAATTGAGCTTTAAAATTCACCTGTGGGCTGAAACATTCATCAAACCAGGACATCTAACCAATACACATGATGGTTAGACTGTTTCCCATGTTTGACATCACCCCATTATTATTTTTGGAATGTACAGCCAGAGAGATGTAAAAACATGGATAACATTATATGCCCCCTCTATTAAGGCGTAACAAAGAAAATGTCAAGAGGTGATGGTAGAAGAAAAGAAATAACTACAGAATTTGTGGAAAGCCCTCAGCCAGGTTTAGCAAGTGTCCTTAACCAGTGACTTTGTGACTCTAAAAAGACAACTGCTCATCCTTGTTATTCAAAATTATAGGATTAGTTGTACTAACTTGTGTTTGATTAACTTACACACTCACAAGCACATGGATCCATAGACACATATATGACATACGTGATGGCAATACAACTTGGCCCAAATTGGCTGAGGGTTAAAAATCAACAACCGAATTAATAAGACTCAATGTGACAATAATTCTGCCTGTTCCTGTCTGTATGGGAAAAAAGTGAGAGATTATGAAGCACAGAACAAGAACATGCATAAAAAATTAATGATTATGTTGAATTGCCCAGAGAGAAACTGCTGGAGGAATTTTGCCGGGCAGCATTACATAAAATATGTGGCGTTGAAGTAATCTATAGAACCAAAATACTTGGACACATCTTATATAAAAAATACATATTTAACAGTCAAACATTCTGGAAACTTACACTGAAAAAAAAAGTAGTAGTTTTCACATTTTTTTCATCCCATTATTCATTCTTTATTAAATGACCAAGATCCTTTAGGATGTACGTACTAACTTCATGGGAATCTCATGCATACAATTAAAAAGAACATAAGTTAATGTACAATCTGAATCATGCAGATAAAATGGATCATGTATTCAAGCTAAGGAACAGGAGAGTAGGTCTGCGCTTCAGTAATGTGGTGCCGGGCCTCACACCCGGACAATGGCTCCACTTCTTCACCACCACCACTCCTCTCTGCAAAAATGTACCAATGTGCATTTTCCCATCATGTACATATGCATTATTTTGTCATGTCAGACAGATGAAACCATTGGATGAAATAATTATTACAACTAGGTATATTTCTTTTCTAATAAAGTATCATGAAAGAAATACACAAACTTTATCAGACTGCTAAATGGTGACCTAATAAATTGACAAAAGTCATTCTAAGAGAACAATATTAAGCAACTAAATACCCAAGTGACAAATTAGGTAGATCACTTACAAGCCTTTTTTTAAATTAAAGTATACTGTACTGTATTATATAATTTAATCCACACTTAACAGTAACTGGAAATTTAAATAACTCAATAAATAGGAAAACTTACTTTTTGACTAATTATTAATTCAATATTTATTATGGTAATGACTGTTTAGTCAAGAGCTATAAAAGACAAAATATCTATTACAGTACTGTATACAAAATAAAGAAAGCTCTACAATACAATGAGAAAAGGCTTGTAAGAGCCCTCCAAAATATATGTACAATACATAGTATACTGTAAATGTATACAAGCACAGTCTACAAAATCAATAATGCCTACTGAATGACTATGTCTATATTGTGCCCATGAGACTGCCGGTCAGAAGCACTGAGGGCAAAACAGACATGTGAAAAAACATTTACATATACAATACAGGTATAACTTCTATTGTGCATTTGGTTCAAGTGACTATCATCTGGCTCTCCTTAAATTCAGCCCAAAAGGATATCAAGGCAATGTAATAAGCAGAACGAACTGATGTGAACCATTCACTAATCAGTTGGAAAGTTAAAATTCTTTATGAAAGTTGAGTATATGAGGAAGTGTGTGGAACATTCCTTCTACTTGTTTTGTCAACCCCCTTCCTGTTATTCTCTACATTGTCTATGAAGAAGTGGTGTGGATGTTGGAGTGAGTTTGAGGGGGTGAAGTGGTTTCATGGATGATGGGAATGTGAGTGATCCAATGAATGTTTCCCATGTTAAATAATTAAATTCTTCATCCTAAAACATATACAGTACAGTATTTTTAATTTTAAAGTTTTAAATTAAGGTAGCACAGATAAAAAGTTTAAAAGAGTAAAAAAATTATTAGAGGTGGGCCAGAAATGAAGGAGATTACATGACAATACATAGGAGAAAAGGTAGGAATAAGAATTGAAAAATTTCATTAGGGAAAGGTGTACTAAAAATGCAAAAATAAAATTAAAATAATATGAAGATTAATAGGATATCACACATTCAAGAATATTTGACTAGATATATAAAAATGGCAGCAAAACAACACCTCAGATTGGTACACATTTTAAGGTATCACAGTAAGGAAAAAAGATGGCTGAAGATCTTTTTCTTCACCTTTTCAAGCCTTTTTTCACTTACTGTAGAGTGGCTGGAGTTAACAGCAACCACACACACATACATTCTCCCCTCATTTTATGCCATTCTTTCAACCATTCTTACTGCTGTGGCATATATGACTAAAATTGCCCTCTCACAGAGAAGGCTGCATAAATTACATCAAGTGATATACATTACATAGTTAAGTAAGCAAGAGTAGTGGAGATAGTACACTCAAGGAGAAAAAAGCTATGGTAGGGTTCTGTTGGATATGTGCACTGGAGGGAAGCTTTTAAGAATATACTGTACAGTACTATTTACAGTAAACCACCACTATATTGTGGCCAACATTACCTTGTCTCGTGAGAGAGAGAACAGGGCATTGGCTGGCAACTTGTGCATGAGGCAGGCTGGCTAAAGGGGTGACTTGTGAGAGTTGCATCAGCAGGAATCAGTGACTCAAATTCCCTAAGAGATATAGCTGTAGTGCTGTGTAAGTACCACTAGTGAATGGATTTCATGAGATCAGAAGACAATCCTGTTTATTTCATAGGATTAAGATCCACAAGTAACACAGCTAACTACATCATGACAAGTATGTGGTTATATTCGTGCAATCTAGCAGTGGCTTACTGTATTGTACAAGCTATGCTTATCAAGTTAATCTATCAGCTATGAAAATGGATGAAGACAAAATAAAGTACAGTACAATATTTGTTAAAGAAGAACATTTACTGTTTATAAGTTGATTGGAAGGAAACTACAGAAACTGAAATATAGTGAAACAGATTAATACTGAAGCACATAAAACAACATTGGTGGTGTTTGAGGGAGGAAAACTGGAATGTGATATAAGTGTATGGAAGAACAGAAGATTGTCAGATTCACACATACTGTACATGTTTCGGTCACTCTCTCAGAAGAATAATAGAATGAAAGCTGGGATGGTAAAATAATTTGAATTACAAGTTAACTGAGCAGCCCGAAGAAGATTAATTATAGGAGAATATGGCACAAAAGTACAACTACTGATTGCTAGAGAAACATGAGTCTGTAACAGTGAAAGGCATGATGAGTGCAAGTGGCTGAATTTTTCTATATCAAATGCATTGAAAATAAAAAAAAATTAACAAGGGAGACAATAAAATTCATTATCTAAAAAAAAAAAAAAAGACAATGTAGAGAAGAGATGAAGTCCTGTACTGAGGTGAAAACAGTAGTTACCAACAGATAAATTATGACTAGTATTCACATGAGTAAATTCAGTAAGGAGAAAAAACAAATAAAGGATTGGTTGACAGACTAACTAAATCAAAGAATATGTGGAATGTGTGAAAAGAGGAAGGTACAGTCTCGTCCAAGATTCTTCGAACACTGCTGGATGCATCTGGCAACTCAACGCCTTTTGTTTACTATAATACGTTGTATAATATAGTACGAAACAACAAAGCCCAACCATTAAATTAGGCAACGGGAAACTAAGTAACCAATCACCGATCACTTTTACTTTTATTCATAATTTTCACTAAGTACTTTAGTAAACAAACGACCTTGAGTTGCCGGCAGTCTCCAGTAGTGTTCGAAGAATCTTGAACGGGACTGTACATATATGTGCTAGGTTTATGGTGTATGAAGGTCCCATATTAGCCACTGGGCTGTATTGTCAAAGGCAACCATGACAGATGACGACATACCGTGTCCACTGTATCTATCTTCATAAAATTCTAAAAACAAAAACAAAAAAAAACACCAAAATCCACATAATTCACTGTGTCAAACATAATCACACATTACAAACTGACTAGAAAAGTTGAAGTACAGCATTTTAACCGTACATATCTCATTTCTCATTCTAGTTTTTTAAGCTGTATATCTGAAGAAAAATGGTACCCACAGAAATACTAGCCATGAACCTTACACAAAACCCTATGGATGGAAAGTCACTCTCTGGTGTAGTTGCAGAAATTACAATTTGCCTCATAAGTCAAGCTCCTACCATCTTTCTCCCTGCGAGGTGGCAGGAGGCACAGTATAGCCAGGGCCATAGTGGCATGCCACACAGAGTGCACATAGTAGTAGTTGTCATGGGTTTCAAAGAACGCATAGCAGATGAGCCCTGAGGCAGCCAACAGCACTCCCGGGAGGAGACAAGTCAGCCAGTAGTGCCTGCTGGGGTAGCATCCTCTTTGATGTTTACAATGCCAAACCTGCATGAAAAGACATTGGACTGGTTATCACTCTTCATCCAAAGTTGGAATTTGGAATAACTCGGCAAGGCCAGAGCCCCACATGTGCCGAGTTATCGAGGGTTTACTGTATATATCATTTCTCACTCTTGATCTGTTTTTTTTTTCATGTTTGTATTTATTTATGGTTCAAATTTTTTGCTCCCCCAAGTCCCAATGTGGGTTGGTAACCCATGCCCAGGTGGGCTGATCCCCTTAAAAAAAAAAAAAAAAGACAGCTTCATCATTAAGTGGATGTGTTTGTGAATATTTTCCAACCCTTCAATACCCTCACATCTATCATTTGCTTCATTTATGGTACTGTAGCACATAGAATGACTTTACACATATCTGCATATAAAAATTGAATATTTTCTTTCAAGAAACCCACTCACCCAAGATGATGCCATGATGACAAAAGCAGAGGCAGATGGCACTACAAATACCCACAGCCCAGTGCGGTCATACTCAACCCCCAATGCAACAATCTGCAATGTAATCAAGAGAAACATTACCTTTCAATCCACAAAAACTTATTTCTAAAAGTGGGCCTAACAGATATTTCATGGAATTTCCATTACAAAAGATTGTAAACATCTAATAATATCTCAGAACTATACTCTGAAACTTACCCCAAACTATACAGTACCACATAAAATACCATAGAACTATACCCTGTAACTTACCAGAGAACTATACCAGGTAATGTATCATAGCACCAGGACTTACAATAGGACTAAAATTCACCATAATATAATGACTAAATGGAACCTTGAGCTACCACAATGCCATGACTCACCAGCGCACCAGCAACATGCAGCAAAGAGTAGAGAGAGTGTGGGAGGTCTGCCATAGCGATGAGAGTAACCCAGAACGAGAATATGGCTGAGTAGAAGTCACAAAACTGCATGACACTGAGTCGCATGAGACAGAAGTTGTATGCTTCCTGGTCACATGCGTGGTAGAACTGTGGATGAGCATGTAACTTGAGGGATTAATGACATAGATCAAAAGTGTTTGACCTGATTCAAGGAAATGCACCGGTTATAAATGTCCTATAAATTATGCAGTTATTGTTATCAAATTAGTATGCAGTTATGGGGTTCAGTTTGTTATTATGACTGCAATGAACACCTAAACAGAAAGGACTGATATATGCAAAATTCTCATACTGACTAGCAAAGAGTAAGAAAGTGACCTATGGAGACAGCCAACATGCTCTGACTGGAAATTGCCAGCTACTTTCACATAAAAATTAATAGCAATGGAAAAGTCACTTCAACTCCAAGAGAAAGTATTTTGCACGTGAACTTTAAAGATGAGGGGAGGTTTGTAGTTCTTGAACATTTGGATATTGTTGAAGAGCCACAGCCGATTATATTCCGTAAAATACGGTAAGCTGTACAAGTATTTGCAGGGTTTCACAGTATTACAAAACTTGCATGTATTCAGTATACAACTCCCTGATTCAAAGTGGCTGTCCTGCACTGTAAGATTGGCATGTGCTAATACTGTAATCTGTTGTCAGTTTCCATGTGAAAGTAGCCTTCTAGCCTCTGCCTGATGGGTCTATCATGTATCACAAACAAAATTCCATCCTAAACACAAAAATCATCTAATGTTGCAGTGGATGATGCAAATCAACAATAAAATTACTGTAGTTTACTAACTAGTATAAATATTCACAATACCAAATAAACCAATACATATATTAAACACACCACACCAATCTACTCTTAACCTGTTTTCACAATAGGATGCACCAGACAACATCATATTCAATGCTAATCAGCATAAAGAATAAATATGAGATTCTTGCAATACCAAAGATTAATACTGTATTACTTAGTATACTGCATATTTTCAATTCACAGTTAAAAATTGATTACAGTATAAAAGCCAAGTAGTGCAGTACTGTATTACAACATTTAGCTAAAGGAATTAAGTTGTATCATATTACCGTAGAAAAAACCATGGTGAATGCATAAACAATGGCCTCAGCAAAATATCGACGTTTAAGGGCAAGGAAGATGGCTGGCAGGAAGAAGAGATTTGATAGTGTGAGTAACAGGGTGGCAAGCAGAAGTTTCCAGTTGGGTGTGGCCTCAGAACTGTCCGTACATCCCCAACCACGATAACCTGGTGTCAATGATCACAATATCTTAATTATTAAGTCATATGTATTTTTTTTTAGTTTTTGGTAGCATATACCAGGTACAGTACACAGATATAGTAAAGCATGGCAAAAATTTAAGTTGTGTAAAATAACTTCTTGTGAAAATATGAAATCACACAAATTATACAAATTCAAGTAATGGGATGCAAAAATTCATGTCAAAACAAGAATGCATATCAATATAAAACATTATATATGAAGAAAAAGTAGAGAACAAGGAAAAGATTATAGGGAAAAAAATTACAACGGGTAACTGGACTCCCTTTAGTGACACTTCTGCATGCAACCCTGATGCCAGGTACTACAACACCATTATATGAACAGTATGTATGGTATAGAGCTTTAAGAGCTTTGAAATAATGAATGTAAATTCTCAAACAGATGAAAATCACACAAGTTACTGCAACATCATTTTTGGGGGGGGGGGAGATATTACACAGGCGATGTAATGTTTAGGAGTGTATAGTACTACAGTATCAGTTCATAACATTATGTGTCTATGCCCTATAGATGAAGAACTGAAGGTTACATAAAGAGGGAAAATGCTTGTAACTTCTGCATATAAATGTAATATTATGGATTTAGAGACCAGATTATCTCCACTGTCAGTTACTATATACAGTACTGTACAGTACTATGATTAAAAAGTAAAATACTAACCTGCATCACAAACACACGTGGAGAATATGAAGCCACCAGATATATACTGGTAGCAAGAGCCATATCTCCCACATTTTCCTTGTAAACATGATGCTGACGTCACACCAAAAATCACTGTCGTCACATTCACACTACACCCCACAACTTCACTGTAATGAATGTGACAGGAAATATTCAAAAACTAATTCAGCTTGGGGTTTAAAATGATAAATTAACAATACCTAACATTATAGTTTGTTAAGGAATTAAGATATTGGTATACTGTACTCTACCTAGAAGTGATGCCGTTACCCATTGTCTACACAGTTTGATACAGGAAAAAGTTAAGAAGTGAAAAGAACCAGTTAACCCCAGCAGGCAATAGGATAATTAGGATGGATTATTCCTTCAGTGAAATACTATTCCACTACATTTAATATTATCAGTACATCCTCTTTCAAATTTTAATATATACATAAAATGGGTAAATATTTAGATAAGTCTATTGCGACTTCCGTAAGAATAATCACTGCAAAAATGGAATCACTAATCTGAAATTTGTCATCTATTTTTGACTGATAAGGCTTTGTGCAAAAAAGGGGGGAACTGAACTGAAGAAAACTTAACAATTAAATCTTATAGAAACACCATAAAGAGAGAAGCTTAAAGTAAAAAAAATATGTTTTAGATAATTCTTGCAACAGAAAAGGGAATGATATAAATTCTACTCCTACACAAACATATCAAATTAACACAAACCTGGCATTGCTTAGATAACATCCTGGGCTGAGAGTAAGGAACCAAGGCCCAGGCTCTGGGAATGGTATTAACACCAAAGCAGCAGCATCATTTAGACTGGAAGTATTGACTAGGAGACTGTAGCCTTGGGAACATTCACCATTCACATCTGCTTCTTCACGTATTCCAAGGGAAACACATCCAGCTACACTAAAATTGTGCTTACTTATGTTCTGTAAAGGCATATGTGTAAACATGTTAAGTAAATTTTTATATATTTCAGTATTTGATGTCAACTAAATCAACCTAAAGTGAAAGGTAAAAACTTCTCTTTCAATAGAAATTTACTTTCTTCCCTGTGGGTGTGATATAAAATCTGAGATCTTACTTTTATAAGACATGATGATCTACAATAACCATTATTATTTTTACAAGAATACCTCCTCAAGTCAGAGAATGGCAAGAAGGCTATGACCAGATAATGAACAGCATTAATACCAATTTACAACACAATTCTCCTGAATGGGTTAATTACCCTAGATTTTTAAAATATGAAGTACTGTACAGTATTCATTATTGAAGGAAATTATGAGTCTAGTATTTAATAAACTTACCATAAATGGAGAAATAGCCAGTTCCACTGAAACTGTTCCTCCTATGTCAATAATGGGCTCAAGGTTAAATGTAAGCAGTGTTGGGGAAGCATTGGTAATGTTTAAGAGAAGAGGTACAGAGTCATTCTCATCAGGTGGCAAGTCATACTCAAACACAAAGTTTCCTCCAAATGTTTTTTTGACAAGTCTGTGCCTGCAATGAGAAAGTAACAATAATGAATAGTATCTAAAGACATACAAATGAACACACCTAGTATGATCACTCACACACACACACACACATATCCTACATCATAAACATATGCATATCTCCTATACAATATCCTCACAACTATATTGGCCATCCACCAACTTGCATCCACATATATCCAACCATTCATTCCATCCACCAACCCCTCCTGTACAAAATATTTACAAGCCAAAATAATGCTACTCTTATTTCTAATACAGTATGGTACTTTTAAATCATGCTATCTATACACTTCAGAAGTAATATGGCTATCAGTATAGTTTTTTATGACTTTGTTGAATAAGGACATGTAAAAAAAAAAATATTGAGGTTTAATGTACTTAAGCATATGATACAGCATGTAAGCTTAAAATTAATTTCCTGTGCACAAGACAGCCATTTCTGACACGGAAGCTGAAATACATACAGAATGCATTACCTTGGCCAACAGTTCTCCTCAGTCAGCTGCTTGGTATTCATAGCAGGCATGAAGAGGATGCGACGTGACTGTACTTGCTCTTTAGTGGTGACTGTTCCATTGCTTATCTCATCTGTGTTATTTGATGGGTAGTTGAAATATGAAGAGATTGGAGTACTATATCTTTCCTCTGGACACAACTGGTTTAGGTTCAGCTTACTTAGGAGATGATAACTGCTTCCTCCTGTGTCATCACATACTGTAACCCAATGAAAACATTTATTAGTTATTTAGTTCTTAACAAATAAAATGTAAAGGGCTACATTAAAATTTCCTACCAGCTATAAAAGAAACAATTGTAAAATCCCGGCCATAGTTTGTTTCACCATTTAAGTGTTTAACTTGATAAGGAATGTCATGTGGACTCCAAATTTCATTTGTCAGTGTTTATCTATGCAGTTGAGGAGCAACACCAATAATGGAAAAAGCAGCCTGGAACAAAGACTGAACAAGTTTCAGAAGAACTAGATCCATCATCGTGGGGAATACTGTAAAGAGGGAAATAATGAATTCATCCAAATACTTCTCGGATCATATCCACCCACAAAGCCACATTGAAAGTCAATTCTATTTGTGGAAATTATCAAAGTAAAAAAGGGAGTCTAAATTGGTAAAAAAAAAAAAAAAAAAAAAAAATAACATGGTGGGAAAACACTACTGTAATTACTGAACCAATGGAAGTCTACAAAATTTAAGGGAATGTCACAGTTGTTGTTGAAATTAAGTCCTTGGTGGATTGTACAGGAAATAAAGGAGCAGATTTCTAAATAGCCTTTCATTAAGCTACATATTGTCTTCTTATTCATTCAACGTCCCAGTTTTTCAAAATTTATGTAGCTTACTAACTTAAATAAAGTGTGTATCCTGAAATGAAAACCATTTTAATAATCCAAAGTTATCCAAATTTAAAAAAAGGTTCTCCACACCTGTTGTAAACACACCATAAAAACAAAATGCTTATTGCTGATGTACAGTATGATGAGGTATTCTTGGTGTTGATGTCACTTTTATGGTTGGGACAATTTGTAAAACAATGGCAACAAAGGTTAGGACTAAAGTTCAGTGAATGACAAAGAAAATAACTTACACATGGTAAGAATCACCATCATAGAATGAAAATTTCAATATAATAGCTTGACTTACTTAAATAGACATCTAGACATCTTATGCTAACTCCAGGACACCTTAGAAATATCTGCAATTTCCTTGTTCATATTTCAATAATGATGATGATAATGATGGCAAATTTATTTTAAGGGTGAAACCGCAGAAAAGTAAATACAACAGAATATTTGTTATTCTCCCTCCACAATTTCTGTTTATGGGAGAACCTGTTCCCTCAATGACTGAACTCATCCAAGAGATTCACTTCATGCAAGAAACATATTCACACAAACACACTGGTAAAATGGGTAACCCTTCTAGGTCTTATCTCAATACCCTGTACACTGCAGGGGATAACAAAAGGATGGACTGATTCAAATTTGATGCCTTGTAACATGTCAGAAACTGCTGTCTGCTCCTCTAGTTTGTAGTCAACTAGCACCTTCAACTGGAGTCTATATGACAGTCACTTTGAGGTCACATTCAAGCTGTTTTGTGTGAGCCTATCTAAAACTATAACAATCATAAAGAATAATGACCAAATATTGTGGCCTATAATATATTTACCTGACAATTTTCAAGTTCACTAATTACAATGAAAAACTAAAGCTATTAAATAACTCACAGTAAAATTTAACAGCCATGCTGAGTTGAACAGATGTGCCAGGTGGTGTCGTAAGCCTTACATAATGCCATGTTTCCTCCTCCGGTACTACTTGCATTGTGCATACATCACCAACACCTTCCTCATCACATTTGTGAATCCTTCCAAAAGAAGAGGAAAGTTAATAATTAATCAGTTTTAGAAAATTAAGAGATAAATACTACTGCAACACTTGTTCTCTTGTCATTCTGTTACTTTACTCACAAACTATATATAACAACAATTATTAAATGTATTTGATATTACAGAGTTCAGAACAAGAAGTCCAGCTTACTGGATATAATAATGGCAAATATCTCACACTGTATCTGTGGAATTGGGGCTTGGCAGTGCTCGTGCTCTAAAGGAAATATTTACAGGGCATGAAGGCATATTTTCATCCTCAAGAACCACACAATTACTGATATTCACAAACACCAACCATGTTGATGATGGTACGTAGAATCTATGAGAGAGAAACAAAAAACAATTACAATGGCAGCAAGAGAAATGTTGATCATGACCTCAATGCACAGTGTAATAAATATCAGAGTTGCAACTACAATACAGGGGTACTACAAAAAATTAATAATAGAAATATAAAACAATATTCATGCATACAAAGAAATATAGGACTGAAATAAGACATCCCATATTTTATGGCAGGAAAAAGCAAGTGACCTGTAAGATTCACACCATTAAATCAGCCCTTGATGTTAGGGCCTTGACATACATAATGACAATATACACTATCCATATAGACAATGTTTTCACTGAAAGCAGGCAATATTTTAAGAGATTTCTGTAAAAAGAAAGACTTTGTTCAATATTTGCTAGTCTCTATGACAAGATCAATTGCAATTATTTCATTTTGTATTAATAAGATGTTAATGTATTAGAAGACAACTTTTCATATTGAAAAACCCAGTTAAAAACTCTGTAAACACAGCATCAGTAACAAAAGAAAACTTATAAAGTTGTAAGAGAGCACTGCACGGTCTTTGGGCAGTTGCATCTTATCAGCATAAAAAACTTTGACACATAACCTGGATATCAGCAATTCTAAGTAACGCTTAACAGGAAATAGCTTTCAGAAATACTGGTACCAAATAAAATTTTCAAACAATTTTAAATTTCATACAAAACTATTTCTGTCCCTATTTTCTGGTGAAAAATCTGAAAGGAATACAATATATGGTAAATGTTTTGAAATACACTATAATTATCAGGAGAGGGAACTTATCCCTTATTGATCATAAAGGAGCTACAGTACAGTACAGTATTGCGAGTTTTATTTCTTAATACTGATACTATACAGTACATACGTGTACTATAATTAATTTTAAAACATAAGGAACAGAGTACAGGATAAACGGATAAACCAGTTTTTATCTGTATCCGTTAAAGCTAAATGCGTCAAACGCAAATAAACCCTCTGAAATGACTAGATACAAACTGTGGGACTATGGTTGTTGTTTAAGGTATGCCAACCTATTATGGAAATGACCATTAAAAACAAATTAGTGATCTGGTGGCCATTCCAAAGTACAGTACCATTACAATACACATAATAACTGACCTATAATACTGAGAACCTTCAACTTTCTGGTAGAGTTGTATCTCTTGGTGGGAATGTATTTCAGGCACAACAGTGACAATGTCATTTTCTTGTCTGTAAGTTACTTCTGCCTGCAGCCATGAGTGACATGATGGAAACAGACCCTAGGCATGAAAAAAGTTAAAATTACTGTAGTACAGTAGTATTATCATTACAATCCTTATATTTTTCTATTTTATAAAATTCATATCCTTTAGTGTATTACTCTATGTATAAAATCCCTGTCTATTCAATAGGCAAAAGCCATTGAATTTTAAAGAAATTACTGACTTAAAATACACATTGAAACCAAATGAATTTGTTAAAATGGAACTACTGTACTTATTATTATGTGAAGAATGTGACCCATCGAGGGAGGTGTTCTTGATCAGAATGATGGTGTTTGTTTACCAGTTAAAAGTCAACAGAGGTTGATGACATGGCATCAACCACCCAGGATAGGCTCAAACCAACCCAGTTTGAATCAAGCCACCATGCTGTCAAGACCATAAGAGCACTAACAGAATATAATCTTCCATGATTCCTCCCCAAATTTTCACATCCAACCTATCTACACTAGGTGTCAACAATTTGTTCTTCCTGCTTCACATCAAAATATTTAAAAAGTTATTAGAAAGCCTAAAAGCTCTTAATATTCTAATGCCTCAAACTAAGCTATTAATAATTACTGTACGTACTTCATTTTCTAAGTGGATGGTTACTGGAAGATCTTAGCATATGCTTTCTATACTACTGTATAAACATCCTATGGCACTAAACATTATACACTAAAGCAAACCTTAAAAACCTTACAACATATAATTAATATATTGTACAACATTTAAAGCAAATGACTTAATATAGTATTTGAAGAATATATTAGACAATGTATTTTGATCAATTACAGAAATATACAAAATAATCCGATAAAACCCAAAAAGATATATTTTGTGGCACAAATAAACAGGACTAATAAGGACCTAAACGTAAACATGTAACACCAAGAGAGTACATACTGCTTGTGTGATTCGGTTGGACGTTTCATTGATAAATGCAACCATAAACCAATCACCAGTCACCGGGTATGGGACGGATAGATAAGAGGGTTTCAAATCTGAACGCAGATGCACCTCATACACCTGAGAGCGATTCACCCACAGTCCAGGTGGAAATTCTGCACCATCAGGATTGACTACTGGGTAGCTCTGGGCTTGTAGATAACTGGCAGGAAGAAAAATGTAATATTAAGAATGAAAACAATTAAATACAGTGCTGTACACAGTAAAAAGTCTGAATAAGGAATTCTATTTGTGTGGTAATTTGTTAAAATGTTATAGTGAACCATTCTGACTCACAAACCATCTTCTCCAGTATCACCCCTACCCGAACATGTGGTGACGTGGTACTGGTAGCATGGGAGAAAAAGTCACACATTGATTAATAATCTAAAGAAGCTGTGCTTTCATTCGTTAAGAAACTACACCTGTAGCTATGAGTATTTTGCTCATGCTTGATAACAATGTTCTCATTCCACCAGCTCATCTCACTCCATCAATACATTACATTATTGGGATGTGCAAAAAACTAAAAACATTCCCAACAGTGAACAGGCTCTGCAAGCATTAGTCTGGTAGTCAAGAGTCTTCACAGTTCCAACAATAAATTTTTAAAACTAATATCTAAAATGAATAGTGGTTATACAAGTACCTAATCAATTAACATTTATAATCACAGACAATCTACTAAAATTTAATAATACTGTATTTCAAATACAGTCTGAAGGTTCACCAGAGCATGGCAACAAATGCAACAAATTACCAATATGGAATACTACAGAAATTCAAATGAGAAACATCTACAAAAGCAATTCCTTTTAAAGACAATAAACTATTGACCTAATAAACATTATAATCATTTATACACATTGACATCCTCAATCATGTACTACTGTATAAGTATTCTCTCCATTAGCTGGAATGTTCAAACCCCAGAACTCTCCAATAGCATGAAGATTTTTCCAACACTCCGAGAAATTCTGGGAAAATCTCCCCATTACCGGTATATCTGAACGAATTTCCAAGAACTGCATCATGCTCATTTCCCAAAATTTAGGAAAACATCTCTCTGTTCTAAGCATGGGAAAAAATTTCTAAGAGATTGTATCATGTTTCCAACAAGGGGACATGTGCCGGGCGCATGGGTGGGTAGGCTCAGAGTGCTCGTGAGCGACAATTGGCCACTACTGTCATATGACTGCAAGGGATGCCCATGACTGGCTAATGTATCTCACAGCCTATTTCCTCAAACTCTTTGCATCATGACATTCTTAATTCATTGTCCACTCCAATTGTACAAGCTTGTTTGCTCACTCACTGCTGTTTTCACATACAGTACAGCACTATGCTGTACATTACTGTACCAGCATATATTCAGCCAAGCATACCATTAAAGCAGCGTTAAGGCATAAAGAGTGATTACAGTTATGTATACTGTACTGTACATTCAGTAAGTGTGAAAGTACCATACTGTATGTACAATACTGTACAGTAAATAGCAGAGTGGACAGTGCACACACAGTATGCCTACCTTGCAGGCTAGTGTGTAGAGGGTGTATGTATAGTATACAGTGCATGTACAATCCCTCCATGGAGGGAGAGGAGTGAGTTAGCAACACCTGCTACAGGACAAAGGCAGGCCATCCTGTATCATCATTACACCATTTGGTCTGCCTGCATCACAAGCTCAAGATGACAGAATCTGCTGGAGAGTACAGTATAGTGTATACAGTAGTATATTTTATTTATTTACAATACCTGTACCTGTATACTGTATTGTACATGTACGTACAGTACAATATATGTGTTTGCATAAATAAAGACAGGTCTGTGTCTGTCTGTGTGAGGTACCTGGGAAAATTTCAGGGGCATGTGATTTTTACTGGGGAAGAGAAAATTTGTCTCCATGCCTGGAAATCTCTCAATCCCTGAATCACTCTACACCAATTATTGCAGCTAATGGGGAGAGTACTGTAATTAATATTTCAATACTGTCTGGAACTTACACAGTAATGCTGCGAGGATCACAGGCCAGGGTGTCATTGGCAGTGAAATTATATAGAGCTGTAGACACATGTTGAGGAACTGAGAAGTGGAAGATCTGAACATCCTTATAGGAGCGGTAAACGTACACCTGCCGTCCTGCCAGCACCTCACGTAGCACCGTCCCTCCTAAATTATGAACAGAAAAGTATAAATGCACTGAATGAAAAATTACTAAGTCGTCCCTCGAGATACACAATCTGTTATTTAGGTACTGTACTGTCTCAAGAAACATTTTATTATACACAAAAGGGTTCAAAATGTGACCATCAACTTACAATAGCTCATTTGAAAAAGCCTTTACATAACAAGCATTGCTAATTATAGGAATTACTGTTCATACAATATTTAATTTAAACTTCTTGTACAAAGTAGGTAACCAAATTATAATTAAACAATATAAAATAAACCTTCAAGTAACTTCTCCTAATACGAAAGAGTGATATACAGAATTCAGTTCTAAAACATAATTAGGTGTGTATGTGACTGCAGTACTACAGAGGGATATGGTACAGTAGTAACTCGCTTGCTTTCCACCACAGTACGTTGGGTTCATCCCTTGTTGGATGCAAAAAAATAATACCTGTCATGTAAGTTAACTATTGAACATTGCAGGTTTTCCCAGGTACTCCAGCACCCTCCTGCACTAAAACTAGACCCATGACTGATGAAAGAGAAACTCATCAGAATTAATAAGGGGTTAAATCAAAAGCCACTGGGTTCCTGTTTCATTAGTTATATTATAAATGAAAATGTCATAAACCAAACTACCTGATATTTATTTTTATTTCATTATTTTTCATTTCACCATTTATCAGCTTACTAGGCATTTAGGCAGTTGGTTTGTTCTTTGTTCGGTTAACGTGTAGATTAATGCTGCCAACGATTCTAGCAAGAACACACTGCTTTTTCACCATAATTTTTGTTGTTAATTGCTAGTGACAGTGCTTTCTTTTGGGGAAGTGTTTCTTTTTTATAATTTATACTATAATACCATGGGGGAGAAGCCCCCCCCCCCCCACTAGGGAGTTAGGTCAGGGTACGTTAGGTTAGGTTAAATAAGGATAAGTTAAATACTGACTTTTTTTTACGGGCATTAGCCCACCCGGGCCCAGGTCATTTTTAATGACCCACATCAAGGCCTGAGGGGTAAAAATATTATAATTATAATAATAATAATAATAATAATGAATGAAGTCAAATAATGGTCCTAGATGAATAAATCGGACTGCTAATCACTTCTCGACTAGTATTTGGTGTCAGAAAGTCACAAAAAATTGGAAAACTTACTTTAATCTGAGTTAATAGATCGCGTGCATGTACCGAGGGAGCGAGGAATTACCCAAATGTAGCCGCAATGAAGTCAAATGATGGTCGTACAAGTGTAATTCGGGCTGTGAATCACTTCTCGATTATTATTTGGTGTCATAAAGTAAAAAAAAAAATGGTAAACTTAATTTAATCTGAGTTGTGTTAGGTTAGGTTAGGTTAGGTTAGATTAGGTTAGGTACATGCACTTGATCTATTAACTCAGATTAAATTAAGTTTACCAATTTTTTGTGACTTTGTGACACCAAATACTAGTCGAGGTTAGGTTAGGTTAGGTACATGCACTCGATCTATTAACTCAAATTAAATTACGTTTTCCAATTTTTTTTACTTTGTGACACCATATACTAGTCGAGAAGTGATTGGTAACCCGATTTATTCATGTAGGACCATTATTTGACTTCATTGCGGCTACATTTGGGTACATTTGGGTAATTAGTCGGACCCCTGTTCTATCTTAGCCTAAAGTATATTATTGTATTATTAATTTTGACAGCATTCAGTGGTCTGTTTCCATCAAAATTAGATAAGCTTCATTGCTGGATTGTTTTATTTGGCCACTGCTACATAAAGGTGGAGGTTGCGGCAGAGGGGGAAATATTTTTACTTAAAAATGTCATAAATTTCAAGGATTTAGATCCAAAACAAAATGTATTTTTCTTCTCTTCAATATCTTCACAAAATTTGAAATTTAGATTCAACAGCTATCTCAAGTAATGCTGAGGTATATAGACTGACATATGCTTGTTGAAACTAGGAAAGGTGGTGTTATTTGAGTAAAATCACATACCTGACCTCAGTGTCTTGAGAACAGAATACAAAATGAATATCTAATCCTGCACCAAGAACTGAACATTATTAGTACAGTAAACCTTAATTACAAGTATTTAACACGGGTGAGTGTCTTACTAGAATGTTATTATATTTATTGTTATTATTATTAAGTAGAGTTCTTTCACCTACCTTCGGCACTTAGTTTCTGGTCTGACGGGTAATTGGCAGTGGACAGAATAGGTTGACAGAGGAAAACGAAGAAGGGTAAGGACATTGTCCTCCCCAGCCACATTCGACGCCAACTACCACACATGACCATTGTGAGCCTCCAGGGGAGGCTATAGGGACTCTGTATGCACGTTTCTTGAAGATAATAGCACCATATTACTAAAGTTAGAAATGGTGATCACACAGTTACCAGATTCCCATGGTGTTATACATGACTAGTACCGCGGCACCGCCGGGTGGGTGTGATTGACACCTCCTACAGACAGGAGCCTCGGAGGCAACAGCTTCTGCTATCAACAACACACAAACAGATGATGCAGTAGAGGCGCATCATTAACAACAAAGAATTCCATCACGTCAATACTTCCTCACAATCGCCCGTTTTCATCTATATTATAATTCGTAAAAATCGTTTGGTTCTACTCATAACAATGTCCAGCAACGCCTATACCCGACACTTGGAATTTTCATGTATTTCATCTAGACTGTTTTACTTTTCAAGATACAATTATTGGTGGAATCAAGCCAAATGCTGTCAATGCATTATTAGTTCACCACTCCGCTAAACAATGCTACCTGAAGTCTGAACCAATTGCCATGGTGTTGAGCGAGAACACGCCAAGTACAGGAGTAAAAAACATTGGTAAAGTCCAGACAATAACGCCAGTGCCTATCAAGGGTGCCTATAATATCCTCGTCATTTTTCTAAGAAAGACATTTTTTAATGCTAGGTTATAAAATTGGACAAATGAATTTTAATTTTTCAATACTTCTCTACACAAAAAAAAAAATAACGTTCTTTGTATTCCTGTGATATGACATTAACCCAATTATTGTTCCTTTGGTCATTTATCGACACACTAAGATTTCATAAAGACCTTTTAGTTTATTTCACTCGTAATGGAAAATACATTTTATTTGATCTTTTGATATCAGTACCACTTGGCGGGGTGAAACAAAGTCTGGCAGTGTTTGTGTGTGGAAGAGGTGGGTTGCTAGGCGACGCGAGTTCCTGCTGGTGGAGGGCAGAGCAATACTCCAGTCTCAGCGACCAATAACTTGATATTCCTCGTACGTGTTTCGTGTAGAGATTCGCTAATTTCTGATTATGTGAGAAAGTATATAAAAAAGTGGATTAGTTACAGTCATAAGTAAACGGAACTAAGTGAACAAAGGGATAAAAGTACCCTTGTGAATTATTAACTCGTGAGTGTGGTCTTCACGGCGTGTGATAATAAACTGATAATTATAAGTCCTGGCGTCACTCCTCTCCACCTACGATAACAGGTACACATGTAATCTTGAAAAAAAGACACTGTGTATGTTGACATTCACACCACTTGATTATTCCCTATCAGCTAGGGTTGCCATATCTGAACATTCAAAAAAGAGGACGCTCCCGGCACACACAGGCTAATATACAACATACATGGTATAGAAATCTTAAAAAAAAATTACCTTTGCTTAAGGCTGGACATCTTCATTCCCTTAGCTGCAGTCTTCTTCCCTCACTGTGTGTGTGACTTGATGTGCCCATGCATACTTTTCTGTAGATCGGACCTTTTTCAGTATTGGCTGATTGCTCTTTAGAAAGGTATAGAAGTCACTGCAAGGTGTTTCTCGGAAGTTGTACTGTACGGTCAGAATGCCTTTCATTGTTTCAACACTCAATTTGTTCCTTTCCTTTGTCCATTGACTTTGCATCAGTGAAAAAACTCTTTCTACATTTCCATTGTGACATGATATAGCAAAGAAGAATTGTGCAATTCTTAGCAATTCTGAGTGGCATTCAATGTTCTTTGATTTTTCAAAGTATCTGGTCCACTTTTTATGTGTTGGCAGATTACTAAATTCTTCATCACTCTTGTAATTTTCCACAAACTGCTTCAGGTTACTAACTTGGTCAAAACACTTCATCAACTTCTACCCCCTTATCAATCAAATATTTGACTGCTAAGTTGACAACACCTACAGGCGTACAAGTGACTTTCAGCTGACGAAAACTGAACGAGCTCTCTACGGTTTCCACCTCCCCTCCCCCTCTCTCTCTCTCTCTCTCCCGTCATTACAGTTTCATGTTTTTTTTTTCCGTGGAGAAAATGATGGAAGCTGAAATTCCGGACTTTTGAAGAATTTTAAAAATTCCTTCCGGATGAAGATTTCGAGACCTAAATGGAGGACATGTCCGGGAAAATACGGACGTATGGCAACCCTACTATCAGCAGATAAACATATTTTTGAAGAAATATGTACAGTCTCGTTCAAGATTCTTCGAACACTGCTGGAGACAGCTGGCAAGTCAAGGCCGTTTGTTTACTATAGTACGTAGTAAAAATTATGAATAAATGTAAGTGATCGGTGTTTGGTTACTTAGTTCCCCGTTACTTAATTTAATGGTTGGGCTTTGTTGTTTCGTATTATATTATATTACGTACTATAGGAAACAAACGGCCTTGAGTCGCCAGCTGTCACCAGCAGTATTCGAAGAATCTTGAACGAGACTGTACCTTTTAAATAAATGAAAAAATCTTCATTTATCTATCTATAGAAGGTAGATGGATAGATCTGGATTCAACAGTTTAACTATTTCTTCCCTACAATGAATTATCATCATCTCCTGTCTCCTACATAATGAACCAACTGTCTCCTACATAGTGAACCATCTGTCTCCTGCATAGTGAACCATCTGTCTCATACATAGTGAGCCATCTCTCCTACATAGTGAACCATCTGTCTCCTACAAGGTGAACCATCTTTCTCCAACATAGTGACTGAACCTTCACCATCATCACAGGTTCAGGGTTCGTGGTTCGCCATGTATGAAAGAGAGAAGACCGTGTTGCTAAAGTCATCAGCTTCACTTCTACCCAACAATGTCTGTCGAGTCAGGATGGGCGGCAAGGTACGTACAATATTTTCTATAATGTTGAACTAAAATTGTGTCAATATGTAAAAGTGACGTCATGGTACGTGACATGTTGGATAACGTCACAGTAAAGGGTGAAATGAGAATCTGGAGCACATAGTATGGCGTTATAACAATTCGGTTGAAGGAAGATGTCATATCAGTTGGCTTATATAAGATGACGCCATAACAGCTGGCTTACAAGAATACATCATAGCCTTAGGCGTGATGGTTGACGTCATGTCTTAAAGCGAGTAGGATGCATTAATTAAATTCCCGGGGGCTGGTTACAGATGTGTGCTGGCGTGATACACAAGGAGGAGTTGAACATCGTGTGCCCGGCTGTCCCGGAAGCGGAGCCGCGCGTCGTCGCTGCCAAAGTGGCACCATCAGCTACCGCGGGTGCTGTAATACTGCAAGTATGTTCTTATTTTAATGGAATATGTGTGTGTGTGTGTGTGTGTGTGTGTGTGTGTCCACCTGAAGATATTTTATCATCTGAGTATAAACTCTTAAATTTTGAAGATATTTTCTTTTAAAATCACTTTCATCTTCTAAGTGGAAGTGCGTTTGCTTTATGCAGGGTGTCCAATGAGCTAATTTCTTGACTGGGTGACAAAATGAGACAAATTTCCTGGCCCGAACAAGTTTTCTCATAACCCTTTCGTGCGCACCATACACTTTGGGAAAGAATGCACACCCACGCCACCAGCCCTTGCTAATGCAGGAAATTACGAGCTCGTTGTTACAAATGTTTTCACACACACACACACAGAAGGAAATACCACTTTAATCTCGATATACAGTACTTTTATATCTTTTGTTTTCTTAACGTTATGTCTACACAGATTTATTGGCTCCAGTATCGATGTACAGTAACTTTTTCTGTTTACATAAAATATTTAGATTAATGACAACAAGCATCATATTCTAATCAGTCATCCCTAGCTTCAATTTGCTGATGTAAGTCCGTAGAAACTTCAAAAATATTCCGGGACATTTCCAATCGTCAACTATGTCGTTGCCTATATTTATCATGTTTGTATTACTCAAGAAACGAAGTTAGAAAAAAAATATTACAAACATGAGTGACATATCCTTTAACGATAGCCAAACCATTAGTCATCTAATCGTTGTACTTTGTAAAGTGACAAATGGCGAGCTCTTATCTTAATCTTAATCTCTCTCTCTCTCTCTCTCCATTCACCTCCAAGCCTGAGTTACATTCCTGCCGTATTTGGTGACAAGTGTTGGTGTGTATGTGTGTGCATCCCCCACAACACCACTACATCCCCCACAACTCCACTACATCCTAATAACTACTGTATGGCTGATCAGACGTTCGTGTGACGCTCTTGATAAACACAGTTGAAATAAGTTTAAGATATGATTTTTGTTACAAATTCATGTGTTTCTCGACGTGTTGAAATTCACTAACATTATTATTGTTATTCCACCATTGATTCTTTCCGTTACTTCCTATAGAAATTTTCATGATTAGTTTTGTTGTGACGACTTACAGGTAATCTCGCCTCCTTGGAAAGCATCTCTTTTCACAGCTAGGAATGCCACTATAATTTTTATATAAAAAATAGGTATTTTTTATTGTGGTATTTGTTTTATTCTACGAAAGTTTGGAGATTATCGGATGATTGTTATTAGAAATCTTGAGGTTCGTGGAGAGAGCGAGAAAGAGAGAATGAATTATGAAGTCAGACGTACAACATCAGAGACCAGTGTCCCTCTCCTGTAGGCGGCGTGGGTGGAGGTGCGAGAGCAGGTGTTTTTGGTGCTGGCCACCACCCAGGGCGCTCTCATATTCGACTGGGACGGCTCCGTATTGCTCCACGCCCACCTCCTTCCTCTCACGCCCCTGGACACTCCCTTTACCTTCACCAAGGGCATCGCTGCTCTTTACACAGGATACATATGTGTTGGTAAGTTTAACCTCGATAAGCTTATCAATAATCTCTTAAAATCTTTGTTGTGCAGTATGTATCAATAAACATACTGTATAGAAGACTTTACTTATTTGTCATAGGATTAAAATTATTATAGACTTATAGTTAAACTGTCAGAGCTAAAAATTAATCCAGAAATAGTAATTTTTTGACTGAGATTCCACACAACTCGTTGTGGCCACTTAGGCGTCCACACAGGTGAGATCCTGGTGATCAGTGTAAACGAAGACGGGGACATGGCCACAGTTGAGAAGGTGAGGTGGCACGCGCGGCCCATCACTGCCTTGGCCACCCATGGCCAGGTGTTGGTGAGCGCAGACGATGCTGGTGACATGACCATCGCTCAGGAAGACGACGGCTTCACCAAGTTGTGCTCCATCGATTCTTATGGGTGAGTCGATCACCACACTTCTTACTTGCCTGTTTACTGTACAGGCATTTGTACTGCTACAGTAATCCTCATTATTCTGTTATCAGCTCCAATTCATTCCTGTTAACATAAGACCCCCCGGGCCCTGATGTATGTACGTCCGACCTGCGCCCGGGTGGGCTAATCCCCACAAAAAAAAAGAATAATAGGGTTTCACCTAGGAAAATAATAAGCTTTGTAATTTTCCTATAATGAATATCCCTCGTAAATGAAGACCTGTTTGACCAAAGCTAAATCACAAAAAAATGTATCAATATTACATTGAGGTTTTAACTAGATACGTTCACAAGATATTTTAACTCTTCTCAAGTACTATATGTGTATCGTAGGTCTGCCGTGACGTGCTTGACAACATGGGGCGGACAGGTATTGGCTGGTTACCTTTCCGGACACATCAGGATCTTCAACCTCCAGGACGGGTACATAGTCGCTGAGGTGAGTTGCGGCAGTTTATTGTTTGGATAGTTAATTCAAGGAAATTTATAGCTTATTGACCTCATGTGAGTACATAAGAACATAAGAAAATCAGGAGTCTGCAATAGGCCGGTTGGCCTGTGCATGGCAGCTCCTGTCGAGAGTTACTACCACTCTCTATCATCCATGAATCTATCTAGCCTCCTTTTGAAACTTTCCAGAGTTCCCGCACTTACTACAACGTTGCTAAGCTTGTTCCACTCGTCCACCACCCTATTTGTGAACCAGTTCCTTCTTATCTCCCTCCTAAACCTAAACTTATCCAACTTGAATCCGTTGCTCCGAGTCCTATCCTGCTCGGATATTATAAGAACTTTATCTATATCCCCTTTATTGGTTCCTTTCACCCAATTAAATACTTCTATCATATCTCCCCGCACTCTTCGTCTTTCTAGGGAATGCAAGTTAAGTTTCTTTAATCTATCCTGATATGGAAGGTTTCTAAGTCCCGGAATCATTTTTGTCATTCTTCGCTGTACCGACTCTAGTGAATTTTTATCCATTCTATAATAAGGGCACCAGAACTGAACCGCATAATCGAGGTGCAGCCTGACTAGCGCATATAGTTTCAATAAGACCTCTGCACTCTTGTTACTTACACTTCTAGATATAAAACCCAATACTCTGTTTGCCTTATTTCGAACATTAACGCACTGTTTTCTAGGCCGTAGGTCCGGGCTTACAAGTACCCCTAGGTCTCTATCACAAGTCGACTTCTCTAGGTTGATGTTGTGACCAGGTCCCAGCTTGCTGATCCGACTTTCTGCCTCATGACACAATTGCAGGGTTTCAATTGTTTCTCTTACTTTGTCAACACAACATACATATATCGTATATCACTATTGATCTGTATTTATTTATAGTCCTTTATTAATAATAATATTATAATATATTTTATTTAAAATTTTTGTTATTAATTATTATTATTATTATATTTTCGCCCCCAGGCCATGATGTGGGTCATTGACTTGTGCCCTGGTGGGCTAATCCCGTAAAAAAAAAAAGTGGATCCCACATGTGGACTAATTTTTCTCTCTCACAGATGTACCAGGTACCTCATTTTAGATGTATTGCAGCTTGTTTGTACGACATCTCCCCCTACAGGTGTGTGCCCACGTGAGATCCATTACGGGCTTGGATGTGGCGCGGGAGACTGGGATGTTGATGACGGCCAGCGAAGACACCTTCGTCAGAGTGTGGCAGCTTAACCCAGACACCAACCTTCCTGTCAGTACCACACACGTTATATTCTAGTTTAAGGGAGACTACTTTTTTGGTGGTTAAATTATATGCTTCTAAAGATAAATGAACACCTTTAAATGGGTGAATTTCACAAATTTAGGTAGAGTAAAACTTTTCCTCTACAGTGTTTTGTTATGGCAAACATGGTCGTGTTGTGATTCTAGCAGGTCATATATTATAGAATATTCCTATTTCTTTTAGTTTTGTGAGTCCTTACTTGTCAGTACTGTATCTTTACTTCCTCCCTTTCTTTCGGTGTCTGTTCTTCCCACAGATAGAGCACAAGTACAGTGTCAGTGAAGAGAACACTGCACTGTGTGGTGGGGTGTTCACAGATGACCTTGGCTCTGGCTATGTCGTCACAGGATACGACCGTCGTGAACTCATCTGCTACGCCATGTAGCCTACTCAAAGCTATGACGGAACGCAAGACCCAATACCAACACGGAACACGCAACGCTTTACAATGCTCTGTAACGTAAGATACATTTCTACTGATCACCCATATTTTGTAGTGTAAAACAACAAGCTCCATGGTTTTGTGAAACGCTGGTCTAGCAGTGGAGACGCCAAGCTATATACGAGTTACATCATTACTAGTTTTTACTATTATGACCCCATCTGCTATACGCTATATAAAGTCCCATGCTGTTTAATATCAGCACGCTGTGTAAAGACATCTGCTCTATAAGGCAATACGAAATGGGCGAACTTTTGTTTACCCTACAAGTGTCATTATGAAGTGGTTTGGAACACTAAGCGCACTTTACTGTTCATGTTGGAGTGGTTTTGTTTTGGATACGAGCATTATTTCTTTAATTTAAAGTGGTAGAACAAGAAAACCAATTGGAAAAATGTTGGGGTAATCTAACCTACAACATACTAGCCTAGATTAACATAAATTAAAATACCCTAAGCTTACATAAACTGGCATAGCCTAATCTATACCTAGTGTAATACAAAATACAGTAGTCTACCCTATCCCAACCTAATATAAACTAGCCTAGCCTATTAAAAACTAAACCTAACCCTAATATGAACAAGGCTGGCCTAACCAAACTTTACTTATTCATATCCACCTCAACCTCTGAGCATTTTAACCTTAATTTGTCTGCCTTCTGCTCCTACACAGTACCGTAGGCAAGGCGAGCCAGTCACCAAGATGCTGTAATAAAAGTATGTGATAAACCCTTGATTATATATCGAGTTTCATTATCCCATGGGTCATGTTCCGCTTTATATATCTAAATACAGCTCCTCCCCGACATATGACCGCCTCAGACGTACCAAAATTTTGTCAAGTTACGTATTTTCGAGTCCCAACGTCAGTGATTGCACTGTGTACTGACAAAATTTTCGTTTGTGATTCACTTCAAAATGGCTGGTAAGCTTAAAAGTGAGAGTTATGTGGTGCTGAGAAGAAAAAGGGACATCCATTTTAGATTTTCTATGTATTATTTAAGCATTTTCGACTTACGACCTGGATTTGGGTCCCTAACCCCGTCGTAAGTCGAGGAGGAGCTGTATGTACATGTATATTCAACAGGATACAAAAATATACATAATGAGCCTTTAAAAACATTTATATCATACTTACATTAAAAACTTCTTGTCGCTTTTTCACTCGGTGACACACGCGATACGTATCAAAATATTTATATATACATTAATTTACATAAAAAAACATTTACAAAGTTCTGATCATGCATAGTCCCCACTTAAAAACTGTTTTAATCTATTCATACAATATATTACTTTTATTATTTTGTTAGTCTGGGGAAGTTGACGAAACTCTTAAGATATGCCGTTCTTACACCACAGCCTGACTGCTGGAGCACCTTTGTGATCCACCTGTGTGGACATCTGTATGAGTATGTCAAAACATATACAGTTATGTGAACGCATACTTATATACCAAAAGGAGATATTTAACTCCTGTGTGGGTTTCTGTATGAAAATGTATGTAAACCTATGTAAAGACCTGTGTGAAAATCGATTATGAGTACACCTGTGTGGTCACATGTTAAAAATTGTTCAAGTATCGGTATAAACACCTATGTGAAACATGCTGTGTGTAAACATGTATGAAGGCATCTGTGTGGACATGGGACTTTGGGGTAAATATGAGTATGCTTTTGTAAAAACATGTCTGAACAAATGCGTATACAAGTGTAGATACATTAGTAAATGAGAAGACACCTTTTTTAAACACTCGTGCAAACACCTATGCAGGAGCATGTGTGAGTACCATAGGCGTGGTTAACACACATTTAGACATTGCACCAGTGTAAAAAAAAATTATGTCTAAGCACCTCTGTAGACATCTGTGTACACAAGAGCAACACAACAACAAAGGGAGATGTCAACAAGAGGCAACGTGATACTGACAGTGATATACTGTATATATATTATTTTCTTTTTTGACAGCTCCTTCAGGTATGACTAACCAGTCTCCAAAGAGGTCCAGGGAGGACCATCCCTCATGAAGCTGTGGTGTGGGTTTCCCGAGTTACAAAAATATCAAAATAAATAATCTGTAACAATAAAGTATACAAGTAGCAGGCAACAGTACGAGGAGTACTCAAGAGGCTACTAAAGAGGTTTATTCTTGGCCTGTTACAGAAGTCTTGAGTCGGAATAATAAGCTTAAACATTAACCATTAATGCACTGTGAGGCCGTACACACCTACCTATAACAACGTCTTAAGTACGCGACACATAAGGTACATGACAAAAACACACCTGGGACAGAATACCACTTCTTCCCTTGAGCCATAGGTTGCTCCATCTAAAACTTTAGTCAAATAATAATGACAGGCACGTTTTAATCTATTTCATAAACTATTCAACAATCAAATGTATAAATACAATAGCAGTACTCTGTTTTTTGTTATCAGCCATCAATTTATAAAAACAATTATATAGTAAAAAAACAACTACTGAGAATTATAACCATAATTATCCCAAGGAGAAGAGTGGGAGTCAGTCAGAGATGTGGGTGTGGCCGGGGTCGCGCAGCCCGACACTACAGCAAGTAATGCCATCTAGTAAGGTCTGGAGAGCCTATGTGTGGATGATGGATACCTGAGTGAACATTATAGGAAATATACTGGTCATCTGCTCCCAAGGTGTCAGTAATATGGCACATCATAAGACCGACATGACAGTGTTGGCGGGAAAGATGGGGTGGGGGCAGGGGAGCGGTGGTATACAAGGGCAAATCTATCTACGTATTACTTTGACTTTACTCTCATTCCCAAATGAATGAGATGGAACAGATGCAAATAAATCTTACATGAAAAATTGACTTCACAATAAAAAGAATTTCCAAATGTAGATCACAACAAGGTCATGTGATTGCTACCCCTAAGAAACTGCTGTTTACTTCTACGCTACATTCAAGTACTGAGTATAAGGAGTTTCTTATGTATGTACAGATGGTAAGCACATTGCAAGTTTCCTATAACATGTGAATCTGAGCACTTAGTTAACACATACACACAATTATGAAATATTTCTTTAATAGGCTAAGAAAATAACATTCTAGGTATTTTAAATTAAATCAGTCTAACTTGCCTTTGATATATATATATATATATATATATATATATATATATATATATATATATATATATATATATATATATATATATATATATATATATATATATATATATATATATATATATATTGTTTTGCGGGTGTGTAACTTGTATATAACTTCAGTACAGTATTCAAAACTTAACTTTAAAAGACTATTAACAAAATATGAAACTAGAAGTTTGCAAAAGTGAATATTATGTCTTTTTATCCACATGTTTTTTCCATTAACATTACAATTAAAAAAAATTGCAAATTTTTAAGAAAATGTATGGATGACAATGATGCAATGCAAACACATCTTACCATTTCAAGTTGTTACTATCGCAAGTTATTGGTAAAAAAAAAAAGGTATGCTCTTCTTCCACGACTGCTTGAGTCAATAAGAAAATGCAACACCTGACAATAAAATCTCGCCAACTTGGTTAGAAAAATCAGGTTGCAATCTTATGAGCATGGAAAATATCTCGTATATTTCCTGGCCTGAGCGGGAGTATTAATATAACCAACGTCTTTATGGCAATAGTTACTCTCTATCAATAAAATCTAACATGAACATAAACCCATGAAGAGATATGGCATATAGTCATATTGTGAGCACAATTTCCAAACAATATTTCGACAATAAAGGAAAACAATCTTATAATGAAGGACAACATGCGAGGACTAGTGTGGGTGTGACGACAGGAGACAAACTTAGGTCGGGGTCTCTAGAAAGTCTTATTACCTCTAGAACCTGCGGATCTCTAGAATGGTATGAATTCATCTAGATGAGCTATGGAACCCCTTGAAGTACCTTCATAAGTGTCTGAGGAGTCCTATAATGACTTTGGAATTTCTCAAAGGACCTAGGCACCTGTGAATGAATCTAAAATCCTGTATAGATGAATTTGATGACTCTTGAAAGTATTTGGAAATCTCTTTGAGCCTTAAATAACCCTTTCAAAAGGCCTACTTAGCCATTAAAAGATCTGGGAACTTTTAAACGTGTCTAGGAACCTTTGAGAGGACCAAGGGACCTTGGAAAGTCTTCAGTTCCAGAAAAGACCTTACAAAAATCAAAGCCTGCAGAGAAATCCGAGACCTCTGTATGAATCTGAAAACCCCTGAAAGGACCCTTCTTGGAGACCTGGGAAAGGTACAGTATTTGTAGAAGGATCTTCAGAAGGTCCTCTGGAAGGATGAGAAGACCACTGAGTCATAGGGACTGTGTCTGTAGAATGGATCCTTTGTCACAAGAGCAATGAGTATCAAGTCAGATCTCTACAGCACATTTGTAGGAATTGTTCCAAACTATAAGACTTCAGAGTTGAATACCACTGCATCCATTCATGCTCCTATTATTCTTACAGATTACTACACAGCTGCAATATAAAGTAAATGTATTTAAAAAGCAATACATAAAAATATATTTATAAATAAATTATAAACAACAAACATTTTGGCAGAGGAAAATTTTGGCACACAAGTATTAAAACACTTCAGATGTTAAGAATTATAATCTCCAGGTTCACTGACAGTATTGCACGTTTCTCAGTCAAGAATAAAGAACACATTCCTAATCAAGGCCTGTATTTGTATCTTTGGAATTTGTAAGTGGAATTTCTAATTGATAAAGTTCAGAGTGCACTTTCTTGTTTCAGTATTTTTATAGGTAAACTGTAGCAGATGAGTTCATTAATAGACTTATTATGTACATTATACCTATATATACTTCAGCAGTCTTCTTCATGAATCTGCTTAACTGAATATTTTTCTTGTCATAATAAACACTACTCGGATTGGTTCCAATGATCCACTGAGTATTGTTTACATTTTTCACTGTACAGTATTTTCTTGAGTTCACCTTCAATAATTGTCTCCATGAAGTTAATGTTTCCCTGAACTTCACACTGCTAGGAGAGGGATACTGTTAATGTTTTTCGAGACATTACAGCTAAGTGGAGTTTTAAAAATGTTTCCTTGGACAGGTAATCAGGTTACAGTCACCAAAAAATGCTCCTCACAACTTGGTTTCATGGGTGTTGGCCAAGTTACGATGGAAGGCTGCGTGGATGCGTGCCCGAAGTGGGTGTTGTGGATGTGGAGGAGACTCGGCGACGTGGTTGGTGTGGTGGTTATGGAGGAAGCTGTGGTGGTGGTAGTGATGGTGGTGATTGTGGTTAAGATGAAAATGGACAGCATTGTTGAGTCGGCTGAAGGACTCCTCCAGGTCTCCCTCATCACAGGAATCAACATCACCTGTGAAGCAAGAGGACATGTACCATCCATTTGTCCCATCAACAGCATTACAAAAAATAGTGCAAAATATTCATTTGTAATTTGTGCATCTTACAATTAGCATTATACACCTGCTCAAAAAATGAAACTATTGTTAAGAACTATATCCCACAACTATGTTCTGTGAGAAACTTAAATACTGTACTACACATTTCATAATCTGATGAAAATACTATAATTCTAATCGTCTTACAGCTTTATTTACATTGACTACACTGAGGTGACTGTTGTCATTTTTGTGCAAGATAATTTTAAGATATTCTCAGAAAGTACTTAATCTCAACACCAGTATTTGGCCAAAGACTGCATCTTGGAATAAGGATGTAAAACTCAACCATGTCTGCTGGAGTATACAACAGCTCCAGTAAATGGCATTTTGTAACCAATTGAGATTAGCAAAAGATATATCTACAGACCGCTTTGTTAATAATGAGAATAAAACTTACCATCACTGGAGTTTGTTGATGCCATGAAGTGATCTGTTCTAACAGCTTTTCTTGATTTGGGTCTTCTGTAATATTTGAATTCCCTGGGCAGAGTGTAAGATCTTGGGAGTGATATTTGACTGTCAAGATCAGATGGTATTCTGTAGGACTTATAGATTACTTTGTCTCTATTGTCTGTATTTTTATCTGCCTTTCTGTTGCGTCTTTTTATGGAGTGTTTGGAATGGCTGGAGCCGCTCATGTCATCAGACGGGAGGTGGTAGTTGTTGCCATACTTCCAGCGAGGATCTTGATAGTCATAGTAGATCCTGGTGTTGTCCAGGTAGTGTGGTGCCAGCAGGATCTCTGGCGTTTGAGAGCGGTGCTTTCTGTGGGCTGGGGCGGGCACAGGTGCCGCAGAGGGCTCCACTACCAGATATGTATAATCTAGTGGCTCTGGTTTTAGCCATGGCTGTTTCTTGGCTCGTGGGATGGGCTGACGAAGCGTCCCAGATTCAGAGATATCACTGGGGTGAGGCCGCTTCAGCTTCCCAGCCTTAATCTCTTCTTCAATTTGCCGCAGCTCAGCTATCTGCTGCTGCTTCTTTTCCTGTAACTTCTGCTGAATGTTGACCCTGGAGCCTACGCTACCCTCGTGATCACTCGACAAGGACTGTGGCAGAGGTCGCTTCCAGAATGGCACCATTCTGCCATTATTATTTGGCACACCTATAGAAGGAAGAACGGGTACAGGAGGAGGCACAAAACTCGTTGGTTTCTTTTTCTTTCTCTTTATACCAGGATTGAAGCGGCAGGTAAACACACCGGGAACGTGGAGGGCATCTGATGGGTAGTGGTTGGGCGGTTGTTGTTGATTCCGTGCCTCACTCGTCTCCAGGTTATTGGGCTTGGCATTGCCATTCTGTTGTGGGTTGGAGGCAATGGTGCTGTTGTCACTTGCTGATAACTCATTCAGGTAGTATGGGAATGGCATGCGATGTGACTTGTCTGTGCACTGCCCCAACTGGCAACCTGTTACGAATATACCAAAATTATGTTGATTGAGAGACCTAAATACTAACGGAACATAATTCCATATAAGTACCATAATTCCATAAACAAAGATTTTCAATTCACAGTTAATAAAATGACAGAAATATTTACCTGTCATGTCACTTCTCAAATTATATTTATTAAGAGTACCCAGTAAATGTTTGCATACATTTGCCAAAAATAATCTACAGCACATTAATTTTGATATTGATAAATGTGATCAATGCAAAATGAAGTATAACTGCTTTAAAAGCAAAATGTATGGCTCGAAGTACAGTAGTACACAAAAAAATATGAACATCTATAGAACAAGCTTATCCCTTAAAAGTTGTATAACGATCAGTGCGTATACAAGTACCTGTACATGATGAATAAGTGTTGATGGAGGACGACATGGTGTAGTTGTGTTTGAGTCTCTTTACGTGGAAGTGCTGGTAGTAGAAGATCATGAACACCACCCCGAAGCCGAAGGCAATGAACACGAGGGCCGTGACTGGGTATTGATACCAGGGAGTGGTTCTCAAGCCACCCAGCCATACTGCAACCAAGAGGGCGTTCTCCAGGAGCATAGTGATGTAGAAGGCCACCATCTTCTGCCGGGCGTTGATTTCTTGTAGGTTGATGTAGCAGAATATGTAACAGAAAGCGATTAACATGGAGAATATCACCTTCTTGAACATTGGCATTTTCTCACCATGAAAGACGTTCTTAGGCGAGATAAGCCAGAGGAACATAGACACCCAGTGGAGGGCAATGACGAGGAAAACCCAATACCCGTAGAGTGTGGCATAAACAGTGAGTGCCAGGGAGCGGGAGGTAATGGTCCCAAGACGCCAGATGAACTGGAATATCACACCCAACCACGTCAGTATCAGACGGTGAACGTTATGTCGACGAACGTTCTTGTTGAAGGAGGCAAGGGCCCAACATACGCTGAACAGTGATAATGCTGTTGACACTATGTTGAGATCCGTCAGGTCAGACAACGCAGGTTTGCGCCAGATGAGGTACAGCTGAATGAGCAACATGGGGGCGGCCTCGCAGAAGGCATGTATGAGTCGCAACATACAGAGGTCACGAACCTCATGCTTGACATAGCGAAGATCCACAGGGATAAAGAGCTTAAAATAGCGCCATAGAACGCCTCCCTGGAAGAGATGGAGCAGGATCATGAGGCCCAGATCACAGTCCTTCTTGGCCAGGTCCTTCCTGAGGCTGGAGAGGTACCACTTGAGGGAGCACAGCTGACACACGACGAGAGAGAGGAGGACGCAGGAGAGTGCCAGCGTGAACCACACCACCTCCTGCTGATCGTACAGCGTGTAGATGGTGACCACGTCGAACACCACATCACAGAAGTAGGACGCCAACGAGATGATGTTGAAGAGCACATCGCAGAGCGGGAGGAACTCCTGGGCCATCGTACTGCCGCTGGGCGCCGCTCACATCCTGCCACCTCTGCCTGACCACCACTCCTGCCGAGGGAACAACCTGATTAGTACCGCTGCCTTTCACAAAAACATACAAGTGAGCCACACCACCACAACACATCACTCACTACACCTGTGACATGGGAGGAGAGAATTGAAGGTTATGAGAAGAGGGTAGAATCAGATAATAAAATTCAGCTTTATTAATCAACTACTTTAGTTACCCGGCTTTCCCTGGGTAGAGGGAAAAGAGATAGTGCAAGACCATCCTCTACCATCTTCAAAACTGTATCGTTACTCGGATGGGGAGTCATGATCGAACTCACTAGTCATGGAGGGACATGATATAGTGCTCAATCATCCCCTTGGCCACCCACACCTCACTACCCAATTTCAGTTCTCTATCTTCAAAATTGTGTACACACACACACACACACACTACTACACCACATGTCCCTCATAACACCATATGTGAGGGAATTACTACACCACGTCAAGTCCCTCATCACACCATCTGTGAGGGAATTACTACACCACGTGAGGTCCCTCATAACACCATCTGTGAGGGAATTACTACACCACGTCAAGTCCCTCATCACACCATCTGTGAGGGAATTACTACACCACGTGAGGTCCCTCATAACACCATCTGTGAGGGAATTACTACACCACGTCAGGCCCCTCATAACACCATCTGTGAGGGAATTACTACACCACGTGATGCCCCTCATAACACCATCTGTGAGGGAGTTACTACACCACGTGAGGTCCCTCATAACACCATCTGTGAGGTAATTTCTACACCACGTGAGGCCCCTCCTAACACCATCTGGGAGGGAGTTACTACACTACGAGTTTGCTGTTCAACACCTACATTAATCTGTATGTTCACTGTATGTTCCTTTACCTTTCTCTAATGAAGGCTTTTGTTAAACCACCAATGTATGTAGTAAGTCATTTATGTCCAATGTATATTTTCAGCCTTCGGGCTGCAGAATTTTTTCAATAAACCGTTAATTATTATTATTATTATTATTATTACACACACACACACACACTGTATTTATTATATATAGATTATCGGATGCTATCATTAAAGTGCACATGCAAGCACGCACACACACACTTGTGGCAGGATAGGATTATATTTTTTACGTTTGTGCTTTGGTTTGTGTTTGCGTAATGACATAAATCCGTAACACATATCCTGCCACATCAATTACATAATATTCATTCATCTAAAAAACTAAAAGCACCCTTCGTACGTGTCATGAATTCGGGTAGAGGTAAATGCCGATGAGTGGAGTAAAGAAGGCAGATAGATATAGACGAAAGAAAGAAGAAAGAGGGGAAGATAGCACCGAGGGTTGGACGGAGTCAAGAGGAAGACAACGTCGTAAAGACCGCGAGCGTCGTGTGGCGGTCTTGACGAAAGAGGGAACGGAGGATGTGGTGGAGAAGGGGAACAGCCTCTCCACATGTAGAAAGCTGTGTGTGGGAGTACACTTTGCGTAAGTGTGTCTTTGAGTACCTGTGTAAATACATGCTTGCGAAATGGCCTCTATGAATAAGTGAGTGCATGTTAGTTTGCGAAAGTACAGAGTGCATGCTTGCTTAAGTGCGTCTGTGTGCATGCTTGCGTAGGTGCGTCTGTGATTACATGTGCGTAAATGCTTCTTTGAAAGCGGGCGTATGTCAATTTATAACAGTTGTTGCAGTTCATCTATGACTTCAATAGCCACTGTAACCACCTGGGTGAGTTGTAATCTTACCTATAACAACTGCAGGTTTAGATATTCTATTGAAAGTGGGAGATTAAGAAAGTGCAGTCCAATAATTTGATAAGATTGTCAAAATAAATTCAGACGGAAATAGCACGTAGACAACGCCCCACTACAAGTCTTTTAACTAATAAACACACAAACTAATTACAGTGTTTAATATGTATATTATAGATCAAAGGTTTCCTCTGAAATTAAATATTTTAATTTATCACTAGCGGTAGTAGTAATTTATAAATAGTGTATCTACAATATTATGTAACCTTTGAGAAGTCCTAAGAACAAACGCTATTTTCGTTTTGCTTTGTAATGGTAAAATATTCACGCAACCATAATTCTTGTAATATATAGTAGTTTAAATTATTAGTTCTTAGGTGAACTGCACTGTGAAAAATATAATTGAAGGTGATTGAGTTATTGTTAACTGGAGCGCGGGAAAACGCCGACTCTGTTCATGTTAACAAGTTAATGGCGGGAAGTTTGGGGGCCGTTGCTTGGTTGCAACAGCACTGCGCATTCTCAACCCCACTGTTATTGTGAATAACAATTGTTGCTCCTCTTTTCTCTCCTTACTAATCTTATAACTGCCTCTGCCAATCTTGTTATTAGCGTTTCTTTACGCTGTTACATAAACAATGTTGTTATATTGTTCGTTTTCTCCCCTAGCTTCTCATACTTTAATATTAAAATTTTAAAAAGATAGACAATCTACTTACGAACTAACTAGTGACTACACATCTAGTGGGAGAGAATATTGTTATTTTAAGCAAAATTGAAAGCGCTTGTATCCCCTATATCGAAAGAGCCATTGCTGAGGAAAACTCGCAATTTGCATAATTACCACCACCCATGACCTTAAACCAGTGGTCCCCAACCTACAGTTCGCGGGACCATATTATAGAGCCCGCAAGGGTTTATTAGGAAATTGTAAAATATTAGGGATTCTTTGCCAATGAAAATAATGAAATAGCTTGATACTTCAGTGAGAGAGGAACAGCCGTTTGTCGTGTACAGGACGGGTACAGAGAGAGAACCAATCTCAAAGCGTAAATGTAAGTACCTGTATGTAACTGGTAAAACAGGTAGACTTCTATAAAACTGCAAATAACTGAATATATGAGGTTTTTGTCTTGAATGTAGATCCAAAGTTTTGGCGCCCTTCACTATTACTAGGTAGTAGGTATTAGGCAGCTACCAAACAGGGAGGTACTACCGCTTGGGAAGATATTGGAAACATAATGTGTTGTCTAATGGTAGACCCTGCTGCCACATGGCATCACGAAAATTGTGACCAAGTCCCAGGTTGCTAATCTGACTTTCTGCCTCATTTACACATAATTGCAGGGTCTTAATTGTTTCTCTGACTATTGACAGCACAACATACATATATTAGTCCTCACTTTTGATTTTTTTTTCATTTTGTATTTGTTTATGGTTCTATATTATTATTATTATTATTACTTATTATTATTAGCATTACATTTTCGCCCCCCAGGCCCCGATGTGGGTCAATGACCTGTGCCTGGGTGGGCTAATCCCCGTGTAAAAAAGAAAAAAAATTATATATATATATATATATATATATATATATATATATATATATAATAATAATAAAAAAAATAAATAAATAAATAAACATATATATATATATATATATATATATATATATATATATATATATATATATATATATATATATATATATATATATATACTGTATATATTATCAATGGCAAATGTGGCCCAGAGCCTTCAAAAGGTTGGGGACCACTGCCTTAAACAAACAACAGAAAAATACCGGTACGTCCGTAACCAACTTTGTTAAATGGTTGTAAAAAAGAAGGTCAAAGTTGGTTGGTACTGCACTGTTTTTAAAACCAATGGTATTTATAACGTGTCTCTAGGTGCAAAAATTAAGGTGCTGTAACGTACTTAAGTACTGTCTACACTAAACACAAAAATTATTGCATATGTTTCAATGTTAAGCATATTTTTTTTTAGGCCTACTGACATAAACGTCTTCTTTGCGAGCGAGCGAGCGCATGCGCACACACACACCTTGAAAACATCGTTAACAGTTCTGAATCCCTGATAAGGCTCCTTAATTACTAAAATTCGTGAAGGTTATATTATCTGAGATCAGTAAGCATGTCTCATGAACAGCAGTGTCCATTAATTTGTTAATACAGACTGTATTATACAGCATAAAACGAAAGTGACAATTTGGCTGTGTTAAGCCATACTTGAAATAAAAAATCCCTTACACGAAGTTATCGTAAGGTCGAAAAGGTCGGTATTAGGCATATTAATCGAAACCAAAAATTATCCTACTAACTCCTGATGATAATGTTCCAGACAAAAACGTCCTTCATATTTGGTGATATCTAGCATCTACTTGTCGGACATGTATGACTGATTTATCAGGGACGATAGTTTGGACATTTTGAGGCCATGTGCACTAGATATTAAAAGATATTCTGAGGTCAATAGTAATTACTTTTTACTATACAAAAAACGCCTGAGTACAATACTTCATTAAAGAAATGTATTGGAATTTTCTGATGAAAAAGGGGGATCCAGATCCCCAGGACCCCCTGGATCCACCCGTTTATAGCTAACAAATCGCGCTTTTCATTGTAGAATATGTCAATAACAGCATGAATACATAACAATAACTACAATATCAAGATAGACCAGGATATACAAATGTCAAAAACCCAATTCCTGCTTTCTACATAACCCTGAAGTAGATGCCATATGCTTGCCAAAAATATGGAGGGAATTTTGTCTGTAAATGTCAACATTTAAAGCCCTAAGATTTAGGTAATATTATCTACATTCATCAATAACTCTAACCTCCCGAAACCTTGAAATGAAGTTAGGATACAAGTGAATCATCATGTAAAGTTCTTTTTGTGTTACAGTAGTTAGATTATGTATTCTGTCTTCGGTCCTAGGTCCTGTATTCACCCAAGGTTACGTATCTATCAAAAGCTCTGTATAGGGTGAGGGAGGGTAATTACCTGACGAGAGTAAACTCATGAGAGTCCAGCGGGAAGAGCACAGAAAGTTTATTCATTACTCCTGACTGATAGACAGGTCGCACAAGCGGGTCTTGACTGTGTCCTATATTCAAATCAGTCTTGTCTACGTAAACGAATACTTAATGAAGTCGAGCAAGAGTCAAGAATGAGGAGAAAGTAGAGTTGCGTGGCAGGAGAGTAAAACAGAGATGACACCCCAACTCCTTCTCTCCAGGACCACGCCCCCTTCCCCCATCACGACCCGTCATTCCCCTCGAGAAAGTCCGCCACCAGGCCCACCACCACTTCCTCCTTCACCAGTCTCATGATGTACGGCTCCACACCCTGCCAGTCTTCCCGTTTCCTGGGATCACTACCTTCTGCTGCCAATTGTCTTGCACCGCCATTGTTTTTCTGCTGATGGGCACAGACAGCTAGCGGTGCTCAGGCCAAATGAGCGATAGTTATTGGGTTTCGCCAACATTACCGTACAATTGTATCCATTTGTCTCCCAGGAATATCAGTACAAGTATATATCTTGTCAGACAAACTAGAATGTATTGCCATTGTTTTCTTAGTTCACACACACACACACACACACACACACACATCAAAAGGTAAAAGGCATTTGCTCTATATTTGTGCATAGATTTTGTCCGCCTTTGAAATGGTCCTTGCCAGTTCAACGAGCTCATGTGACTGTAAAATTAACACTTTAGACGATATGAATATAACATACAGTAATTCCACAAACGGAGATCTGGTTGATGTAATGTTACATGAAACAGCCTGTTCCTTCCACACATTTACTATAGATACACGACGACGGTTCTCCCTAAGCAACACAGTATCGCAAATCACAGAACCGCATATCATCATATCGTAAAATACTTATTGCAATAAAAAAAATTCGACATATCCAATCATGATTCAAGTTTTAACAGCTAAGTAAAAAAATCCCTTTACACTAGTCGGTACAGTACTTACCACCTGCTTGAGGAAATAAATATTTCTAATACTTTGTGTTATCCTTGGTAATGTTAATATTTGCATGCTTGTGCCGTATGGTGCTTTACTAAATAAATTGAAATAAAATAAAGCAAAATACATATGAATAGTTCACTGTTGCTTTTCATAACACATTACGGTGGATAGTAATATGAAAACCTTTCTCTATTAAGATAAAACTCTGAATAAAGATGAAAGCCCAATACCCCTCACCAATATGAGAGTAATAATAATTTTGAGGTCACTGAACTTTATAGACCAATTCATGGTGGGTATCAATACGTCACACACACACACACAGTCGTCTGCATTAGTACACCATACTGTCAAACTCTATTGTAATTCATTTTCCATAGATAAATTTTCTTACTTAGAAAGGCTATTTATTGTTTCTAATTTGATTTTCTCACACGTGTATTATTGAGAAAACGATATATAAATGTCAATAAATATTTATATTAAAACACCTAACTTTTTTCTCAAGAAATTATTCGTAACACACACTATTTATTGTATTCTCTGGCTTTTCTTTACAATTTCTGGATGGATATCAATTAAATTTATATCAACACATTAAAATATCAGCACCTAGTAAAATGAAAACAAAGATCCGTCAGCCGCAAAACACCTGCATGGCACACCTGTGACTCAATTTTGGTGCACGATTTTAGTTTAAGTCATCAAGTCAGTTTTGGTCACCAGTAACAAGTGGCCAGGGTGGAGAATGAGGTAGCGCCACACAGCACCGACACACTGGTAGAAACGTCAGCTGAGAGCACCTGCACCCCACACTGCTGACCCGGTTCACACCTATTACTTACACTCCCTCGCTGGTGACTTGTACGGCCCCACACAAATGATCCACGGTCATACTGTGGGTAGTGATGGCATCACAACACGATTTTCACTGCTATATCACATATATTTAACCACACTCATCTTAATACTTTTCCTGTGTAACTTGTGTTATGAAAGATGAGATCACTCACATATATGACTCCCCAAGCTTGTCTCGTGAGGTTGGTCTGACGTAACGTTGAGACCTATACCATGGAGGACTGCGCACCTTAGCTACCACTGACCTGTCGGTCGTTGTTACTGCAGTGAAACGCAATGCGTCATTTGGTATTACTCGGTAAAGTCACTCTTCCTACGTCGACACTGTGTGTCAACAGTTTACAAACGACGCCATATTGAAAGCTGGGGTAAAGAGCAGTTAATTTAGCTGAGGATAATTTCGCGTTTATTACATTTGAGGTGCTTTAGTCATATGGTGAATAAAACGATATAGAAATAGTCATGTATCAGATCACAAAGTAACTTAATATTACTTAAAAGCAATATACTCTACGAAATGAGTAATGGAATGTGAAGAATTTAGCGAATATGGTGTACCCACAGACTCAGGGGTCAACACAGTCGGGCACTACACGCAGATCCACGTATTTCTTCTTCTATGTTTTGATGATAAATTTATTAAAAAGAGAGATAAATGGAGACAAGAATACCTTCAATTGCGTTCTAAACTGCACCGACATATTACAATTTAGATATAAGTTTTGAAAAGTGTGTCTTTATAAACAATTGAGCTGAAGTATATGCATCCTGCTTATCTTAAGTTTATTCTTGCAATAATACCGCCATTTATTAATTCGGGATCAAAATAGTTTTTCCTGAAGCCACAGACACGTGAACCATTAAACACGGCCTACAAATGTCAACTGGAAAAGAGTAAAATAATATTTAAGAAAATTTTTCTTTAATCTTACGCTGTAACGTTAATGCAACCTGAAAGTGTAAATAATTCTTTACACGAAAGAAATATTACGAAAGTGTCAAAGAGCATTAACCTCAAGACTACGTGAGTCAAGTCCGGGTAAGAGAGGGAGGACGGGGTGGTGAGGGTGGATGACCAGGTTAGGTGTCCTGGGAGTGGTCACTACCTCTCTCACTAGCTACTGTCCTCACTCTCACCCCCACCGTCTAGTATACGAGCTTATACAGTGTACAGTATATAACATACATATACACCACGAATAGCAGGGGGGACACTCGGGCATGCCCACCTTTTTTCTCACCACTATTACTCCTTTGCAACTCCATTTCTTGAACGATGGAAACCCTCTACATAAGGGTGTGAGAGCAGTTAAGGTAAACTCAGATTCATATTCTTGCAACACTTCCTGTGACACCTGCTAGAAGTGAAGGCTCATTCAGCTGCCTAAGTATCTGAAGTCGTATCTGCGTTCCATTATGTCAGAACAAAGACTGATTGGATTTTACTGTTTGTCCACAAAGATATGAAACTGAATTGCGATGAGGTCAACAATTAATTTGGTCGCAAGAACAGATTACTTGACTTTGAACTTCACAAATAAGCTGACACTGTGCTCGCTCTCTCTTTCTCTCCACAAGTAAGCTAGTACTGTTCTCCCTTTTAAACTAGTACTCTCTCTCTATCAACTCAATTGCCAAGTACTTAATTTTGCAACAATGCTAGAAGAGAAAAAGATTTTCTTTTAACAAGTATGTATATTTTTTGTTAAGGAACTTTGGTTTTCTATGAATACAATTGCCTGTACACTGTATAATTTGTTTTATAAGTTTCCAAAAATGCAACTGCAAATTAAACCTACTGTATATCTGCTTATTTAACTGTTATGTAAATAAAATATGCTTGCTAAAAAGAGTGAATGAAAAATAAAAAGGGAGTCCTTTTACATAACTTTATCTTGAGACTTATGAGACTTGCCCCCCTCCCTTTCCATGAACATATATACGCCACTGACGAATAGGTTTACACATAAAGGCTCAAACTGAAAGAAGAAGTTGGAAGGCGGATGGTCGAGGGAAGGACGAAAGCCTTGCCTAGGGTTGGTTAACTATGGCGTATGGTGCAGCTACACCTACACTAGGATAGGCCGCTGTCTGTGAGCACTATATAAGCAACAAATTAATATTTATGCATTAGTGAGCAAAGTGAGATCAAATAAGAATCGCAAATTAAAGTCCAGTCAAAAGAGAATTGAGCTCACGACCCGTTGTCCTGGCCTAGGTAAGGTAACATGTCTTAAAGTATACACAACACAGGTTTTGTCAACATGTGAGATACTGGTATTCATAAACACACTAAAAAAAAAATAAATTTTTTCAAATCGTACATCATTACAGTTTTGGTGCTACTATAGCGTGCGGTCTACAAAGATATCTTTAGTCAAGTTTAACCTAATCTAACCTAACTTAACCTAACCTAACCTAACCTTACCTGACCTAATGTTTCTAGTCTGACTAAACCTAACTTAATTTTGCCTAACTTTACCTTACCTAACTTTACCTAACTTGACCTAACCAAACCTAAATATCTTGTAGACTGCAGGCAAGCAGCACCACAATTTTTTTTTGTTACTTATGACTGAATTTCAGAACTTTTTTTCCCAGTGGTTTCTTTTATCAATACAAAGCTCATACTTATAATGACTGGAAAACAAACCAAAGATTACTGAGACAGGATAGTCTAACGAAGGTCGAACCCCAGCTTATTTCACCTGAAGATTAACTATGAAATTTTACCCCCCTCTCCAGGCAGATTTAGGATGGTTAATCTTGAAGGAAAATAGGCTGAGGACAAATCTTGGTCTATCTATGGTGTTTTCAGCATGAATTAAAGTTAATATATATATATATATATATATATATATATATATATATATATATATATATATATATATATATATATATATATATATACTGTAATTTTTTTATTTATTTAATTTTTACCGAACTTGATGTATGACCGTATTGTGGTATTACAAGTTATTTGCCTCTCTTAACCACTCTGTCCTCACTTCCCTGCAACTGACCAAATGCTTGAGATGGACCTGATGACCAGGCCCTAGTACATTTATTATATTTATTGCATTTAGTCTACATTAGACTATTTATTACAAAATGAGATGATGGGATATTGGTGGTAAAGCTGTAACGCGCGTATCTCTCACTACCATATCAAGGGTTCGAGCCTACACCCGGACTCATTTGAGAAGGGGAATTAACCAGTTTCCTCCTGTACTAACAATGGATAGACCAACTAGCCGAATGTATAGTAAGCTGATAAAAAATAGCAAAAAATATATATATATATATATATATATATATATATATATATATATATATATATATATATATATATATATATATATATAAAGTTTAAATAACCCGCCACTCGGATTTGTTTTGTTGACAGTTCAAGCAGGCTAACAACAGGTATGTGCACGATAATTACTGTATTCCTAACAATCTCTTCTAAGCAACAGGGGAATGTGTGTGTGAGAATTGCTTGAACGATTTTACTTACATAATGATCAATAACTGGAATATGATGATATTAAAAAGGTGTTAAGAAGTATTCTGTAAAATATTAAACGGATGAATTTTATGTCCTATTGGAATTGTATAAACAATTGTAATCTTTTCAATTTAGGTAATTAACAATATTGCAGTTTTCATACAAGATATTATAGAGCCTATTATGATATTACTGTATGACATACAAGAGGTTATTGGACACTTATACCAATACGATAGTTTACTATTGATCAATGATCGCTTATACAGAACCCTCACTGGAGGTCCGTCGCCGAGTATCAACACATTCTGTACGTGTTGAAAATCGTAATATACGTTGATACACAGTACTATAATTACAACGTTATGGAAGTGTCTCAGTCATGACATTTTTAAAACAGTTCCACTGGAATCTTGTGCTGTTTATGGTTCAGCAGTTAAAATGGAGTGTCGAATGTAGTGTTGAAACCCAGAGAGTATAGGACAATTTAAATGCCAGATTAAATGTTCTCTTATATTGAGTTTAATAATTGGCGGTAAGATTAGGGCATCAATTAATTACATTTATATTGTTTTATACTACTTCCTTTCTGGATAAGTCAAATTGATTACTAGTTTATCAATCTCTACTCCTCTGGTATTCCTTTATGCCGACAGTAATTGCTGAGATGGCAGTTTTGCCATTATGATTTTATTTAGTGAAAATCATTAAAATTATCTTTTGAAATCAGTAAGTAAAAAAAACCCTAAAGCATGTTAGGTAAGTGTGCGGTCAACTAGGTATTTAGGTTAGGTTAGGTTAAGATATATTTGTAAACCGCATGCTATAGTAGCACCATTTACCATTGTATGAAAAAAATGCACTATGTGACGGTACATGCAGTATCAATCTAGACTATAATGATTTTACTGAATCCCAAATAAATTTATCTATCTGGGTTGAAAAGATTTGGATTGGTTGGTTCATTTAAAAAAAGAGCAGATATTTCTGCTTTACTTAGTCCTCTTTGCCACTTATTGGGATGGGTCATGTCTCTCCTGTTCACTGTTGGGAAGTGTTGGGCATATACTGGCTCATTGTATCTGTACCTGTCAATGTTGGCCAAGTCTGGTCTTGGATGAGCTCTCACTCTGTGCTATCATAACAATATATTGTCTTTTGGTCTGTTTTGCAGATTGTATGGGGTGTGGTAGTTGTTTGGCGGCAGTAAGGCAGGATGGAGGTTCCCCCGCAGGTGATAGATGTGGCAGGTCAACTAGCTCAGGCTGTCAACACCACCCTAGATCCTAAAGTCACACATGCTGTCAGGCTTGCATCATATAATCTCCTAGAGAAGGTAAGTCAGTATCCATAGCGGTTTCAAACCAAGTCAGATAATACTTGATAATAGTATATCGCACGTTAACCAGGAACGTAAGGAAATTTTTCTAGAGAAAATTAACTTTTTCTTACCTCATGAAAACCCCATAAAAGGACGAGGTTTGGCAGTTTGTCGGTTATTATTGTGATTATTTTCATCCCAAACACTATACAGCAGCTATAGTATATGTTGACATGCTGTCTCCTGGTCGTGCCATCTTCATTGTTTATGTGCTGATCATTTTGTTCATACATTTCCATACATACGAAAAAACAGCAACTTCAGCACATTTTTGTATTCAAGATGATATTGTGGCAGTTTTCTCTTGAAACACAATTCATGCAAAAACAGCCACAATATCATCTTGTATACAAAAATAATTTTGTTACATCAATTTTTATTTATTTATTTATTTATTTATTTTTTTTTTTTACGGGGAATAGTCCACTCGGGCACAGGTTATCAACCCACAATGGGGCATTTGAATTTGGCCATCTTGTATTGCACCGGTTAAAAGTTGGCAAGAGTCAAAAACTATATTAATCATCTTATTTCTACAGGTAAAGGAGGAGAGCGAGTTGGCTGTGGGATGTGGCTTTCACCTCGCTCACCGTGACAAAGAGCCAGTGGTTCGCCATTTGGGACTACAGTTGCTTGAACATGTTATAAAGTATAAGTGGAATGATCTATCCGTCCAGCAAAAAGTTTACATTAAGGTTAGTTCCGTTGTTTGTTCATAATAGACTACGGTAGTTAAGACAATGCTTGTGTTGTTTCGTTTCATTTACGGGTTGTAGTATTTACACTATGATCACAGAAAATATTATACTTTTAGTATTTATATTTTGAATTATTATTATCTGATTATTGATACTTTATTCCCTTTAGGAGAGTACAATGCAGTTGGTAGCTGAAGGGACATTAGATCTACTCTCTGAACACCTTTATGTTAAGGATAAGGTTTGTTGAACTTTTATATGTTAATCATTACATTATGGTGATTGTCCATTCTTCATGTGTAGTTTCTTGAAGCTCTTGTGCAGTTCAGATCAGTTTTGCTAGTCTTAAGTTTTCTTAAAATATGCTTTTGACTTTTCATAACTTTTATCTTCTGTCACAAGGATGATTCCCCACTTTATTTTAATTCACCTTCATTTTCCGTATAAGCCTGTCTAGAAATTCGTCACTCCTGCTCTTTATTACAAACAGTTGATCCACACATCTCCCTTTTTCAAACTTTACTGCTACAATTTTCACTAATATACACTATTTTTGCTGTGATTTTCTTCAATATTGGCTGTCAACTCCAAGCTGTACTTCACACTAATTCTTCACCAAAAATGTATTAATTGTTAAGAAACAAGACCATTTATCAAGAATCATTATTGCAACAATGTTGCTGTGTTTCAGGTGTCCCGACTTGTTGTGGAGATGATGAAGCGTGAATGGCCTCAGCAGTGGCCTGGCCTCCTTGAAGAACTACATTTACTTTCTAAACGTGGACCCACTCAAACGGAATTAGTATTGTTTGTTTTCTTGCGAATTGCTGAAGATGTGGCTACATTGCAGGTGAAAGAGAAGGACATTATTGGTATTTAGGCACTTTGTATAATTATTCAGTGTCCTTAAGAGCAAATGCATGCCCAATATTGTATTAATTATTGTACTATCTTCGGTTAATGCCATACATAGCCCACCTGGTGTTAAGACTCACATTCTCAAGCAGTTTAAAATTATCAATCGCTTATTGTTTTATGCTTTACTCTATATTTTGCTTTCATTCAAAACTGAAATTCCTCATTCCCTTATGTTCTTTTAGCAGCAATATACTGTACACCAGAAAATGCCAACCATATCCACAAGTTGATACTGAAATTTGTTTGCAACAGAACCTAGAATCCAACCAACGGCGACGTGATCTTTATCAGGCAATGACGGCTAATATGGAAAGTATGTTTGGGTTCTTCCTTTCTCTGTTGGAAGAGAATTTTACGCAATATGAAACCAAAATTAACCAACAAGATTCTCAGACTGCACATCAACATTGCCGAGTTATGCAGGTATGATTTACAGAGAGAGAAAAGCATGTCCAACAGTGCAAATTAGTTTTCAAGGTATTAAAATTTTTGTCATACTGTAATTTGAATATTATTTTCTTTTACATAATTTTGTATGGGCACCTGTCATAATAATAATAATAATAATAATTAACGGTTTATTGAAAAAGTTCGGCAGTCCGAAGGCTGAAAATATACATTAGACAAAAATGACTTATTACATACAAAGACATGGGGTGGGTGGGTTGTTTAACAAAAGCTTTCATTACTGAAAGAAGAAGGAACAATGCTTGAACATGCAAATTATTATAGTTTACAGTTGATGGCCCGGGCCATAACCTTGTGTGCTAGATGTCTCTTTCAGATTATATTGGTGCTTTTAATGGGAGTACATACAGGTATCCCTCACTACCCAAAGGGGTTATGTTCCTTGAAAACTATGTGGTTATCGAAGTTTCAGATAGCGAATAACAAAATAAATGGGAAAATAGGATTCGGTTCCTCAACGAAAAAACAAAAACATTATCCTGTACCTAAATATAAACAAAAATCTGTTCACAAATAACAAAAAACACACTGTTATACATAAAGATTATTTTGGTTCATTACCAACAAAATCCCTACAATATTGAACCTAAAAAATTATAAATTAAATCAAATATGTATACTGTACAGTACAGGGGGCCCCCCAAATTCACGGGGGTTGGGTTCTCAAAATGGCTGCGAATCGCCAAATATGCGAATAAGATTTGTGAACCGGGGGGGAGGGGTACATTTTTACTTGTGTACAAGGAAATGTATATTCCTTTTATGTGTTTACCTTTAGGACAATTATTTCTTTTACCTGTATTGTATATATGTGTGTGTGTGTAGACACACACACAAAACACATACAAATAAATAATATACAAGTACTGTAATGGGAAAATACTCTCACAAATAATAATCAGAAACAAATTTATGAAAAATGTGACAGTCTTCCCTCAAGTCATTGCTTTATTAATAAAGTAATAAAGCACGGACTTGAGGGTAGACCCACATTTTTAATAAATTTGTTTATGATTATTTGCGAGAGGATTTTCCCATTATTATTTATTTGTATGTTTTTTTTTGTGTGTGTATCTACACACACACACACATATATTTACAATACAGGTAAAGGAAATTACTGTCTTTAGAACGAATGGCTCCCTGTCCCAGCTACAAAAATGTCGGCAACTTTAAAACTACCCACAGACATTCTTGGATACATCCAGGGTGTCATCCGCGAATAATAGAGGATCGCAAAATAAAAATCTGTGAACTTGGGGGGGCCTGTACAGTACAGTCTCTCCTCGACATACGACGGGGTTCCGTCCCGACGACCAGGTCGTAAATCTAAAAGGCGAAAATAATACATAGAAATTCTAAAATGGGTGTCTCTTTTTCTTCTCAGCACCACGAGAAATCTCACTTTTACGCTTGCCAGCCATTTTAAAGGGAATTACAAACGAAAGTTTTGTCAGTACACAGCGCGATCACTTACGTCGGGACTCGAAAATAAGTAATGTGAAAAATATTTAATACGACCATGGCCGTCGTATGTCCGGGTTGTCTTAAGTCGAGGAGAGACTGTATACAGTATCTTATGAGAAGCAAGTCTCTCCTGATCTTGCTTTGGCCTTCCCGTGTTCATGATGCTTGTTTATTTCAAATTTGTTTTCGATTATCACAGGCTTATGGAGTCTCTTGTCAATGGTGGGAGTAGCCGAGGAATCATCACAATGCTTGGATGTCATTACATATAGAGGGAGCACTGCACTTCAATAGTACAGTAAGCGAATGGCCTATGAGTAGACGTGAGCTGAGGGAAGGGGGGGTGATATGCTCTGAGTAAAAATACATTCCTGTGCAACTCTTCGAGATGGCCACCCCAGGTGACTCCTGGGTGTGCAAAATTTAAATTTTAAATGGGGTAATTTTTCGCATAAGCGAATATCGCTTTTGGAAAGTAAAAAAAAAGATGTAAGAATAAAATTTTTCGATAAGCAAAAGTTTGGATATCGATCATTTGTGTAACAAGGTATGCCTGTAAACCTGTCAACACTAGGCTTGATGATATATTATTTAATGTATGTGGTAAATCAACAACTTTTTCTAATTCCTCTGTGTTCCAATTGCATAAAATTAGGATACATGTCTTAAAATGATAGGAATTGTCTAACTGTCCGCTTCCTAGACTTCAATAACGGAAATGTACCTATGTTCATCTTCTAATATACAGAAATTTACACATTTACCCTCCTAAATCTACCATACAAGTATAATAATCTCATTTTATTATGAAAAAAAAAAAAAAAAAAACAATTATGGTCAAGTTAATATCGGCAAATGATTTCATGTTTTATTACTACTTTGAGGGTTTCACCAATGATGGTAATGATGGTAATTTTGACTTAGGGTGAGGAAGTAATGGTGATGGGGACTGGTTAGAGGTGGTTCTAGAGTGCACAACGAATAACAGTAACACATATGGTTAGTTATTAAAATTTGTGTCTTATAGTAAGCCGCATCCTCACTTTTGCCATTTTTTCTTTTGAAAAAATAGTGCAGCTTATATTTGTCAAAATATGGTATATGTGCATCTATTTTTTAGGGTTGTAATGCAGTACTCTGTTGCATTAATCAGTTCTATCATGCTCCTGTCTTTCCTTTTTTGCTTTCCTTAGAGGGTTGTGGAACTGATGTCCATGTTCTCTGTTGCAGGTGGTGCTGATGACATTGACTGTGTATGTTGAGTGGGTGTCAATGCAGTACATCTTCTCAGAGAATGGTAAACTCTTACAGTCTCTGTGTTTCTTACTCAGCCAGGATAATCTCAAAATGGAAGCCGCAGAGTGCCTTTTGCAGGTAAGATTTTTTATCTTGGAATATTTTATTTTGAATTATTAGTGAGGTTTCCCTGTATTTATTCCAGTATGCATGAGCCAGTAAATTGTTTAGAAGAGTTGTATCTTGTATGATCATGATACTGTACAAAGATGTTATGGGTGAATAAAATCAACTTTATAACATAAATTTGAAAGTATTTTTGTTTTTGTTTCATTAAATGGTATACCTGTATATGTACATGTATATATTATACAGATTGTGAGTCGCAAAGGCAAACCTGATGAGCGACGTCCTTTGTTGCTATTATTTGGAGAAGAACTCATGTCAGCTGTGTTTAATGCAGCTGATCAGGCAGTGATGGGTACTCTTAGTGAACACAACTATAGATTTCTTAAAACACTCACACAGGTAAGGATTCATATTAATGATACTCATCAAGTGGAAGTTCTGTCTTAGAATAATCTGTTGTTTTCTCTGGATTGTTAGCATCACCCATCAGCTGCACGATTTACTCAAAGAGTCACTTGATTCTTTTTTCTGTACTTATACTGTATATGAACACCCAAGAATGTTGAATAGTATGACCTTTAAGTGAAACAATTATTTATTCAGTAGTGAAACAGTGCATACAACATTGTATTCTTTTAATTTCTGTTGTTGTTTTTCCCTGTCTGTTTATGTGATTTAAAATTGGTTACAGGTGCTGACTGCCCTTGGTTCCCAACTGTGTGCACTGTGGGGTAAAGAGGCTGGTGTAAATGAGCCCCCAAACTTCCGTGTATATTTAGATGCAATGTTGGCCTTCACCCGTCACCCAAGTCTCCACATCTACAACTTTACTAATGGCCTTTGGGGGCAGTTATTCCGTCATGAGTATGTTCCAAAGAGTGAAACACTGCAAGCTATATTACCATCTTTGATAACAATTGTGTCTCGGAAGGTATGTTAAATTGGTTTGTCTCAGCAGGGACTAAACTGATGAGTATCTCGGGTTTTTGTGAGTGATTGTTGCATATCTTGTCATCTATTTTTGAGAATGGTTATTTTAATTTGTGTATTCACAGGTGATGAAGCATGGATATCCCTCCAAGAATGATTCAGAGAGCTGTCAGTATTCACGTCTTGACTTTGATAGTGACGAGGAATATTCACACTTTTTTTATAAGGTTTGTAACATATGTTAAGATGTTAAATAAGATCGATATGGTGGGTAAAAATAGGGAGAGAACAGGACATGGGAGAAGGAAACTGGGAAATATCAGCAGAGAAAGGATTCTAAGCTTCAAAGTAAAGTAGGAACTTAGATACAATGCTATGCTGTACTTCTTCTGTTAACATAGAACGCTGAAGCATAGACTTAGGATTGAGTAGATTGCCCTAAATTTCAAGTTATAGTAATAAATTAAATGAGGGCTCCATCTGGGGTTACCAGAGTGAAGAGGTAAGAAATAGTAAAGTATACAGGTTATTTCGAATGACATAGGGTGCAAAATATGAAGTTGTGGGATGGGTAAAGAAAGGTGCACTGAAAGAAGCTTTCAGGAGAAGATCGTAAAAAAATCTATAGATTGGACATTTGACTTTAAGACTTTTTGTATAAGTTATTATTAATCTCAAAGAATGCTTATAAGAGAACACTTCAAGATATTTTCCAGACACTTTGTAGGATTTTGTAGAATGGGGAATATAAATTGAAGCATAGTGCTTTCAAGACTCAGACCTTGCATGTTTGACAGAATACTTGTATAATTATCATTTTGTATCTGAATAATTATTTGTTTTTAATGCAGTGTAATTTTTTATTTGATCCTTTTTGTTCATATATGGTACATTGCACTAATGTACTGAAAATGAAATCATTAAGAATAAGAAATGAATAAAATGATTCCTTAAGACTAAATTTTTTTTAATTTTTTTTACCAGGTACGTGCTGAGACCCTAGATATCATTAAGTCTGCCTCGCTACTGGCACCGGAGACCATGTACGCGTATGTAGAAGAGTGGCTCATACGTCACGTTAAGAAGGCCATTGACACCGGCAGCTGCTCAGAAAAACAGCTTTGTAATCTCTTCTCACCATCATACCTGGAATGGGATGCATTATCTCAGGTAAATTGGACATCAGTTGTTTAACAGAGTTTTTCTTTTGTTATCCTCCATATAATACTTGGCCAAATGTGCTGATTTTATATTTCCCTCAGAAAATATATTGCAGTCTATTGTTTTATATTTCTGTGTACAGTAATCATTGAATAACAAAGGATTTTTAATCCTCTCGCACATCACAAATCATTGGGTAGCACTATGTGCATAGGTGATGGGAATTGCATCATTAAAAATAAAAAAATTCACTCCACAAAAAAGTTTTCGAGATAATTGTGTAAAATTTTTGTGCGCCATTGATGACTGAATGATTTTGCAAGTGAAGTTTCCAGAAAGTATCAAAACGTGGGTGGAGTTCCGCTGTCCATCAGTTACCTCCTGTCAGCCGTGCTGGTTGGTTCCTTTATATCCTCTCCCACCCTCCTCACAATTAATCATATAAAAGTTCTAAAGCCACTGTTGCAAAGTTCATAAAATTCCTCTCATAACTACTGTATGATAATACCGAGATAAGATGCTGGGAACACCATTTTTTTTCTTTATTCGGAGTAAAAAAAAAAATTTCTTTTTCTCATCTTATTTTTTTCTGGTTATGTTTAAGTTAAAACAATAATGAAGCCAGTGATGTATACTGTATATCATGCAAAGAAAAAAAGAAGTGTTATAGATTGGCTGCAAAATGAAGATGACCAGACTTCATGTGAGTGGACCCATATGACTTTAGTTGTGGTCACAGAAACATAAAAATTTTGTGTACGTGAGAGGGTTAAGAGCATCACAGATCACTTTTATTTAAAGAAAATAATTGCTGGAGGTAGAGTCTGTAGTAGTGGGAGTTAATGAAGATATAGAATGGGTATTATGATAAGAAAATTAAGAACTGCAAATATTTTCATGGTTAGTCTATTTTTGTGGAGAAAACCCTCCCTCATCTCTTCTCAGTCAGGTCTTACCACCATCAGTGTCAAGACCTGACTGAATTACTCAGAATAGGCAAACTGTACTCCAAGCTTTGTCAATAAATTTGTTAAACTAAAACTAATCTTAGTTGCTTTTTTATATTATATTCTTAAATCTTTTAATTTTACCATCAGGTAGTGGAGAGTGTAATGAGTCGCGTGATGCAGAGTAATGGATGCAAACCCACAGCAGAAAGTGGCCTACAGCTGTTGCGCCTCTGTTTATCCTACGAAACAACTGATCCACTCATACTTTCCACCTTGCTTTCCTGTATCTCAGGTCTATTTGTTTTCATAAGGCTTGTACCCACTGTACTGCCAGATGTTCTAAATAAGATCTTCTCTGCCTTAACTTTCTCTTTGCCTGGACAAACCAAAGATTCGCGAAGTAGAGCAGTGAAAAATGTACGGCGCCATGGATGCTCCCTAATGGTAAAGATTGCTCGTGGCTACCCAGACATACTTCTTGAAGCATTTGACTTTATCAATGGTGTTGTAGATAGTTTGAGTCACAATCCACTAGAACTTTCACAGATGGAAAAAGTGACTTTATATGAAGCTCTTATGATAATTAACAATCACTTTTATAATTTTGATAAACAAAGTTGTTTTATTAGCAAAGTTTTGAGTCATGTGTCTGTGATCTGGATTGACATGAAGCAGCCATTTAGCTCCCCATTAGATTTCATGTCATTTGTAGGCCTGGATAAGGCTCCAGTAGAGCCCAGTGAGAATGATGTTAATGGCCAAAACAGAGCTCAAATAATATACTGTGTTAATTTAACTTTAGCTGTGATAAAGCGATCAGAGTTTCCCTCGGACACTGATAAGGCAGAACATGGGGGATTTGTCCTGGAACGCACAGAAAATGGATTGATAGTGTGTCGTAATCCTGCCACACCCCATGTGATGCCCCTCTTCCACCAACTGTTTTGTCTTTTACGACTCTTCAATAGTCTTTGGCACACTGAAGCATTGGCCAGTGTTTCACCAGGGTATGCCAAGGCCCATAACCTTCCAGAAACTGAGAAGAACAATATATTAGGACTTGCGACTTCAAATGTTGCGGATCCCTGTATTGACTCTCCCAAGGTAATAAGCTTAAATGTTTTATTTTTAACCAATAATAATCAAGGTGCTATTAGTATGCATTAGGGTTTACAAATTACTCTTAAGACCAAGTACTTTTGCTCTTATTTCCTTAATTATTCTTATGCAGTAGTTAAATGAATCAGCATGTAGAAATTGCTGGAGTAAGGTAGATATTTTTCTCATGAGGCCTAATGACTTGCTCGGATAGGTAAACAGTTTGATGAATGTAGGAAGAGGAAATTTATAAAAATTTTATTTTTTGGGGTAAGATTGTAACTTGATATCTATGTTTTCTAAATTGCAAGGTTCAGCAGCCTCTAGAGCGAATGCAGTTTTTCCTCTCCATGATGCATGACAATTGCTATCACATCTTGGGCAATGCAGGAGTGTCCCTAGGATTGCAGTTTTACCAGCATCCGCACCTATCCGATTACCTGATACATTCTTCCTTGGCAAACTTGCATCTCATCCCTGATTACCGTCTACGACCCATCATCCGCACCTTCCTCAAGCCATTCGTCCAGTGGTGTCCTCCTCAGTGCTACCAGGCAGTGTTGCTTCCCATCCTCAATCATCTCTGCCCTTACAGTGAGTAGGATTTCCTAGCTTATGTTGTTAAGCTTATCGAATGTAATATATCTTTTTTTAATCAAATTTTAATGAGCAGTTTCTGTTGCATAAATCATTAGGGGAGTTGGTGGTACAGAGATAACATGCGTAACTCTCACCATTATGTCAAGGGTTCGAGCCTTGGCCCGGACACACGTGAGAAGGGTGTTATCCAGTGTGACCCTAACAAACATCACAGGTTTCCCGTTCTCCAGTTTCCTGCAGTACCAACACTGGATAGAGTGCCTAGACGTCTAGTAAGCTGATAAGTGGTGGGAAAAAAAAAATCTGTAGTTCTTGTGGTCTTAATTTATTATATTGAAATTTGTACTTTAGAGTACCATTCATGGTGTCTGTACTCACCCCTGAAGATGTGAATTACATGAAAGCGCTTGGGAACTTCGTGTTTTCTTCTTTCCTTGTGGTTATCAGCATATAATGATATAATATGCATTGAATACATTTACAGGGCTGTACAGTACATAAATCAGGAGTTGTTTATTATTTTAACAATAGATGGGATGGTGCTGTTCTTATATCTATCGGTGCGGGCTCTTATGGGCTGAATTTTGTTGTATTGGCGGACTGCGCGAGTTGGGTGGGGGGCAGGAGGTGGCGATGGCGAGGGTGGTGCATTATTATTCTGTTCGTTTAAATTGTCTAATGCCATATAAGAACTGACTGTCTGCAGCATATTTACTGCCATCAAACTGCTTCCATTATTAGTTCATGTATTTTACATTTAGTTAGTGGATACAGTAAAATCTCGTAAATGTCAGAAGTTCTATATGAGGATACATCATCATCAAGCTGGGTTCTCCATTTTTCTAGGGAGTGTATTAGAGTGAGATAAGATTTAAGAGTTGATACTTTAACCAGGGGGAACATCTGTCTCCTTGTATTTAATCAATTGCATGACATGTTTTACTAAGGAGGGGTTGTGTAGTCGAAGCATGAAATCTCATTTTATAGACAAGAAAATGAGACAAGTGGTTTATTTCCCTCCCCTGATGGGATTTTAAGTTTGCATATTTATAGCTGGGCATTTTAGGATATGATTTAACTTATTTAAAGGTTTAAATTCTGTGAACCTAAGCCTGACTGACTTTTTAAACAACCACCAGGCTTAGGTTTTTTGCACTATATTTCCACTGAACTATAAGAACATTACTAAAAGGCTAATATGTGAAGTCCTCAACCATGGTAAGCACGCACAGTGGGTGTTTCAATGGAAGTATTTCATAGGTCACTTGTCCCTTCCACATATAAAATGGGATATCATGTTTCAGTCCTCCATCTTTATTCAGGACATTAAGTTTTTAATATACAGCTACTGTAGTTGAAATGATAGAATTGTTAAGATAACTTACTTCCTACAGTGTTGGAAAGATTAAGCACCCGATGGGGCCACCTGACGAGCTTAATAGAAAGTGGTTCTTATGAGGAGGAAAACACAGACACTCAGGAGATGTTAGAAGACCTGCTCATTCGTATGTTAACTCGGGAATATGTTGATGTAAGTGGCTTTTCAGTTTCAAATAGGTTAAAATACTTTTATTTCCTTTGAATTATCGGAAATTGATTTGCTTATGAATATGAATAGCAAACCAATATACAAACTGAATCATTGCAACATGTGCTTTTCATCTATGTAATACTTTCCACCATATGTTGAAACTCCTTTTTGTTGCAAAAGGTGGACAAGTTTCATAGAAATACTGTATGATATATGTATAATTGTGATATCATCTTTTTCAGTTATTAAAAGTTGTGTTAATAGGAGGTCCCCGTGGAGGATGGCAGGACAATGCTGATGGTATGGAGGCAGAAATGGAGGTGCCTATGCCTACTGTTACATCTGCTCAGGAGACTTTATCTGAATTAGGTCAACTAGTTTTAGGATGTGATACCATCTGCCAAGCCATAGTAACCACTCTTCTCAAGTGAGTCTTGACAGAATCTTCTGATCTGGGATGTATATAATAAATTACAATTTTAATGAAGTATCCATTCAAAATGGTTACCAAAAGAGTGTTTTCAGAAAAGATAATTAGCCCCTTCACTATGGGGGTACAACTTTTAATAGTTTATTTGACTTACGCAAAATAAACACAAGTGGTTAGAGAGATTTGCTTGTGTGACTTAAAAGGCTTTGATTAAATCATGGAAAAAATGAGTTGCATCCTTATCAATTGTGAACATATTTAGTTTGAATAGATGGACTGCTTCACAAACATTTTCGATGAACCAATCGGCTATTTTTATAGAAGATGGGCGTGGCTTATGGGCCAAGTTAGCGTGGAAATGCTAACATTGCTATAGTGAAAGACATACAAATTGTTTTCTGGCATACCGGTGCTTGTCCTACTTCAGTTCTGAGCTCCTCAAATATGAAAAATGGTACTTAACAATCAGTTGTGGCTTCAGTTTTGTTGGACCCTGATTCCGTTTATTGATTGTTAGCAGTACTGTACAGTTTTAATTCCAAATCGCTTAATAGTATGAACGTTAATACTACTTAAAAAGATTTCAGTGTGTTTTGTACTAAAGAATAAACAGATGTCACACATTTTATAATAATCATTCCAAAACAATGATACAAACATTAACACTTAAGCACTAAGATTTCACTGTATAGGGTGGCCCAATCTTCATAGCCCCATGTGTTTGTGTGTACGTACTGTATTCATGCACTTCTAGGCCAAGCCAAGATTCTGTAAAGCTTTGGCCTGTGTTCTAGGGTCATTTTGTTGCAACCAATGGTGAAGTAAAACAAAACCTGAGGTACCTGGGTTAACATTTGGATCCATAATTAATGCAATTATAACACTGCATAACAATGAAGGTATGTATAAAAACTCCAACAAATATTACCAAACAAGGGCAGAGCAGGGAGATGCGTCATGGTGATTGACCGAGTGTGGTCATGTGACATGCACACATGCCACCAGCCTATATGATAGGCTGGCAGACTCAGAGCATAAGCTTGGCAACTACTCTGCATTCTACATTAATCTGAGATTATTCACCCCATATTTTTCCCATTATTATATGAAGGTCTTCTGGCTCCTCAACTGGCTTATGCCAGGTGTTTTCATCTACAATTTAATACCGTAAACCACATTTAAAGTTTTGTGCCGATAAGACTGGTTTGAAAGGCAGAGCCTCAAATGTAAAACAAAGAAATTAAGGGTATTTATGTAAGGAAAATAATTTGTTACTAATGGAGAATTATGAGTTGAATTGATTACATAATTGAAAATGGAAATATAACTTAGAATTCAACTGAAAGGTTGTAAAACAAAATAAGAAATACAGTAGTAGTATAGTAGTAGTTCAGCGTATTTATTTCCAGTCCTAAGGAAAACTGTTATTCTTCAGATGCATTTCTTGTGTTTTCAGAGTGTTGTGGTGGCAGGACAGTGGGGCTTGCTTGAAATCTGTAGGAGTGGTGGGTCAGGTTCTACGTTGGCTTGTTGGGGAGGGCCAACACTTGAGTCCTGAGGCTGTGAGACAAGTGATGCTTGCAGTGTTACAGGGGCTTAACACACATGGTCAGCATGATGCTAACCAGAGTGCTCTTCTCTCACTTGGATTGGCCACATATGAGATGTTTAGACCTCATTTTCCCAACATCAGAGAGGTATGTTTAAATATTTTTTTTGTTTTATCCACCAATATTTAGTTTGCATTTTTTTTTACAGGGAGAATGTTTTGAAGACTATCAATGTTGTGTATACCTTCTGAATTTGTGCAATTTTTGTGCCTATTTTGAAGGTAAAATTTTTATTTATACAAACAAATATTTCAAACTTCAAGGGATATGAATTATTTTCTCAAAAAGTCCTGTTAGCCATGATACTGTGTTTGGTTTTGCAGGTAAACACTGACAGTAGAACAACAAATCTCAATTTAATGCCAGTGTAAATTTACAATCTAATAGTCATGGTGCTATCTTTCTGTTCACCAGTTTGGCAACAAATGGTGTCCGCACAATCAATAGATAATGCTCTGTTGAGAGTATTGCAACCAACACTTATACTTATGTTCTTCATACATAGTTGTTGAACCACTTAAATTGCTATCTGGTTTAACCCTTTGGCTATGGGAGGTTACCCTAAGCCAAAATAAAATCATCTGGCGGTAGCCAGAATAGAATGGCAAGCGCAGGAATTGCAGCAAAAGGGTTAAGGTCCATAGGGATCACCTGTTCCAATGATGACTCTTTGTTTCCAGTAAGTGTACTGCTATGAGAAAACATTACACTGCTTCTTTAGTACAGTATTAGGGTAGTGGCCATTTAAATATTATGATTTGTTGAAATAAATTTTTTTTTATTTAATCAAGGGGAGAGGTACCTTAAAATGTTCTGCTTTTGGCCACTGTTATAAATTATTTTACTGTATTTAAGTAAACATTTTCATTTAAATGTATTTATTACTGTACCTTCTCACAACTTCAACAGGTACTACTAGGACTCCCAGGTGTGTCAGCTGATGATGTCCAGCGTTTTGAAGAGAAGCTGCAGAGTCCTTCACAAAATCCTAATGTGAAGAACAGCAAAGTGGAGAAAATCAAGAAGGATGTGTTTAAGAAGTTGGTGATTGAGGTATGTTTTAAGTTTATTGCTTCTAGAGATTACTGTTGATATATATGGATTTTTTATGCCTCCACTGCATGTACAATGGCCATAATCTTGGTGTAAATATGTACTTGAATAATTTTGAAAATAGTCTTCCAATTTTTCGTTTACAAATTTGATCTCTCGGACTGAATATTTTTCAGATGAGTTAACACGATAAGCTTGATTTAATCCAGAGGTGCGACAGCCTGTAGATTTAGGGTATTATACACATGGGGGTTATTCCACCCTAGGAATAGCATGGAAGTGTCAGTCATGATTGTAGCACTTTGAACTGCATTACATTGACCTATCTGAATGACAGATTTATGATGGAATACTGTACTTGACAGCACGTAGAATGGTCTGATACACCCATTTCTCCTGGGTCTACAAATGTCATTCTGGGGAGATTTGACACCATTATATCTCATGACAAAGTCTCTTGATAGTGTACTTCTCAGAGTGGAGGAGAGGCATCTGCTTCTGACTCCAGTCTGGATTTTGGATCTGTTTTTAATCTGGTAATTGTCTGGAGTTGACATACTCGTATATACTGACAGAATCAGTGCTCAGATAGTCCAGCATGTTCTGAGGAATAAAGTTCTTTACCGTCATCTTATAGATGATGTGGAAGTTTTTGAGGACAGTTCTAAATTTTTTTGTAAAAGGATATACTGCAATAACATTTTAAAGGTCTTGAGGCACAGGAGTGCTTCAGGGGTACGTTCCTGAAAAACTTTTCGTATATTGATTTTTCCTAAATCGAAGCCATTTTTCCCATTGAATACCATTATTTAAAGAGAGAAACATTCCGATGAAAATATTTTTCCCCCCAAATGTAAAAATAAACCTTTTTAAGCAATTGTGGGGGGGGGGGAGACGATACTTCTAAGCATATGTATTACTCAAAATAACATTAATAAAACAATACAGTACAGTATCAAATTGTAGAATATATTCTATTTATGGAAAACTTTAGGTGGTTGGTGCTTGGGGTGATCAGTTATTAATTTATGCCTCTTATTTGGTGGTCTGTTAGCCATACTTTTAAATAAATATACATTAGCACCTTCATATTACATATAAATAATAAATGAATAATTTCAAAATATACAGTATATCATTTAACAAAAAAAAAAAACTCCACAAAAGTTCAAGGAGCTTGGCTGGCTTCATACCTGACACAGCCAACGCACTCAGTAAACAGTTACTGTTCAGCGTGGTTTTCACAGTGACGCTTTTGACGTGGAGAAGAAAAACACTTTCTTTGAGGTCATTTATGGTATTACTGTATTGTACCCTCATTCAACAGTAAATGTGAGGAATTAATCAAAATAATACGAATAAAGAACATAAAAGAAAAAATACTGCATTTTGCTATTTGGCAATCATCTCACTACACGCGGGACACGGCAGACTGCGAACAGCTGAGATCCCCACATCACTCACCCGATGTGTGTGCTAATTCCCATGCACGGAATTTTTTTTATTCTCTTCATGTTTTTTGCTTTATGATAATTATTTTTGTGTTTTTTATGCACTTTCCATGTGAAAGATGTTTGTACATGTAACAGACTAAAAAAAGTGAAGACAATTATATACAGGTACAGTATATCTACCTGAAATTATGAGTTAAAAAATTACAATAAAATAGCTCAGAGCTAAGACCAAGCAGGGTGAGAGCTACAGTGATGAGTCTAATTTGGCAACCTGTCACCAGCAATGTAAACAAATGCAATTAAAACATAGTTTTTAATTTCCATTAATACATGAGCATAGAAACTGCCACACACTAGCCTGCACTACAGTACAGTAAACTATAGCCTGTGTCAGCAACTGAGCATCCTCTGATGCTACAGAAAATACCATGAATTTATTTTTGTAAAAATGATTTTCATAAATCAATGTTACATAAATTGAAGCACTCCTGTACAGCAGTCAGTTGACTGGTATGAATGTAGCTTCTTTGTGAAGTGTTTATTTTTTTAAGTTTGAAAGGTTATCTAATTAACAAAAATCCTAAATTGCTCAGTTCTGGCTCCCTTTTCAAAAAGTTCCTTATGGAGGCCATTAAGCCAGCAGAAATGAATGATTATTCCTGAAACATCATTTTATGACTGAACCCAAAAACTAAGCATCTGTGGGCTGCCTTCCCTCATCCCAGTTGATGTAAAGAAAGTTGATTGAAACTGAATGGCTGATGTTTAGAATTTTAGTATGGCTGACTTGGATGAGAGGTCATATTGGCATCTTAAATGCCATTTTAGGGACTTTGTTTTGATGGAAAGTTGTCACTAATTAAGGAGTTACTCTCAGCCACTAATTTCAAGAATTTGCTCGAGTTTTTAACCAGTAAACTTAGTGGAACAATGATGGTGTTGCCTAGTTTACTTCTGCTGCATTTGTGAATTATATTTTCTTGTTTAAAATCTACTTCAATGTCTTAACTTTGTTCCCTTGAATAAATTATCCTGACATGGGTTTGGATTTTACCCCTCTAGAAAGGTTTATATTCCATATTTTTTAAGGAATGCATAGGTTTCCTAGCTTTGAAAATATAAAATTATTTATTCTCAGATTGTGGGTCGTAGTGTTGGACAGGCTTTCAAGAAGGAAGTCCATATGAATGATCTACCACCTATGTTCAAAAACCCTCGTCCCAAACAACCTCGTGTTGATGATACTGATACAGACATTGGATTGTGCTCTTTGTTTGGACCTGACTCTGGAGATTCTAATGGACATCAGGTTGTTCCTACATCATTTTAATGATATCTATTTTTTAATAAGCTGAATATGGAACTAATGAAAGTAGTCATGATTTTGGATTATTCCCATATCAGAGGGCATGGTGTCCTAACCACTCAAGTTCTAAGCCTGGCAATGGTATTGTGATAGATTATATTGGAGGTCATTATGAAAATAAGTCCTCACATTTTTATGTGAATTTTGGTGTAATGTATTAACGTAAATAAAGGCTGAAGGGAACTACCTTAATTTTATAGTAAGTTAAATTAACATGCAGAATTTTCAGCTAGATGGCTTGCGTGATGTTGGCTGTCTGAAACTAAATCAGGTGGACTTGCGAATCAAGTCAAGAAACAGATTTACATTAGCCATGCCAAAGTAGTATCTTGTTGCATTTATATATTTATGAATAATACAGTACAAATTTAAGTGAATAAATGAGGAATTACAAATTCCAGTGATATTATTATTCAATTAATTTTACAACAGCCAATTTTGTCTTATAATTTTTTGTTGAAATCTTAATGAGAATTGATGTTGTATCATAGTGAAAACATAAGTATTTAAAGATGTAACACTTTTTTTATATGTTGTAATCTAATGATTGACCCTACCAGTAATTATGAAGTACCTGTACTACTGTACATTAAATTTCAGAAGATGATAAAAGGTATTGAGCAAAATCACAACTATTTGTAACACTTGAGTCAGATTGAAATGAAAAATATCCACAGATTTGTACAAATATATTTTGCATGAATGCATCAAATTCCATCATTTTTATTTCACCTTTGAAAATTAGAAAAGTTCAGTACAGTACCAGTATTTCCCCATAAATATGAAAATGTTGAATTTCCCACTGAATAAAAACTATTGGTCTACAGCAGCATTTGTACAATGAAACTTACATATGGTCATATTGGGTGTCACCTGATATTGCATTATATGTGGCTTGGAGGATTTGAAGCTTTCCTGTTATGCCTATACAGTCAATTTTATACATTCAAAATGTGACTCATGATTGCCTTTCTTTGTTTTGCAAATATGCCAACACATTTATTTCCATAATTCTTATTTTTCATCAGCCAGGCTTTTCAGAGTGATTAAATTGTCTTTGCAGAACATTTAATATATACAATTGTTAAATTTACCTTGTTCATGGCGCTCTCCTTGTATTTGTATGAGGCAAATATAATAGTTAAAAGGTTTTCTTCGTAACTGTTATCCACTAATAACAGGTACAATGGTACAATATAAAGATAATTTTAATTAGAATGTGAATGTATGCTTAAATTAAAAAAACACACCTTACATCCATGTTACTCAAAATGTGGTGCATATCAGCTTTTACAGTGATGCTGTGTACAGGACTGTACTGTATTAAGAGTATCGTGTGCATTTATGTGTCAAGTTTGCAAATTCTTAGGCACAGAAAGTTGCATTTCAATGTGTTCTCTCAAGAGTACACCTTGCTAGACAACTCAAAAAGTTAACAGATAAATGTACAAAATACTTATGCATATACAGTAGTACCCCGCTTAACGCGGTCAATAGAACCCACAGGGTACTGTGTTAAGTGAAAACCGCGCTAAGTGAACAACAGAACATATGGGATTAATTCCAATAGAAACTGGCCCGACCCCCAAACTCCACTTTTTGACGACACACAACTATGTTGTAGTAAAAATTTTATCTTAACTTTATGATGGTATGAACAAACAAGTAATATAGAAGAGGTTAGGTTAGGAAAAATGAAGGTCAAGTTAGGAAAAATAAAGGTTAGGTTAGGAAAACTAAAAGTTAGGTGTAACACTTACGTTAGTAGAAGACACACACTGCGCAACCTTACAGCTCGGCTTGCCCAGGCGGGAGGGAGGCGGGAGGGAGGGAGGAGGAGGGAGAGGCGAGAGCAGGCAGGCAGGCGGGTGGGGCGAATCTAAAAATAGCGTCTCGAGCCGGACACTCTGCGCGTATACGTGGAAAAAACCCGCGTTAAGTGAAAGTTCGGCTCTGGCGAGGCACCGCGTATACGTGAAATCGCGCTAAGCGAAACCGCATTAAGCAGGGTATTACTGTATTGAGATTATGTGAATCTTTCAGCAGGCATTAGCTCTTAAATATTTTCATTGAATCTCTCGAACATTAAGTTGTAATAGGGTCTATCAGCAGTGATTCATTCATTAAATTTTTAATGAGATTCATTTTTGCATTGTTAAATAATTTTCACACTTCTGTGATTATCCCTTATTAATCACCAAGAACATTGTTACAATTTCTGGTCAAAACTCAATGAGAGAATAATAGGAACAATGTTGATCAGTTTGGGGTTTTACATTTTTTTAAATTCTGAACATATTCTTGTCTAAAAAAAATAAAATGATAAAAGGAATGAGTACCCGGTACTTACTGTATGCTGTAGATAAAGTGATACAGTACCTTATGGAATGGTTTGGTTTTGCCAAATTCCAGTAAGCAGATGATAGAAGATATTGAGCAACATCATAACTATTTGTAATGCTTGGTTCAGATTAAGAAATAAAAAATATCCACAGGTCTAATTTAGAATTAGATAGGTTTTCAGTAATATTTGGCTAACACTTTTTTTTTTTTTTGTACTGGGATAAGCCCACTGACTTACATTGGGGCCTGGGGAGGAATGTAATACTAATACAGTACATGTACTAATACTACAGGTACTAATAAATAATAATAATTATAATTAATAATAAATAAAATTTATAATAAAATAAAAAATAAACAAATATTAAATTAACAATAATAATAATAAATATAAAAAAAGAAAAGAAAAAAGATTAAGAGTGAGAAACAATACAGTATATGTATGCTGTGTTGCCAAAGTAAGAGAAACAATTGAGACCCTGTAATTGTGTGTAAATGAGGCAGGAAGTCAGATCAGCAATCCGGGACTTGGTCACAATTTTTGTGATGCCATATGACAGCAGGGTCTACCATTAGACAACACATTATGCTCTCATTTTTTGCTTAACCTCTTCACTATGGGGACACCACTTTTAAATTTTATTTGGCCAACGCCTGACGATTTTATTACGTAAGCATAAGTGGTTAAAACAAGGTGGATCGAAACAAGATCAAATACAACACACATTTTTCCTTCATCCTTACTGCTATAAAAGATGTTATCTATTCTTTTACTCACTTTCCTTGACACAACCCCAAATCTGGTTTATCTCTCATGCTACACAAACCAGCATCATTCATTAGCAGTACTGTACATACTTTCCTAGAAATCACTGAACATCATGCTCTTTGCTGAGTATTATTGCACAGTAAATATGAGTCCAAACACAATGAAAAATGCATCTTTTATGATACAAAACATGTGCTAACTCCCAAGATATTAATGGGACAACACTGGATTTATCATTATTAATTTATTATACATTGGTGGATCCATTTCACCATACGTTAGAGGATTACTGGAGTGTGATGATTAAAAAAATAATAATACAGTAATCTAAACTCACTTGACAATGAACTTCAAAATATTACCGCCTGATCATATATGGAACAAAAGTGTTAACTACACTTAAATCTCTAATTCAGATACCCATTAATCAGTGTTGGGTGGTGAAAATTTAGTAATTCCCATTCAAAATTCGTGGATCCATCACTTAATATACAATTTCTAGTCTCAAGAAGCTGTAAATATTAGCATAGGTACAGTAATTGAATTTTGTGAAATGCATTAAAACCTTTCAATTTTGAAGAAACTTAAGGAAGTGCTACAAAAGTTTTATATGACAATTTCATATTAGTTAAAGTAAAATCTAACAAGAGAATACAGTATGCTCAATCTGTGAAAGAGTTTACCAGAAATGTATAAAATTTGTCAACAGTGAATTTATGGAGATCGAAAATTTACAAAACTTGCTGTATATGCATCTCATACATTTCTTAAAATTTACTTAAATTAGTGTAGGGGTCCTGAAGCTTGGGAATATAAACTCAAAGTGTATTCTACCTAATTTGGTTTACAGAACTACAGTATAACATACCTGATAATATGGTTGTCAGAAGTACTTTATACTTGATGAAATAGTTTGCAGACTTACTGGTAAAACTGTAAGGAAGAAGAGTTCCAGTGTTACAGAAGCTCCAAAAACCAGAGTAATTTAAATACATAATATACAAGGTGTCCACATTGAACTGAAACAACATTTGAAGCCTTGTAAATTTTCATTGACTAATGCAAACAGGAATATTCACACAGCTCACAGTCAGTATGCTTGAGTTTCATTTGGTGTATGGGTACATGTCATTAGGGTATGTTAGGATAGACATTCAACATGAGTACCATTAGTAGTATGGACTAAGTCACAATGGCACTCAGTTTCCCTCCATACATTTTTAACATCCCAGGGGTTACACTCTTTCAGCTGAACAATGTCCTGTATCATTGTGGTGTACACTTTGGACTTCACATAACCCCAAAGAAAAAAAGTGAGAGGAGTAAGGTCAGGTGATCTCGGGGGCCAGAAAACGAGTCTGTCTCTACCCAGCCAGCGATCTGGTACCTAGACAAAAAGGAAGGAGTAGACGCAACCCCTGAGATGATAAAAAATGTGAGGAGGGAAACTGAGTACCGTTATGACTTAGTCCGTGCTATTAGTGGTATACATGTTGAATGTCTAAGTTAACATACCCTAATGACCTGTACCCATACACCAAAAGAAACTCAAGCATACTGACTGTGAGCTGTGTGAATATTCCTCTGTTTGCATTAGTCAATGAAAAGTTATAAGGCTTCAAATGTTGTTTCATTTCAAAGAGGATACTGTATTGTAATTTGTAGTTACAGTATACTGGTACTTAAGTTTTCTAATGCTGAAAAAATCGCCTACAAAATGCCACACCTACACTCTAGTTCAGTATTGACATGTAAGGATACATGCTTGAGATCTGATGAATAAATGAAAGAACACTTTTATGGTTGTGTGTCTATGACCACGATCTCTCAAGAGTATTCTTTCTGTTTTTCTAGAGGAAAGTCTACTGTTGTATTAATATAAGAAAATAACCAATCATGTGCATAGATTAGCTTGGATAGTACAGTATTGTTCTCTAGGTTGAAAAATATGTCTTGACATTATGTTTCCACTAGTTTTTTTTATATTCAGAGTCAGTGGAAGTGTAATAATAAAAATAGCTTGCCAGGATCAACCTGTAATTTATATAGGGCAAATAGGTTATACTCAATCGATACATTGTTATAACAAAGATTACGGTAAGGTGACTTTTTGGGTGCAGTTTGTTTTACTGGAACCAGCAGCTGTATCAGCCCTGAAATGAGATGATACCTTAGTGTTACTAGGATTGATTTGCTAAGACTCCTTGGCACACATTTCAAATTTTGTCTGTTTGACACTGGAAAGGGTGATGTTAATGAATTAAATGTTTGAGGAAATTTCTTCATGTCCCTCCCCACATCAAGGAAGGGGATTGCACAGAAAACAAGTCAATAAATGTATATTTAATAAATATCACTTAAAGAATTTAAAGCTCTGGTGTGATGCAAAGTATAATGAGCAACGAATTTTGTTTCTTGGAACGAAGTTGGATTTTACGCTGTAATGTAATCAGATTTGGTCAATCACATCCAGGAATACTACTAACAGTATTGTACTGTCATGTATCAGAAGTTAAAGGCCTCATCAACAGGAAATTGTACAGCAGTCTTTTTAAAAGCCTTTGATATCATGTGTCCAACATGATTTGGTATTATTTTCTCTTGATTATGATGAATTGTTCAACTGTACACTCAGTACCTGTATTGGTAAATGCCACTACTGTATATATATATATATGGCATGTATGCCATGTATGCCATTTAAACCTCTCACTGATGATATAGGAGCAGCCCAGTTTTCTTCATGGGGAAATTAAAATTATAGACTGTACATTCAAATTGTAATTTTTTAAAGGTATTGTATACGGTATGCTAAACAGCTAGATTGTCAATAGGAGTTGTTTTCTAATTATGCATAGTGTGAGTGAAGCTGGTGCCCAGTAGTTCTGAGCCTGTGATTGTTTCTATGATCGAAGAGTCTTATACTCAATGATAATAAGATGTGTTCATAATGACCAATGGTACATTGAACTCAGCAAGAGTTTCCTTTATATTATTAACTAGTTTATCAAGAAATACAATTTATTTTGACTATCAAAGTAATTTGAACAAACCAAAGATATTTTATATTAACTTGATGTTTGTGAAATAGGGTTCTTTATAACTTTTGCTTGAGAAGGACAATAAAGCGGCAATGATACAGATACAGCCAAGCTGAAACACTACTGTGTGTGTGATTATCATGAGGTTTTCTTTATAGTCTTTGTCATTCATATGGAAATTAGTGTTAACCTAATAGAAAATTTTACAAAATAGAGATGGAATAATAATTTTGGTCAAGATTCCTACTTGGGCTCTGGAAGGGAAAAGCTAAGAGCTATTTAAAAAGAATGTTTCCATTTATCTCCGTTCATTTGTTTGCATTGACACATTCTCACAACAATATTTGGTTGCTTTACCCATTTTGGACATTTTCTTTTATTTATTTATTTATTTATTTATTTATTTACACCAAACTCCATTTGATTAGTACAGCACAGTACAGTATATTTAAACAGTAAGCCCCTGTTATAATATGGTTAGGAGTCCCAACAGTTTTTATATGGCCATTTTCTTTACTCATAGTCTTTAATGTAATGGAAAAAAAACAGTGTTGCATCCAGACTCCAAATCTGTGACACTTAAAACTTATATCTGTAGGAAAATTTGGGTCACACTGTGTGGCAGATTTGATATAAGTCACTTCCATGAGCCTGCCCACCCCGTTTACATGTTACTGGCAATTGTTTTTGTTTTTATCTAAAGACAAGCTAGTGATATACAGCATATGTAACTTAAATGAAAGGCTTTAACAATTGCCTAAGAGTCATTATCCAGGATGAGGGAAAGCATGGTGACCACTCGGGAGAGAGACCACTATTGTTTTGAACTTTTAAGGTGGCTAAGGAACAACCTGAGGTGAAGCAACAGAAGAAAGCAGATAGCTGGATATAGGAAGTTTTAACATTGTAATACTGTACACCACATTATCTAAAATTTCATTACTGTATTATGAAGCATTAAAGAAGGATAATTACTAACTAGTTAAAGCATAAGTACCCACCGTAAACAGGTCTGATGTGATTACCTATGTTCAGTCCTCATTTTAAATATAAGTTAGAATATACTGATCAGGTGATCATAACTGAATGGATAGTGTATGGAATCTACTTTGACTCTAATACAAAACAATGGCAAAATATACAGGTCTCATTGTCAACTTCTGAGCCTTTCAAGTCACTTGAAGGCACAGCATCCTTTCACTCTTGTAAACAGAGGTTGATTGTGATATTTTAGTACAAAGGATGTAGGCCCTGACCTTCCTTGAGACCAATTTATTTTTGTGGCATCCCGTAATTTGCCCCCAAAATTTTCATCCATTCATTGGTTTGATACTTTGAACAAGAGTCGGCTCAAAAATTTGGTGGTTACATTTGTTCATGAGAATATTAAATATATGTTAGTGTAATGAAACCGCATTTTATTATAACCCTTTCATGAAAATTTACAGTGAAAGTGTTGAGGTGACTAGGAATTATATTATAGCTGTGTACACGTACAGTGGTAATATAGTACAGGTACTGTACAATAATATAGATAACTTTAATAAAAAAATACAATTTAATATAAAGAAATAACCATGCAAGCACTGATTTCATTAAATCACTTTAAATTGAATTAGAACCTGCTACAAAATGTAAGATTTAGTCCTTGCAGTTTTTAATTTGTACAGCATTTTAGAAAAGATTCATGATTCCAGGTGTGCTAGAAAACTGGTTACAGTACATGGTGGGTAGTATAGTTGTAGCCAAAATTCCATTGACATTTGGCAAAGTCTTACATTTTAGTGTAGATAATGAATTTATGATAAATTATTTCTGGTGACATCTGTATTTCATTATACAGTACATAACAAAATAAAAATTAATAAAATATACAACAAAATCGTTGTGGAAAAAGAATACTAAAATTCTTATCCCCCATAACCTATAAGACCCCCAAGAAAGTGCCAGATATTACCAAAAGTGTGTGAATTATTCCTCCTGTGTATACTGTTGCTAATAGAGTAGAATCATCTGTAGAATCGAGAATTACAAACTTGTGATCCATGTTGAAATGGAGAGCAAGATATAAAAATCTAGTTAAAAAGTTATTACCGGTATTAGTTAATTATAGGTGAAGAAATAAAAAAAGGGTAAAATTAGACACTCAAACACATATAAAACAAAAGCATACTCCTATGTACTCAAAACTTACACACAAACATGTATGTACATAATTAAACACTCAAACGTGCAGATACATGCCTACACAAACAACGCACACATGTAAATAAACATATCCATACAATTTAATGAACAAATAAAAATCCGCCAATGTCAACAATAGAAGACTGAGGAGACAGGAAGATAATGTGAGAAAGTGTTAAGAACGACTAAGCAGGTGAGTGAGGATGATGAGAGGGTGAGTGAGGATGATGGGTGAGTGAGGATGATGGGTGGGTGAGGATGATGGGTGAGTGAGGATGATGGGTGAGTGAGTGAGGATGATGAGAGTGGGTGAGATGATGAGGGTGAGTGATGATGGGAGGGTGAGTGAGGATGATGGGGTGAGTGAGGATGATGGGTGAGTGAGGATGATGGGTGAGTGAGGATGAGGATGATGAGGGTGAGTGAGGGATGATGGGTGAGTGAGTGGGGATGATGAGAGGGTGAGTGAGGATGATGAGAGGGTGAGTGAGGATGATGGGTGGGTGAGTGAGGATGATGGGTGAGTGAGGATGATGAGGTGAGTGAGGATGATGGGTGAGTGAGGATGATGGGTGAGTGAGTGAGGATGATGAGAGGGTGAGTGAGGATGATGGGTGAGTGAGGATGATGGGTGGGTGAGGATGATGGGTGAGTGAGGATGATGGGTGAGTGAGTGAGGATGATGAGAGGGTGAGAAATGACGAAAAAGGTAATGAAAGATAAATAGGAACAATAAGAAAATGAGGGAAATAGAGTGAGTAAGGGGAGAACAAAGGTGGTAGGGATGAAGGAGAAAATAAAGGAGATGGGAGTGAATGAGGAAGGAGCGAATGGAGAGAACGAGGAAGGACCGAATGAGGGAAAAGAATAAGGGAGTTGGAGGAGAGGGCGAGGCAGATGAGGCAAAAATCTTATATTAAAGACAGTCAAATGATAGAACTTGATGAGTTAAAAAAAAATTCTTTGTTAATGAAGTTATTGTAGAGGCACAAGGGCTGATCCAGGGGAGGGGATCCTGGTGGTCCGGACCCCCTCTTTCCATCAGAAAATTGTAATACCTTTTCTTTAATGCAGTATTGTACTCAGGCATACTTGTATAGTAAAAAGTAATTACTATTGACAACAGAATATCTCCTAATATCAAGTACTACACATGGTTTCAAAATGGCCTCAAAAAACCCATATTGGTCAGATTTCAAAAAAATTATTGGGGGGGGGGGGCTTACCCCCCCTCCCCCCCAGCTGGGTGGGCTCACTTTGGTGGGGGAACATGGACCTCCCTTTTGATATTCCTGGATCCGCCCCTGAGGCAACTTGTGTAACAAATTCATCGTAACCTTTATTCGGTTGCTATGGTGACTACCCTTCACAGCAACTTGGAATGTACAGGGTGGTCTCAAGAAAAATTATACATACTGCCTTACAGACTTTGGCGGAGATCATGTTTCTGGTTGTATTAAAACAACAACATTATCCTCACTTGTTGATGTGCGAGGCCTCACAAGTAAGGGCAATGTTGCTGTTTATAATACAAGCATTCACGTGATCGTTGCAAAATCTGCAAGGCACTGTATATATATATATATATATATATATATATATATATATATATATATATATATATATATATATATATATATATATATATATATATATATATATATATTTTTTTTTTTTTTTTTTGACACCTCATATGTATTTTTATCTAAAATTTTGTGTCAACACATGCTAGTACAGCATCAGTAACGTATCTCTGCTATAAAAAAAAAATGTACGGTACTCTCCTTATGACTGAAGCTTTTAGCCACCCTAACACTAGCCAGCCTGACACTAGTCAAATGTCCTCCTGATTTGATATCGAACGATGCTATCTCATGATTTATTTTAAACATTCAAATTTAATTATTACAAAGGATTTTATTTTATACAAAAAGAGCTTCAGTGTACAGAGTGGTTCAAACTGCTGTGATCAACGTCAGAAGCAAGAATGATAATTATAAATGTGTAAGAACAACGTGATGCACAGGCAGCCAGAGAGAGAGAGAGAATAGGTAGATAGGTCCGTCCCTCCCTCCCCATCACCCATACCACCACCAGCTGCTGGGAGAGGAACCATTGTACACCGGGGACCCCCTCCCCCCCGTGGCCATGCAACAAAAACAGGCGCTCAACAAAACTTTCCTGACAATGTTGCAGCCGCTCTCACGACACGTCATGTTTTTGTCTCCTCATTTGCATACTGAGAATAATAGCGTGGTCAGGAGGACGCTTGAGGGAAGGTGGTTGAGAGGGAGCCAAGTGATAGGGGCGGGCAAGGTCTGTGTAGGGAGGGAAGCGAATTTGCCAATGTATGGGAAAGGGAGACGCTTGGGAAAAAGGAGGAAGGGAAGGTGATGCACATGTACAGTATATACCTAAGCGTATAGACAGGCGAGAGAGGTGAGTACGTGGATTTGTCGAGATGATATGATCACTGCCCTAAGTGCATGCTAATTTTATTTTATTTCTTATTTTTTGCGAAATATACTCTGAAATGGAGAGTAAGTTTTCATTCAGTTGTGTTCACGAGTTAGATAAAGTGAGAATACAAATCATTACCGTCCCACGGGTAATGGAGGATAGGGCGGCTAACAATAATAACTTACCTAACACAGTACAGTATAGTATTACGTCTGCCATACATATAGCAGGTTAAAATTAGTTACGTATACAGTATGATTATTCTAAGACTGAGTTCATTAATAATAACAATAATAATAATAATAATAATAATAATAATAATAATAATAATGCTTTTGTAGAAATATTCATAGACGAAATTGTTACATGAAAACGAGACATCCGAATGCTAGTTATGAAGCCCTGACAGATTAATTTTTTAGAATGAGTTAATAATGTTTCAGAGTGACTATTGTGAGCGACTCTTGGATTTGGTTAATTTTGGTCGGTGTGGCTACATCAAATTTGCTTAAAATGTACTTGTGTAGGATGATTACCTTACATCTAGTTAAATGTGTATTTTGCGGAATTAATTAGTTGAAAAGTCATTGATTCTGGATGAGCTTGTGTACTTACCGACGATTTTTATTTACATGTAATTCTAAATGGTGATTTAAAGCAGGCGATATTGTTGTGTTTAAAATTTAAATTTATTCATCACGTCATTAGAGAAAAAAGATAGGATTTAGGCTCCATAAACGAGAGGAGGAGTTAGACTTCCTTTAGCTGAAATCTGTGTAGGAACAACAGATACCAGGATCTACCATTTCCCTTACCACGAGATGAAGCATTAGGCCTTAATCGCTTTTTTATATGACATAAATTGTTAAAAAAGTTCTATTTATAAACTAAGGATGAATACAATTCACTGGAAATAATATTTATATCCTTGAATATATTTTGGATGGTGTTCACCTTTACCGCCTTGTCTTTCTTACATTATCCCTGTTGAACGGTTCACTGGGAGACTGTCTTGCTCTGTCGTGATAATGATGTAACTAGGTCATTTATCATTTACTTTTAGTTCATTTAATATCCTCCCAATGTCCTGTCTGTGATGACGTGATTAATATATAATTCTACATAATGGTTATTCATTGGCTGAATTTTACAGCTGCGCCACATCAGAGTGCAGGAGGCCAAAGATCCCTAAAATGAAGGCGGATATCCCGATTATCACATTCATCTGGGGTTTTATTATGGAATACCTACTAACGAAGTGTAACTAAACTTTATTATTTGCTCGAATTATCTTGATCACAAAATGGGACATACGCTAGCAGGCGGGGACAGTGATAAAGTAATACTGGCAACCAACGAAGGGATTGTTCAATGAAATTTTATAATTCTCTTTAACATTTAGCTTAGTTCATCTCTTTCACTCTTCGAATGTTCTCAAAATAATAAATACTGAAAGTACAGTACAGTAATTTCATTAATGAAACTGAACACGTCATCACCACTCGAAAGGCTCAGCCATATCAATATTGTTGTTGTTCACCATTATGTATTATTACGGCCAAATAAACCGGTTCAATTTCACTTCAGATATAAGTTGGATAATTCCTTAAAGTATTACTGACTTATTATTAAATCATAAACCAGGCGTACATATAAAATACAGGTTCAGGAAATTACAACATTCGCTCTACAAACACACGTGATAAATAATCGTTACTGTAATTAGTTATTGATAGGCTTATATTAAGAACGGGACTACACAAACAGCTGATAGTGTTGCTATGTATTGTGTGTTTAATAACCAAGGCATTTAAGCGTGTATTTTAGGTTAGTATTTAGGTTAGTATCTCCCATCTAGAATGTACTTGTCTTAGTAACCTTTGAACCATATGGATGTGATCTCGTCTATATTTACACATTTGTAATTTCCTTAATAAAATAAATGAAAAGGATACTTGCAGGAAAATCCATCAAGGAAATCGTACTATAAAGTTGGTAGCATTGTGTATCGGCTTCAGAGTTCCTTAAGGTGCACGTCACCCCATAAATGTGATTTTTAAAGTACATTCTCTCATCTCTCACATTCTCTCATCCTTCTCACGTTCTCTCATTCCCCTCACATTCTCTCATCCCTCTCACTCTCTTATCCCTCTCTCTCCGTCTTTCGTTCCTCTCACTGCGTCTTGTGTTAGTGTCGGGATCAATCGCCAAGTGGATGAAAACCTTGACACACTTTAAATACACACACACAGGTCTTGACGCCTCATCAGCTCACTACCTACTACAGTACTTCCCATGATTTCCATGTTCCAAACGACCCACTTTCCAGCCCATCACTTAATAAAAACTAAGCCAAGAGTTACATGGCAAACACTACTTCAGTTATCCTTAAGGAAACAAAACAAACGTAACGACCAACAACACGACGGGAGACTAACCACTCGAGAGCCCGGATTCACTAAGGTTCGTACGCTAAATAGCTAACTTAGATACCCGTAACAACACACCCTCGTTACCGAATAAGGATGAGAAGGAGTGAGGGACTGAGAGGGAAGAGGGAGTGGCAATGAGACTTATTCCTAACAAGATATGGTCTCTTAACATCACTTCAGGAGGTGCGGGGAGGAGTATTAACGTACAGGGGCTTCGTATATCCTGAGAGGCTGGTTATTTGCAGCAACGATCAGGAGTAAACTGCATTGCCAACCCCGTCTTGGTGGTCCTCTGCCCCACCAGCGTTGTTACTGATATTATCGTTGTCTGAGCTAGGTAACTAGGCAGCCAGTTTATTGTAATACATTCTATAACTATAAACATATCAAGCAGTGCCTTATATGGTCGCTCGGAACAATAAACATACTTAATATATTGTTATCTAAAAAATAAATAAATAAATGATTGAAAACATAACTGCAAGGGTGGCAGACAATTAAAAACAAAGAGTTCATTTGTAATATATCATTGTCAGGTGTGGGTTAGACCAGTACAGTAATTGAAAATTATTATCGTAACCAGAATGACAAGTCAAACCAGCTGGATATTAACGAATACAAGCCAACAAAAAGAGGACAGTTCTCAGGGGGTGCTCGAGGAAGAAGTCAGGGGGAAGAGAGGGGAGGGAGGGGAAGAGAGGGAGGGGATGGGGAAGAGGGAGGAGGGGAAGAGAGGGGAGGAGGGGAAGAGAGGGAGGGAGGGGGGAAGAGGGGAGGGAGGGGGGGAAGAGAGGGAGGGGGAAGAGAGGGAAGGGAGGGGGTGAGAGGAAGGAGGAGGAAGGGAGGAGGAGGAAGAGAGGGGAGGGGAGGGAAGAGAGGGGAGAGGGGGAAGAGAGGGAGGGAGGGGGGGGGAGAGGGAGGGAAGAGAGGGAGGGAGGGGAAGAGAGGGGGAGGGAGGGGAAGAGAGGGGAGGGAGGGGGAAGAGAGGGGAGGGAGGGGAAGAGAGGGAGAGGGGGAAGAGAGGGGAGGGAGGGGGAGAGGGGAGGAGGGGGGAAGAGAGGGAGGAGGAGGAAGGAGGTGATAGAGGGAGGAAGGGAAGGGAAGAGGGGAGGAAAAGGAGAGAGGAGGAAGGGGAAGAGTAGGAAGGGGGGAGAAGGGAAGGGAAGTGGAATAGAGGAGGGATTGAAAGAGGGGAAGAGGGAGTATGAGGAAGGAGAAGAGGGAGAGAGGGGGAAGGGGGAGAGGGAGGAAGGAAAAGGGATAGAGGAGGAAGGGAAAAGGGGATAGAGGGATGAGGGGAAAGGGGAGAGAGGGATGAGGGGAAAGAGAGAGGGAAGAAGAGAAAGGGGAGAGGGGGGGAGCAAAGGGGAGAGAAGGAGGAAGAGTAGGGCAAGGAGAGGGGAGGTAGAGAAAGGGCGAGAAGGAGGAAGAACAAAGGGAGAGAGGGGGGAAAAGGGCAGAGAAGGAGGAAGGGGAGAGAGGGAGGAAGGGGAAGGGGTGGAGGGGAGGAGAGGAAGGGAAGGGGGGAGAGGGGAAAGGGGAAGAAGGGGTGAGGGGGAAGAAGGGGTGAGGGGAAGAAGGGGTGAGGGGGAAAGAGGAGGGGGAAGGGGAGAGGGAGGTAGGAGAAGGGGGAAGTAGGGAGGAAGGGGAAATGGGGGAGAGTGAGTGACGGGGGAAAGGGGAAAGAGGGACTGAGGGGGTAAAGAGAGAGTGACTGAAGGGGAGGGGGGGGCAGGATATCATGGTGCATCAGCAGGAACTGTCGAACAGAAATTGGCTGACTTAAACCCGAGGCAAAACTATCCCCCAACCCCGGATGAAAACGTTTGCTTCTCTCTCTCTCGTTCTCTTTCACTCGCTCGCTCTCTCTGAAATCACGAAGACTCGCTCGCATGTTAAACTCACACACCGATACAGATTTCACATCACTTTTGCTTCCCATGCTTCGAAAACTTGCACCAAACATTGTCTCGACTCCATCAAAAGCTACAACTGTCGAGAACATATTATTTTTCATCATTTCCCACAGGGTATTATGGAGAAAGCTGAGGTGACCTTTTGTGAGGAAGAGTTTGATCTGTCCATAACGAAAATCTTGTCCAAATTATGGCGTAAATTCAAAGGCAAGAGAGAGAGAGAGAGAGAGAGAGAGAGAGAGAGAGAGAGCCGAACCCAGAACTTTAGGTAGGGAAGGGAATGTAAGGGAAAAGGAGCCGAAACCGCTTCAAAGTACTGAGAGCCATAGATTTGAGGCGTCGACTCAAGCCACCAACGACACCATAAATAAATGTTGAAGCGACACAATTAAGACACCCGGGAGTGGCACAGTAAATATACCCAGAAGTGCCACCAGAGTGAAGATATCCAAGAATACTACAATAGATACTCAGGAGTGCCATAGTGAAGATACCCACTGGTGCCACAATGAGCCGTAACAACAGAACTGCCGTCGGAGGAAAATTAAACGCAGAAAACTAGACCACCACTGACGAGTATACACTGCGGCCCTGAGTCACTGGTGGTCTTAATATGTTTTTGTTTTTCTCCTTCGGGTTTTTTACCGAAACATTATTTTGTGCTGTTGCATATAAATACGGTAGTGACCTTTGAATTTACTTAGGACACCGTAAGGACACACGCTATTGGAGGTTCGGCGAATCAAAACAAAACATCACTGAACTATATCTGATTATAATTAGAACGAACCACTGAATATTGTCAAAGATACATCCTTGCATCATACCCTGTAGACGACACAGAAGAACAATTTACGGTGAGGGAGTTATACCAATTTTTGAATAATGAACACAATACATGGACTCGCTAAAACTCGGCTGAAATTCAGGACTTACCAGTTTTGAGATGCGGCCGAGGTGTGTTGATAAGGACGCGTTGTATTGACAGTCCATTGTCAACTTAACTATGATACACTTTTGTTCACTGATTAATAGTAGCTGCAGCAGGAGTAGGTCTGCTGCGTTGCACTACCAACCATGACTGATAAATATGTCCCTGAAATTAGTGTGGGTGTGGTTGTAAACTGCCGAACAGGGTAGTTTAAGCGACGGGGTATATAGTCTGTGTGGACCTACCGACCCAGGTGTTCCTAAAAGTGGGATTCGAACAACAACGATTAGTTTTATCTCAATACGTTATGAAACACTGCCATTACTCCTAAACTTATGAACTGTGGAAGATGGTATGATTTTTCGATAAGGTTTGCCGTATTAAGCCCGTACCAGATTTTCATGTTACGCTGAGTTTCCATGTAATGCATTTTGTCAATTTCTATCTATCTATGTTTCTATACCTCCGTGTGTCTCTCTGCTTGTCTGTCTATATATATTCTGTACACAACCAGACAGGAAGGAGAGCAACACTCCTTCAGAGACTTTGTGTGTGTGTGTTGTGTGTTTAATCTGTTCCCTTGGTTCTGACACAGTCCAACCGCCCGCGTGAGGGAGCTGGGGAAATTCTATCAGCTTTTTTGTTTATCTCAGTTTTTCTTTTCACAAATTTCCTTTTGAGTCAAGGGAAAAGGTATTGCAGTATTACTGTTAAAAAAAGAAAGGGACGGTTGGTTCATACACCCACGTAACTTGACGCTAGCCTAATCTAACCTAACCTAACCTAACCTAACCTACCTACCCTACCCTAACCCAACCCAACCCAACCCTAACCTAACCTAACCTAACCTAACCTAACTCCTCTAGACAGCATTAAGGTGTTTAATCCCTAAGAAACAAATTGGGGTGCCTAATCATCACGTAATTACAAAGCTAAAAAAAAAACACGACACAAAATATACAACAAAAACACAACAACAATAAGACGAAGAAACAAACTAAAAATAACAGAAAAAAGAGAAAAAAGAAAAAAATGGAGTGTTATATAAAATAAAGTGAAGACAAGAACGACTTCATCCTACAAAAGACATCTTGACAGTTATTAATGGGATGATTATAACCTTGTGTTCCGCCCTCCCGCCAGCCACCACCTTCACTGAGTCACTGTTCTAACTAATTGCGTTTTATTACAGACACGAAGATGCAGAAAGACCCAGGACGTACAGGGAGAGTTATTAAGAAACTCAGGCAGCCTTCAAAATGAGTTAGGAAGAGGAGAGGGGGGGGGGGGGGTGGTTAATAAGAGGTGCAGGGAGCCTAAATATTATTTAAAAAAGTGCAGGGAGTCTTCAAAAGGGTCAAGAGACAGAGGCGGAGTTATTTTGAGACGCCCAGGACACACACACACACAGACGTTTCCCAAGTCTTATTGAAAAGGTATCTAAAAGAGGAGGAAGAAGTGGAAAACAACAACAACCCAAGATATAGTCTAATGGTCCAATTATCCAGTGACTTACATCAACTGATTACTGTACTATGCTGTAACGAACGCCTCAGTTAATATACACTGTGTGGGCTATTGCCTGCTTATACAATGTCTCGTTTATTGTATTGTCCGTCTGTCTATGTAGTGTTTGATTATATCCTGTTTGTCTATCCATCTGTCTGTCTCTCTATCTCTCCTGTCTGTGATTCTATATATTTCCTGCATACAACAATTTCTATCCACTGTATACTGTAACCTCTGTATTTCACCAGCCATATTCTCTCTCTCTCTCTTTGGAATTTTCGATGCAGTTGTATTTCCCGTCTGCTTTATGTTGTGTATTTTTTCATTTCCAGTCAATTGTATTTTTCTCTCTATTGTATTGCCTTTCCGTTGTATTTGAGTGTGTTTTTATTTATTTATATTTTTATTTCATATTATCTTTGTGTTAATTATTCTTGTATGATTTTGGGTCTCTTATTTACAGCGACTTTCTATTTTCATTCATATTTGGATTTTTTTTCTCTCTATTTCCAATTTATTATTATTTTAAAATTCCGCTTTGCTTTCGAGTTTTTTGTTGTTGTTTGTGTATTATTTCAATTGGATTTTCTAAATGGACCTGTCGATACGATGCTTATCATGGGCCCATGCTCTTTTGTTTAAATGGAGTAAATGAAAAAAGTAAAAAGTTAAGAAGAATATGAAGAAAGAGAGAGAGAAGGAAATAAAAGTGAAAGGGAATAAAAGATCCGAATGTTTATGTTACGTGTTTGTTATCGGGTTTTTTTTGTGAATGGATATATTTCTATTTTCGGTGTTTGTCGTGTTTTTTAAACACTTCGTTGGATGTTATGGAACAGTTGAGATGGTGGGGTAATCCTTTTAGAAATATACAAAACTGTCTATTAACGTTAACCAAAGAAAACATAGAATGAAAACAACAAGAGGTTAAATTTCGTCATATTCAATTTCCCTTCCTTCACATTTTTTCATTACATTAGAGGAAAGAAGTTTTTGAAATTACTGTGATTCATTCAAATTCATTTCCGGAAACTAATAACATTAGCGGAACTTAGCTTAAGTCGCTTGCATGTTTGGTTTGATTAGAATTATCAACTAACCTTTTACAGAGAGGAACAGTACATAAAATAATAGTAATAATAAAAAACAGTAATACATATAATGACACAAGATTATTTAAAAGTTTGATGGAAGTATTCTAAAATGTATCGTATTACCAGACTCAAGACTGACACCCACCTCATCAGCTCCTCGTCTCGTCAGCTTGAGGCAGTGGTCGTGGTGTCCTGTAATAATAATAATAAAAAAGAAGCGATGTTCTTAATCCACAAACTAATAAATTTAAGTACATCGTGCGAGGGACATGATAAGTGACTAGTCTTCTAAGCCAGGAGGAGGATGACAGCTGCGTGAAAACATTGAGAACGAATGTAAAAGAAAAAAAAAGTCTTCAATTGCTCTGTTTCTTGATGACACTGTCTGTCTGCCCTTACTGAGAAAGAGGCAACTGCTCACACTCTCTCACTCACACTCTTTCTCTTGCATGTCGTTTATGTAGAACACAAATTTTTCCAATCAAGCATAGCAATTGTGGAGAATTTCGGGAACATGTCAGGGGATGATTATGGGGGCCGTGTAGTAGCCCAGAGTACTTGAGCCCGTGAGAGGACTTGATCACATTGCTGCAGGGGTGTGTGTGTGTGTGTGTGTGGGAGGGAGCAACAACTCTCTGATAGTCATCTCCAGGCCAACACGAACATTTCTGAAAACCTGAATTGTAGATTCTTATCATGCGTATTCTAATTTCCTTAACCCTCATATTATATTCCTTGATTTGAATGTTGTGTCGTATATACTTGAGGGGAGGAGAACTACCACCATGTTTATTATCATCATAACACTAGGCTGCAGGAGAAGGATGTGGAGCCACGTCTACTTACCTACCCCCTGAGGCTGAATGTTGTTGTGCAGGAGGTGAATATCTATTTGAAGCCAAATTACCATCAAAGAATCAGCCATCAGCATAAATTATCGAGATGGCCCAAGACAACAGATATATGACTGAACATTAAACATTCATCATTTCAGAGAAAGTGTCGTCATAGATGCCTGGTTGAAGGTATAAGAAAGAAAACACTCAGAAGACATTATTGTTAATCATTAGTGGCATCCTACGACGTTACTCTGTCAACACAGCCTTGAGAACCCGCTCCAGCAATATTCATGAGGCCGTGAGACCAGTTTCTGACATTAAAGAGGGAACAACACCCAGGCAGAGCCACCAGAGGAGTGGCTCTTCTTGTAAATTTTGTATGTCACAATGATCCCCTCGACACCTTTGTCTCCCCTCACCCCTCCTCCCAGCTAGGCCTCCGTCTTGCAGGGTCACGTCGCTCTTGCACTCATACCCTGGGTTTTTGCAGCGTCGCTCACCACAAAAACTCATTACACCCAGCATGGAAATAAGGGGAACGGGGAGCGGCCACAGGAGGTTGGCCGTTCAAGTTGCAAATTTATGCAAATTTACTTTTCTTTGCCGCTTCTACAAAATTTTTATCACTTCTGTCTTTAGCATTGACAACAGATAAACATTTTCAGTAATGTTAAAGCAGCACCCTAATTATTTACTCATTAAGAGAGTTCTCTTGACACATGAACAGGTGCTACTGCTGGTGGCCTCGTGAGCAGGCTGAGGTAAGGGCGGGTCCCACCTTTACCGTGCGAACTTGGTCACATTCCCGAGGTGGGCAAAGTGTTGACTGACAATGAGGGTAGCGGCAGCAGGGGAGTTTTTGCAATAGTGTGTGCAATATATTGTCTCGTCCATGGGAGGCTGGCATCTTAGTGTGTCCTGGTGGTGGACTGAGTAGTCGGGGCGGCTCAGTCTTGCTTACACGTGTGGACAGGTTGTGTCTCCTGGCAGCACCCGTGGCCCCAGCATCCCACCTTCAGGTATTCTTTCCACTCTCAGGTAAACTCATTTCACTTTGCTCGTAGCGTTGAGTCCTAAATTAGAAAAAAAAAAATACCCAGCGGCGACGCTCCCTCACCCTAAAATAATTTTACCATCCATGACGTAACACCTTGTGGCATAATTTCCCTGTTAGTGACCGACGTGAACAGCAATGACACACTAGTTTCAATCAGTAACTCCGTATGAAAATCTGTCTATAACAAACCTTTTCTGGGTGCACTTAACGCCACAACACATCCCGCAGTGCCCTCACTAACACATTCCCACAAAAATACAACAGGTGCTCATTAGAAAGTACCCTTAACTAAACCACTTTGAAACCTACTCACTATATCACATCTTCAGGTTAATATACAATGATAACATTACTATCCCTAACCCGTCACACCTCCAACTCACACCTACCCTAAGTTATACAAAAAAAAGGAGAAAAAAAAGACGCGAAGCAAAAAACTGCCCTGAGGAACATCTTGTGACGATACAGGAAGGTGTCATATGAGAAACGTATATACTTAAGACGTCTATTTGGTTTATCTTTCTGATTCGTTTTTGTTTTTGATCCCTTGAGTAAGACGATGCCCTAAACCCTTGTAATCAGGGGGTTCAGTTCTACATGTTCAGTGGTTAGGGCATCAAAGCTATTTTTCATGTCAAGATTTTAGTTTTGAATGTAAATGCAGAGGGTAGTAGAGGGTAGAGGTAGTAGTGGTGATAGTGCTGATGGTGAAGGGTGGTAATAATGATGGTGGTGGACAGTAGCGGTGGTGGTGGTGATGGTAAGGGCTGTTATTGGTGTTGGCGGTGGATATTAGTGGTAGTGGTGGTGTTGGTGCTAGTGGTTAGGCGTGGTAGTGGTAATGGTGGTGGCTGGTCGTGGTGGTGGATGATAATGTAGGTGACAAGGACTAAGTTTTTCTCGTGTTCCCATAGGCTCTCATTCATCCCTCCTCCCAGGCCTCCGTCTTGCAGGGTCACGTCGCTCTTGCACTCATACTCTGGGTTTTTGCAGCGTCGCTCACCACAAAAACTAACTCATTACACCCAGCATGGAAATGAAGGGGAACGGGTCGCAGCCACAGGGGGTCGGACGTTCCAGTTGCAAATTTATGCAAATTTACATTTCTTTGCCGCTTCCGATCTACAAAATTTTTATCGCTTTTAACTTTAGTATTGACACGGAATAAACAGTTCCCGTAATTTTAAAGCTTCACTATGTTTATTTACTCATTAAGTGAGTCCTCTTGACACAGGAACAGGTGCTACTGCTGGTGGCCTCGTCAGCAGGCTGAGGTAAGGGTGGCTCCCACCTTTACCGTGCGAACTTGGTCACATTCCCGAGGTGGGCAAAGTGTTGACTGACAATGAGGGTAGCGGCAGCAGGGGAGTTTTTGCAATAGTGTGTGCAATATATTGTCTCGTCCATGGGAGGCTGGCGTCTTAGTGTGTCCTGGTGGTGGGCTGAGTAGTCGGGGCGGCTCAGTCTTGCTTACACGTGTGGACAGGTTGTGTCTCCTGGCAGCACCCGTGGCCCCAGCATCCCACCTTCAGGTAACCCATCTTTAAATTAGAACCAACTCCTGGCCGAGATAACTTTCAGTAAATCAGTATAAGAGAAATCAGTTGTCAAAGTTCCGACCGTAACTGAACCCACTGAGTAAAATGACTTAACCCCTTGAGTACAATGACAGAATCCCCTGAGTACGATGTCTTTACCCTTTGTAAGCTATGACCTTTGAGTACGATTACATCCTTACTCAGGGAATTAGGTCATCGTACTCAAGGGGGTTAAGTCATCGTACTCTAGGAATTATATTATCGTAATCAAGGGATTAAATCATCGTACTCAAGTAGTTAAACCATCATACTCATGGGGGGGGGGGGGGTTACGACACCATACTCAAGTGATTAAATTGTCGTACTCAGGGGGTTAAATCATTATACTTAAGAGCTTAACGTTCATTCATCGATTTTACATTATTTATTTGCACTGTGAAGGAGCATTGACATGTTGCTGCCGCACCCTTCAGCTAGTTACCACATTCTCGACTCGTAAAGCTTAATAAGAGCAGTAAGGTGATATGGCCGGCACACGCAGTCACACGCCACAATTACCTTCATTAGGTATTGGTAGTTGTCGTCAGCTGCAAAAAGGTTTTATTGATAGGAGTAACTCATCTGTTTTTAGCTGCGTCACCAACACTGATTGTAAATATTGATTGATTGACTGAATGAGTGATTGGTTGACTGACTGTCTGAGTTATTGGTTGACGGACTGAGTGATTGGTTGACTGAATAGGTGATTGATTGACTGACTGACTGACTGATTAACTGGATGATTGATTGATGAGGTGACTGACTGAGAGAGAGACTGACTAACTATCAGTAAGAACTTTTTTCACCATTTCAGGCAACATATGAATAATTCTTAGATATCTCAGTCGTATTAATGTGAATTACTAAAAAAAATAATAATTATTGTTTAATATCTTAAATTGTCTGCTTAAATTTTCATATGGATGAATGTATGAATGTATTATCAGATGGAGAATGAACAAGATTCGGTCCCTCACCTGTAAGACTATCCCCCAGTCAAGGCAGGAAGGGAGAGCATCCGGTCAACTCAATTCAACCACAAACTTTCATCAAAAACTTTTAGAAATGTGTTAGTGAATGTTTTTGTCATACGTGTTCAACTTAAGGGATAATTGTATAAGACCATATTTATTAATTTCATGGCCAAGATTGAATTGTATATATATATATATATATATATATATATATATATATATATATATATATATATATATATATATATATATATATATATATATATATATATATATAAAAAACACTATCTTTAATATATACTGTATATTATATAATGGTAGAAGTGGTTTAAGTTAGGATATATAATGAAAATAAAAGATACTCTCATATAATAACAGCACCCTATTATTTTAATTATTACTTTTAAAGGTAAAGTCTAATTCAACCTTATAAAATAATACACCATTCTAAAAAAAATAACCAAGAACTTTAAAAACAAATCTACCCTCACACAACATAATCAAATAACGGAGAAACTAAAACACACATTAGGGTTCATTAGAGCTGCTGAAACACCCACAAATGCATATCATTCTATGTCTAATTTATCACGTATCGAAAAATAATAATCAAGAGGACTTTATACCGTACCACAAACGACCTGCGGCAACAACATGTAAACACAGAAAGTTTTCACTCTCGTAATTGGTGAAATATTGATTGAATTTCCAAGAGTTTGTCGGGGGTAATTATGTGGGATTAAAAGTTTATAAATTATATTTGATTTACAGGTGAAGGAACGAGCAGGAGAGTTGAGGAGACACAGCTGTTACCTGATGTTTATACCTGTAGATGATGTTCGGGAATTAGTTTCTTATGAGTGGTGGTTATGGTGGTGATGAGGGGTGGTTATGGTGGTGATGAGGGGTAGTTGTGGTGGTAATGAGGGGTGGTTATGGTGGTGATGAGGGGTGGTTATGGTGGTGATGAGGGGTGGTTATGGTGGTGATGAGGGGTAGTTGTGGTGGTGATGAGGGGTGGTTATGGTGGTGATGAGGGGTGGTTATGGTGGTGATGAGGGGTGGTTATGGTGGTGATGAGTGGTGGTTATGTAGTGATGAGTGGTGGTTATGTAGTGATGAAGAGTGGTTATAACTATAATAAAGACTGACAGATAATTATATGAGTAATGAGAATGGTGATGACAGTGGTAACGGGAATAGCACCAGTGACTCTCATTTCCAAAAGTTATCTCCCTCACCCCTCGTCTTGCAGGGTCCCGTAGCATTGCACTCACACTCGGGTTTTTACAGCGTCGCGCACCACAAAAACTCATTTTTTACCTCCAGCCAGGAAATAATAAGAGACGGGTCGAGGCGGCAGGGGGTCGGATGTTCCAGTTGCAAATATATGCAAATAGAATTTCTTATAGCGCTACCAATTTCCATAATTTCGGTTCTTCTTACCTTAGTTCGTGTACTAAAAACCCGTTTTACATTGTTATAAAGATTAAGGTTGTAATTTACTCAGTGAGCGGGCCCTCCTGACACAGGAACAGGTGCTACTGCTGGTGGCCTCGTCAGCAGGCTGAGGTAAGGGTGGCTCCCACCTTTACCGTGCGAACTTGGTCACATTCCCGAGGTGGGCAAAGTGTTGACTGACAATGAGGGTAGCGGCAGCAGGGGAGTTTTTGCAATAGTGTGTGCAATATATTGTCTCGTCCATGGGAGGCTGGCGTCTTAGTGTGTCCTGGTGGTGGACTGAGTAGTCGGGGCGGCTCAGTCTTGCTCACACGTGTGGACAGGTTGTGTCTCCTGGCAGCACCCGTGGCCCCAGCATCCCACCTTCAGGTATCCCACCACTACATGACACAGTATCAGGTCAACTGCGTTTTCTGCTGGTCACTCACACTCCGGTGACTCACATGCTGGTCACTCACCCTCCCATGACCTACCTCCGGGTGACCTACCGCCTGGTGACCTACCGCCTGGTGACCTACCACCTGGTCACCCACTCTCCCGTGACTCACCTGCTGATCACCCACCCTCCCTTGACCCACCTGCTGGTCACCCACCCTCCCGTGACCCACCTGCTGGTCACCCACTCTCCCGTGACTCACCTGCTGACCACCCACCCTCCCGTGACCCACCTGCTGGTCACCCACCCTCCCTTGACCCACCTGCTGGTCACCCACCCTCCCGTGACCCACCTGCTGGTCACCCACCCTCCCTTGACCCACCTCATACTGTGCCACATTTCTCCCCCACAACCTTTAACACACTTCGATCACATCAGAACGCGAGTGACAATTAGTGAATTGATTATAGTAATGTTATAATGGACCAGCGTCAGGGGCGGAGATATCTGATAAACATCAGAATTGCATTATGGAAATGACAGGTTTCTGATTTCTTGTAAAATGTTGATGATATGTTTGTGACGGTATGTCCCTGCGCTGCGAGATCACACAGGTATACAGTATATATATATATATATATATATATATATATATATATATATATATATATATACACAGAAAAAAATGTCGATATTTGTTGTGAGTGAAAGTGAGGTGACGAGGCGACGCTCCCTGTACAGGAGGAGGACTTGTTATACCGTCCTGAACCGCCTTCATCGACTCGGGGTCTTTAACCACATTCACTAATATTAATTTCAACACAAAACTGAAACTTTTATAAATTAACAGTTTCTTTCTACTGTTACGTTAAAATAAGTATATATAATAATTTCATGTATTTATCATCAGCAACTAATGCCTCGTAATATTTTTCCAGGTTACGTAAAGTTAATTTAACTGAGAACATAATTATTCTTATAGATACTAGACCTATGATAGTGTTGCCTGGTAAGGAATATAGTTATGTTAGTCTGTCTGCTGCTGTTAGTGACATATTAGTGAGTATATATATTTTTTTCTGTTTTTAATCTATATTTATTAACTATCTATATATCTGCCTATCTATCTCTCTACCTGTTTCTCTGTCTATATATCGAAAGGTATGTCTCACTGTCTGGTTAACTATCTTCTTATTCATCTATTTAGCCATTTACGAATCAACTCTACTATAGTCTCAGCTAAGTGAAATAAAACAGGGAGGGATGATCTAGCATCACCAACACTACCTCTACCACTATCACAAACGTCATCAATACCACTACGACCACCACTACCATGACCATCAGCACCCCTACTACCACCACCACTACTCACCCAAGTTCGAGTGTCAAGTCACCTCTGAACCTCTGAACTGGTCCTTCAAGATACAAAACAAAACAACTGGTTCAAATTCTATTAGTAAAGTGCAGAGAAAGACTAGCAGGTTGAAATATGCTCACTTGCAATATTCCCAGACGGTGTAAGATAGAATGAGAGATACGTTTGTAATCCTTCTCATAATCTATTGTTGTTTATGGAGTTTTGTGAAGCATTGGAATAAAATCATTTTTACGGGAAAAGATCGCTGTTAAGTATAAAGGAAAATTATAACTATTAATTATATATCTTGTGTTTTGTTGCTGATGTCATATATCTATCGTAGTTCTAGATTACGATATATTAACGACGAAATAAAACGGAAAAAATACATTCCAACCGAACATTAAGATCGATGTATTATCACAGAGTAAAAGACATACATCAGGATTTTTTTTAAACATTAAATTACATATATATCTTTCTCTCAGTTATGGTTAGCGAAATACATGTAAGCAAAAAAACTCCGCCCCTGGAATGCTACGAGGGTGTAACTTTGCCAAGATAATGAAATATGCACCTGAACACAGCTACCAGGAGAAAAAGAATTCCCTAAAAGTCCTGTTGCACGATATTGTTGAAATGGTGTAAAGTTCTATGTTTTGTTGTGTCTAACTTTATCGAAAGAGTTTGTCACAGCGATGCAAGGTTTACGTATATGAAGAGGACAATTTACTTTCATGTCATAACTGAAGAAAGAACCTGTAAATAAAGTCTATACCAGTAAATGTGAAAGACTTACTGCATTGGCTATTAAAACAATAGAATAGAGAATGTTGAAAAAAAAAGCAGAAGCAATCAGTGGTGCGGAAAATATGAATCTGATAAACATGATGAAATACAGACGACAGTAGGATAAAAATAAAAGAAATAACCACAGTATTATTTAAGCTATTGTTAGTTATAAGAATGACTATAGTAACTTTAACAGAAAATGGAATGTGAGGAATGTGGATACGGCTTAGAATGAGGACCAACTTCCCTGTAAACACCAAGATATTTTTAGTTTACAATATTTCATTGATATATTGAGATCGTGGAAGAGACAGGGATACACCAACTAACATAGCTACCTTGATACCTTATTATAAAAGAGTAACACCACAACAGAGCACACTAGTTACAGCTGTGAGAGTGATGCTATGACAGTGAATGATGGGAGGAGAGTGTGTTTTTTGTTTCTATTCCTAGTCAAACTTTATTATGGAGGGAAAGCGTTTGGACGAGGCTACCTTATGGCGAGAAAGCACTTGAACGAGGAAAACATTTCTTTCCCACATCCAAATATTTCCTCTAAATTTCTGTATAATTGATGATATTAGTACAAACTGTAGAATAATAATATGTAATTGTATAATGTTTAGGAACAGTATTATCATTAAATTTGTTTCTGTATCGACTTTAGTGACTTCAGTTCATTGATTTTATGAATGTCGTCTTTTTTTCTCGGTATAATGAGACTAGTCGATGTTATACGTACAAATACTGAAATTCTTGTTGTTGTTATGAATACTTATGCTTCAGCAACTAAAGTCTTCAAGCATTTAAATTGAGAATCACATCATACAAAACTATTAAAATTATTAAAAAAAAAAAAAACTTCAAGTTCCTGTTTATCGCTGCAGATTATTCCTCAAAACGGTAAACATCCTGACAACTTGAGATTCCCATACGAGTCGTGTCATCACTTGACCTTTCAATTAGAATAAAATCGAACCTGTAAGAATTTTCCTCATAATGTAGTCTTAAGAAATAGTGTATGTTAATGATAGCGTTACTTAAAACCGGTTTGTGTAATAAATGTTTTCTTAGCGTGGGGAACAATATTGTTTTATAATACAATATAATATAAAGTACACAGTATATGTGCTCGTATAATATCTTTGAATATACTAAATATAATAAGACCTGATGTAATTTAGGAGTATAATATATTTGAATGAATATAATATTAAAACTGAAATTATTAAGTTTTAAGCAACATATAAGACAATCTATAACGTTGTATAAGATATGAGAACCAGGAATATCGTAACTAGACATATACATCATAATGAATCAGAAATACAGTACAATCAATTACAATAAAACACAACGAATTATAGAATACATTATGGATCGTATTCAATTGTATTCTTATATATAGAGGTTTTTATAGCGATTTTAATGTGTTTTTTGTGTTATGGTTTTTAATATAGCATTTTGATAATATTTTGTGTTATTTTTCTATATAGCGTTTCTTTATAACGCTTTCATATAGGGGTTTTATGAGAGTCTTTGTTGTGTAATGAATTTGGGTTATATTTTTGGTATGTGGTTTTTATTATCGTTTTTGTATGTCGTTTTTTTATTATATATTTGTTGTAACAGTAAGCACACAGACAGAGAGAGAGAGAGAGGCTATAAGTCTCCAGATTTTATTTTTATTTTGGTGTTGTATGGAAACTAGAAGCGGCAGTGTTAATATATATATATATATATATATATATATATATATATATATATATATATATATATATATATATATATATATATATATAAACACAGTATAATACCTAATGTTATATATCTCTTTCTATCATTCAATGTTTCTTCATTTCTCTGTATTTCTTGTTTTATTCTTTTTTTTCTCTTTATATTTCTCTTTTTTACCTCTCTGTTCATTATCTTATTCTCCTCTTTCTTCCTTCTTTTTCTATGCTATTTCTTCGTCTCTACGTTTTACTCTCTCCTATTTTTCTCTCTCTCATCAACCTCCTTGTCTTTCATTCTGCTTTCTTCCTCTTCCTCTCATTGTCCCTCCCCCATCTCTCTCTCTCTCTTGTTCTCTCATTTCTCCCTATCCTTCTCTATCGCCTCGTTTCTTCTCCGTACTTTCTAATAACTTCGAAATGCTGGGTTAGGTTAGGTTAGGTTAGGTTAGGTTGGATTATGTTTGGTTAGGTTAGGTTAGGTTGCTTGTTCTACTTATTTCTTCTTTACGATTTTATACTATTCACATAAAAAATATATAATGGCCAATATATAATCCTGTGTAATATATTATCAGCTTAAAGTTGTTCTATTGCTTTTGATGCCCATTAAACTCCTGATACTCAAGCTGGTAAACAAAGACGATGGTGGTGATGGTACTGGTGATGGTGGTAGGTGGTGATAGTAGGTGGTAGGTGGTGTGTGGTGATGGTGGTAGATAGTGGTTGAAGGGTCTTGGTACACCGTGGTATTAAGATCTCCAAGATACTCCTTAACTCCTTATCCTATCCTCTTCAACACTACACTAATAACGAGGCTTTCAAACATCACTACTCTAACAGGATCGACAACCATTCTTTACCTCTTCTTTTTCCGTGCTGACTACCATCTCCACCCCTACCATACCATTACTACCACTACCATAACTTACATCATCACACCACCACCACAGGCAGAACAACCACCCCCCCTCCCCACAACTATCACACCACAATCATAACTACCAATCATCACCCCTTTTCACAATCACACCCATTCTCTCTACAACCACCACATCCCTTCCTATCACCACAATCACAACCACCCATTCACCCAACCATCCACCTACTCTCCCACTCATCCATCCACCTACCATCCCACCCACTCATCCATCCACCTACCATCCCACCCACTCATCCACCTACCATCCCACCCACTCATCCACCCACCTACCCTCCCACTCATCCATCCATCTACCATCCCATTCATCCATCCTCTCACCCGTCACGCGGTACCATGCAGTTATCGTTGCTGTGAGTAAATTAGCGGCTTAAGCTCTGCTGTGACATGTATTTTACACGCCTCTACGGTAATGCCACGCGGGGGACGGACAGGCATGCAAATTAGGGCGGCATAACATCGATGGGGCGGACTTACCTTCATGCTAGAACCGAATTATCATGTCCCTAGTCGCGTGAAACCTCTACAGGAAGTAGCTGGCGAAGGGACGAGAGAGAGAGAGAGAATAAGAGAGACAGAGAATATGAGAAGAGAGAGAGAGAGAGAGAGAGAGAGAGAGAGAGAGAGAGAGAGAGAGAGAGAGAGAGAGAGAGAGAGAGAGAGAGAGAGAGAGAGAGAGAGAAAACAGCATCGGATCCAGCCATGTTTAACCCCCTTCATCACATTTACCTGGCCATTGACAGGTAATTCATAAAAGGTAACACCTGTTTGTATTCAGGGGACCATAACACCTGTCTGTGAACGGTGCTTCATAAACCTGGTAGTTGAGGTACCAAGAAGAAGAAGAAGAAGAAGAAGAAGAACTTTGATTAAATATATAAGAGGAGAATAATGTGCAAGAGCTTCCACAATCACTATCACACACACACACACACACACACACACACCAAATGTACATAAATCCCGCAAATTAGTCAAAATATCTCCATTAAATCCCCACGAATCCTTTTAATCTCCGAGAGCTGCGTCTTCTTCTAATTAGGGAAGGGAAGGGGAGAAAGATGGGGGAGGGAGGGAGATGGGGAGGGAGGGAGACGGGGAGGGAGGAGAGAGGGAGGTGAAGTGATGGAGTAGGAGACGATAAGGAGAAGGAGAAAATGGAAGGGAGAGGCGAAGGTGAGAGGAGGGAGGGAATAGGAGACGAGAGGAAGTATAGGAAGGATGAGAAGGGAGAGAAGGGAAGGAATGGGCGAAAGGGGGTAAGGGAGGAGAAAAATGAAAGGGAGAAAAAGGAATAAGAGAGGGAGATGGAGTGGTGAGGTGGATGAGGAAGGAGACAAGGGAAGAAGAGGAGAAGAAATTGGAAGAAATTGGAGAGGAGGAGAGGGAATAGGAGAGGAAGAGAAGGGATAAGAGAAAGAAAGGGAGAGACAGATAGAGAGAAAGATAAGACGTTTAGAAGACGGAATGGAAGGAGAATGGAAGAAGTAGGGAGGCGGGAGTAAGAAGAAGGAGGAGGAAGAGGAAGAGGAAGAAGAGGAAGAGGAGGAGGAATAAAAAAGAGACCAAGGAAGGAGATGGAGGCGATAGGATAAGGGAAGAATGAGGAGGAAAGGAAAGAGAGTTAGAAAAGAGATATAATCGAGATGGAAAGGAGATACAACAATGCAACACACTAGTTAAGACCAATACACACTCATCCCCCTGAAGGTTCAAGAAGATGATAAGGTGCCCAGGTGTTAAGTTATTTTAAAAGGTGTTACATCAACTACTGCCTAGATCACTCCTTCCAGATCATTATCCTCTCACACGTAAACACTGGCACATGTTTAGGTACCTGTTAGGAATGCGAATATGTGCAATTACGACCTTACGATTGTTTAGTAATTTGATAATTGCTTAAGGTGTTCGATAGATAGTTAGAGATAAAAAAAGGCAGAGAGAGAGAGACCTGTTTTCAGCGCAGCGAGACAAAAATAAAATGAAAAGTGCAACACATCGATTTTTATCCGCCATTTTGTCCCGCAGATATTTTTTCCCCACAATATGGCGAGACTTTTAGGCCTCTCTCTCTCTCTCTCTCTCTCTCTCTCTCTGCCCCTTTCTCTGTTTCTCTCTCTCTTTCTCTGTCACGATCTCTCTTTGTAGGCCCCATGTCTGTCTGTCTGTCTGTCTGCCTCTTTCTCTCTAAGTCCTGTTCTGTCTCTCCCTCTCTCTGTCCTGTTCTGTCTGTCTGTCTGTTTCTGTCTTTGTCCCTTTCCTTTTCTCTCAATATCTTTTTCACTTTCTCCTCATTAACTCTCTCTCTCTTCTCCTATCTCTTTCTCTCAGACGTTCCCATTTTTCTCTTAGCCATCCCTGTCCCTCTCTCTCTCATTCTCCCTTCTTCTCTACGTATCTCAAATCAATTAATTTTATCTTTTTCATTTATCTCTCCCTTTCTTTTGCTTGTCTGTCTTTTTCTCTTTCTCTCTCTATCATTCTCCCTCTCTATCTCTCACCATGTTTCTTTCTCCCTCTACCTCTCCATGTCTTTCTGTATGTCTGCTAATGTCTACTAATCTTCTCAGTGTGTGTATGTGTGTGTGTGTGTAGATGATCATTATAATATTAGCATAGAAGTTGATAAGCTTGTCAATTGCATCAACATTTAGCAATCTATATTGACCTTCGTTACTATTGGCCTAAAACACGTAAATTATACAAAATATCAATGTAATTTTAAGTAATTTTTGTAACATAAATACGATATAATGTAATAATAAAATCACATGGTATATAAAGTTAACCCAAGGAGAAGTGTTTAGGTAATTGGTAAATCCTGATTGGACTTCACGAACGCAAACAATAGCGTGAGTGAATGATTATATTTCCACATGTACCTTCGACCATAAACTCCTTGATGTCTCTGTTAAATACTCTGTTAGTCATTCTCTAATAATAACCTATTTGTCGCTATGTAACTGCTTTCGTAGACTGAGCAGGTGATTTGTAAATAACTTATGGACGTTCGTGATTTTTTTTTTTAATTCCACCTAAAAGTTAAACGAAAGCTACATTACTGAGATCAAATTACACATTATCTTTAAGTAACTTTGAAGGATTTGACCGATATATATATTCTATTTTTAAAGATTTGTGTAGCGTGAGGAAGGAGTTAGTGGCAGGTGTTCCAATATCCGTCAGGTCTTGCAGTAAATAATGAGCTCGCTAAGACACACATCACCACGTTCAAGTATACACCATCCGTTCACTAGAAGCACTGAGAGTTACTGACGTGTTCTTGCGAGTTGTGGTCCTTATGTTGGAGTCACTGCTTCAGAAAGACAGTGAGTGGATATCTGGTTAACACAATAATAGTCATAGGCAATGTATACTAGTTAAGCTGTGATGTTGATGTTATGATGTATATTAATGAGTTCTGATAACTATGGTCTTTAAACATACTGGCTATCAACAGTTCGATATGTAGAAAGACATACAGTACAGTCATGGAAATAAGCCTTATCAGTCCTCTATCTCATTCATGAATCCAAATATTCATGAACCTGTGAATCCGAGACATCACACAGTGTCTCGGATTCACAAGTTCACGAGACTCGGGGTTAATGAATGGGACGAACTGACAGGGTATTTTTCCGTGACTGTACTGTATGTTTCCTTGGTTAGATAGTGAGCTCAGTTAAAGATGTTGGTTTATGAAATGCCTGAATAAATTAACGAGTAATACCTTATATACACAATATTTTTTCTTCATTGATCTTAATGATTTTTCTAAAAGTTTAATGGTATGTGTTCTACAGCTTAGGTCTTGAGAACAGTACAAAGACAAAAATACTAATAAAAAAACTAATAACAATAACAAAAGCAACAACAACAATAATAATAGCAACAACAACCACAACACCAACCACAACAACAACAACAACCAATTAGGTAATAAGACATCTTTAGTATATAATTTCTATCAAATTTTTAGTATAATTCTATTTAATCGTTAATTTTAACTTCGACTGTAATTATTTATCTCTTAATTATTTTTACTACAAAATTCCCTCATATTATTTACCTGTCATCCAGTGATATATTTTAGATCCATTAGTCAATATAGCTATTTTATAACACGCTTGACTATATTCTTTACTTATATATGATATAACTCGTTCTATAATTTAGTGTTATATCGTTTTTTAGGTATTAATTTTTATATTAATTTATGAGTTTGTGAGTATAAGCAATCACGATTATTTGTAAAACACGCAAACTGAGAAATAAAGACAGAGAGATGAGAAACACGCATTTTGATCTGAGGAATAGGCAGTTTGAGTTGAGAAATAAGCAGAATGATTGAGAAATTGGTAGATGAACTGAAAAATCGTCAGAGTGAACTGAGAAATGGGCTGAGTGAACTAAGAAATAAGGACTGAAAACTGAAAATAAGGCCATTAACTAAGAAATTAGAAATAGAAACGGAAAATAAGGACTTGGAAATTGGAAAATAAGAAAGCAGGACTGAGAAATAAGGATCGTGAACTGAGGAATATAAAATGTGAACTGAGAAATAGTGAATAAAACGTCTAATGGTAGTACAGTCATGGTAGTGAGAGTGTGGGTAGCGAGGTTATGGTAATGTGAGGATGGTGCCGTGATTATGATAGCAAAGGCGTGGCAGCGTGATCATGGTAGAGAAGGCATGGTAGCGTGGTTTATGGTAGTGCGTCCATTGATCATTTTTCTCATGGTATTGTGGCCATGAGGGGGAGGGGGTGTCTGGTCATGGTAGCGCGTGTGTGTGCATGGCGCGCTAGTCATGGTACCCTGGGCTTAAGGTCTCAGTCATGTCCCCGTGGGCGTGGGCGTGAGAACATTATCTCAAACACACACACGACCTTGAGATCTCCCCTAACCTGTCAAGCTGGTTTGGCTTTTCCCCCAACACTCCCCCAACACTCCCCCAACAGCACGTTCCCCTCTTCCTTCCCCCCTCTCTCTTTCTCCCACTCCCACAAACGCTCCCCCAATCGCACATCCCCATTCATCTTTCCTCTCACACTCCTCCCTCTCATTCCCCTTTCTCCCTCCCCCTCTTTAACCCCCTTCCCATACATCCCCCACTCTCAAGCACTCCTTCTCTTCCCTCCCTCTCTTATTCTCCTTCCTATCCATCTCCTACTCTCACACCTCACTCCTTCCCTTCCTCATTTTTATACCCTCAGTCCCTCTCTCCTCCACGACACACACACACACACACACACACACACACACACACACACACACACACACACACACACACACACACACACACACACACACACACAGTTCTATAGGTCCCTTGAAAAACAAAAGCCGATCATAACAACAACAAAGAACAACACTGATCTTCGTCTGTTTTCAAAAATCATCCAAGAAAATGAGACCAAATGACCAGGAAAACTTTAATATACAACCTATTATCTTCTTTCTCTCTCCTTCCCTCTCCCCTCTCTCTCTCGTCTCTCCCTCTCTCTCGTTCTTTCTCTAACCACAATCCTCCCTTCTCATCTTCCTCCTACTACTCCTTGTCCTCCTTCTTTCCCCTCCTCCTCCTCCTCCTCCTCCTCCCTCCTCCTCTTGAGCTTTTAAGCACAGCTGCATTCACGACTGCATTCCTGACCGGTGTGCAAGTACACTCAAGGGTGAAGCTGTACCACAGCACTGCAAGCACCACAGTCGACTTTGTGTGTGTGTGTGTGTGTGTGTGATGCGGAAAGCTTCAATGGACCAAAGGGGGGACCACCTGAAGTTGTTAGCTATAAGAGAGTCTCAGAAGATCCCCTGTCTCTCAGCCAACGATTTGTCTACCATGAGTCTTGTGTCTCGGTGTGTACCATCAAACAGTTCTCATGTAAGTGAATATTTGTCTCTTCTGGGTGATGGCACATACAGGGTCATCTAAAAAGAATACCAAAGATTCTAAATACTCATACATATAAATCTCGGTATTGTTTTTTTTTATGATACTGTAAAAATATTGAGTAATTATAGATTTTATATATTAACTCTGATATAATTTCTTTCAGGGTTGTACTACCTCGTGTCTGGGTGTTAGTATGGAGTAATATACAACATAGCTTAGGTGGCTATGGGATCGAGTCCTACTAAGTAATGGCATCAACAAGGCTCCCCCTCCCCCCCCCCCTTCACTCCATGGTATGTAAAGAACTACCCAATTCCATTTCACAGGCTAACAATACTAACTACAATACGTATTAACATTCCCAGGTATAAGTTAACTCAATCTAGAATTATATTACAGGTAGAATATTCTTTTAGGTAATATATAGTCAGTCTATTGTTTGTTTTTCATAACTGATGGATGATCTTACAGTGTGAGGGGGTGTTTATATAAGTGTTCCCTTGCTTGTTTGTTCAGCTACAGACGTGTCATAAGTGTAAAGTTAGGTTAGGTTAGGTTAGTTTGTTTTGGGTTGTTAGGTTAGATTAGGTTAATTTAAGTTACATTAGGTTAATTTAGGTTAGATTAGGTTAATTTAAGTTACATTAGGTTAATTTAGGTTAGATTAGGTTAATTTAAGTTACATTAGGTTAATTTAGGTTAGATTAGGTTAATTTAAGTTACATTAGGTTAATTTAGGTTTGATTAGGTTAATTTAGGTTAAGGTAGTTTAAGGTATTGGAATGAGATTAGTTTTGGTTCATTTAGATTATGTAGTTTAAGATTAGGTTTGACTAGACTTGGATAAATCAGGTTAGTTTAGGGTAGGTTAGTTTAGATTAGATTAGTTTAGATAAAAATAGGTTAGCTTAGATAAATTTACGTTAGTTTAGATAAAACTAATTCATGTTAAATTAGCATAGGTTAGGTTAGGTTAGATCATAGTAAAGTAACTTAGTATCCAAATCAACAACTTAAACCACGAGTAATAACACCACATGATTGAACTTTCTTGACGCTATAAAACAGAATAAAACAATGAGTGAAAATAAGAATCGTAATACCTGTGGTTTATTGGTGTGGTTTATGTGAGAATATTAAGGATAGGAATCATTGAGAATTAAACCATCTGGGGAAGGTTTTAGGGGTTTAACTTGTTATGATGTGGTTTGAGTTTATTTTTGCCATAATTTTTTTCTGGATTTCAATTTGTTCTTTACTTGAATTTATATTGACCTTCATGTGATCGGAAGATATGCCTTAAGTTACGTTGGTAGGGAAGAGGAGAGAGGGAGAGAGAGAGAGAAATCATAGATAACGGACAGTGTAGGAAAATTATACAAGCTCTACCCAAACAGACAGACAGACAGACAGAAAAACAGACAGGCAGACAAACAGAAGCCGTCCAGAATGATTAAATGTTATAGCCTCTAACCTAACCAGTGAACGGTGCTTTGTAAACCTGACAGCTGAAGCACACACACACACACACACACACACACACACACACACACACACACAAAAGCGATATTTACGTCGTTTTCCATCTCTCAGACCTATAATTTTTGAGGGACCAATTTTAGAAAAATATTATACAAGAACTGATAATTTATTCTGGCATTTTCGTATTTTTTTTTCACATATATATTATTCATAATCTTTTTATCGCTGACAAACAAACACTAATGTCTAGAAATTCTTGTACATGTTCGATTATCTTAAAATTGTATATAACATTTATTGTAAGTGATGTTACTGTATTTAGAAAGAGTACCAACCTATCATTGTTTACCAGGAATACCAACTTAACATTATTTACCAGGAGTACCAACTTAACTTTATTTACTAGGAGTACCAACTTAACTTTATTTACCAGGAGTACCAACTTAACTTTATTTACTAGGAGTACCAACTTAACTTTATTTACCAGGAGTACCAACTTAACTTTATTTACCAGGAGTACCAACTTAATATCAATCACGATAAACAGTTCTCATTTTAGATTCTAGAGGTCACAAACAAGTTATATAATAAAATGATTTAATGATTATACTCGATTATATAATGTGAATTATAGGTAAACATTACAAGCATCTTTATAGGTACACCTTTTCAACTGTGATTTTAATGCCCACAATAGATTGTTTTTTGGAGGAAGAGAAAAAAAAAGAAGTGATTACGTAATTAGATAAAAGTACATAGGATTAGTTTATTGCACTTCATATGTGTTTGAGTAAATATGTGTATAGTTAGGATAATCGCCTCACTCTCACCTCAATTACTTTCACTGTCTTGGTGTTTAAGTTTTAAGGAACGAATAAGGTATTGTTATTATTTCAGTGAGTAAATTTATACTGTTTTATATGCCTATGTATGAGATATGTTCATGATTATTTATAATTGAAAGACACTGATGTTACAAGTTTCTGTTTTCATAATAAATAAATATTTCCAAATTATAATTATTTGACGAATCTTGCAATACATTAACATAATATATATATATATATATATATATATATATATATATATATATATATATATATATATATATATATATATATATAATTAAAACATATCTAAATTACAGCATATGTTAAAATTTTAAGTAAATGTGAAGTTTAATTTTTACTTGAAACAACGTTTAATTTTATTTAATTCATGATTTAGTCTATTATTGATAAGATAATTTATTGATAATATGTTTTGCTGTTTATTTGATAAGTATGAAAGAATATGAATAAAATATAAGTGAATTAATAAAGTACTTTGACATATGTGAGAGAAAAATCATACAGGTGTTGTCTCTTCTTACTCAACTGAACAATAATGCCAGTGCCATATTCAAGCAACTAAAATAGATATTCAACCAATAAAAAAATGATTAAAATAGGACTTTGGTGACATTTTTTCTTCTCGTTATTTATTTACACTCAGTGATCATTACGTCATGACAGTAAATAAAACGTCAATATACAACCAATAAAGAAACACGTAAATAAAAATAACATCCTTTGGTTTTATAACCTTGTGATAATAAAATAGATTCAATAAAAACAATCTTAAATCCTTACTCAAAATTGAAAGCAGATACTAAAAATTTCCTCCTAAACTGAAACATGAATTAAATTATATAAATGAAAAAATATATATATATTCACAGCTATGACTCAATAAATGTTTTTTATATGTAATTTTCTCAATACATATTTTTGGGGGGTGTCTAAAATTTTCTCGTAATGAAACTGTTATTGTTGTTGTTGTTTTTATGTCTCTGTTTTAACTACCAGGGTTATCAAACACCATTCATTAGCTGCATCTTTTTTTTCTTCATTTCATTCATATTATTTATTACAATATCATTTTTCATATTTTTTTCGTGTTCAGATTGTTATTGTAAATGTATTTTTTATTCGGGTGATTCGGCCTTCGGGAAGCCAATTCACAATTCACCTAACCTAACCAAACCTAACCTAACCTAACCTAACCTAAGATACAGGCTTAAGAATACACCTAACCAGATTATCTTAAGTTAAAAGACAAAAATAGAATTCAAGATAACATTAAGATAACTGAAACTATCTTAATTTGATTTACTTAATTAGTCTTTAAGAGATGAAGTTATTATAGTAAATATTTTCCAAGTGATTATTGTTATCTTTGTGAATTTAGTTTTAAGTTATTAAATATTATTAGTTTTTAGCTTTTAATAATTGTTGGTGTTTAGTTATCTTTATTCGGTGTTATAGCTGTTAGGTTATAAACGCATTATTCCCTAGTTATTTTTTTGTATTTTAGTTTTATAATTTATTACTTTATTTTATTGTAATATTTCATCTCATGTACTTATATCCTGTTGTTGTATATTGTACTGTAAGTGTTATTTTGCTGAAACGATAATAACAATAAAAATAAAATACAAAATAACAATAACATAGCTTCTCCACCCCCCCAAAAATTATTATTTTTGGCTGTATTACTCAGCCCAATGTTTACCTCCCTATTAGATATCTTTATATTTACTTCAAATCTAAGAGAGGAAGACGCCGTGAAACTCTGGTCTGAAAATACTGGTTGTGCAGAACACGTTTGGGTGCTCTATCAGTGGTTTTATTCACACGAGGAGCTGCTATATAAGTTATCATAAATTCAGTTATTATAGATGATAGGAAGAAGCTATTATGTTTCTTAGATTATATCCCGCAGACAGTATGTTTTGATTCATTGACTACGATGATTCATGTTTGCCGGCATACCAGTGGGAGAGGTTCTGGCTCTCATCCCATTCCTTTTGTTTATCAATGATTTACCGGCCACTAAATATCATGTATTCTGATATTATAATACTGATTTTCATTCACCAAAAAGATCAAAACAAGATGACTAACCCCCAGGAGGAAACACTAACCCTATCATCTGCTGCCCATCCTTCATTCTCACTGCTACACCTTCTTCGCCTTCTACAACGCCGCCTCCAGTAATCTATCGGCTTCATTATATGTAAGATATTGTTAATGATGATAAATATTACAAGCACTTTAGCATTTATTTAAACTTTATTCATTCTGCTTCCACTAATAGTAGATTGGTATTCTTGTTTGCTTTGATGTATTTCTTTGCATCAACAGCTAAGAACACTAAATACAGACGCCAGATTAGTTCATACACTAGATAAGAGAATGAAATTTATAATAGCAATGGAAGATTTATTACTTTGTGCTGTTATTGTGTTCATGCATTCCTGTGCTTCAATAACTAAAATCATCCTCTAAGTACAGTAAATAATTTATTACACAAGATAGAATTTATTAACAAATATAAAAGGTACATTATTATGGTATGTTTAATTTATCATAACTCATTAACTTAATCCAACAGCTCAAATATCGAAGCATAGAACATAAGGTCAGTTTCTACACAAGAAAACAAAAGTTTTAAAAATAATAATAGTTAAACTTTCTGAATATTTCTCTTTCCTATATTTTTCCTCATAGTCGACTGAACATCCTAGAGATACAATGGTCTTCAAGCGCTGATCAGTAAGTCTTAGTTTCAGTTAAATACAACAAATACCCCACCAGGGAGATATACTATCATACTGTACACGGAACCAACAGTTATTATACCCTTAAGTTATAAACAAACATTTAAATAACTAAATACTTGATAAGTATCTGTAAAATGAAGGTTTAATATCTCACGTATTCCAAATATAAATTATAGACGATATATACTCTGTGTATATAGAATATTTATATAGTACATGCTATAAATTATAAAGTATGTGATATATATTTTGGAAAAACTATGATTTGCGAGACTCAATATGTATGTAACATATGATGTAAAATGTGTGACGACCATTATGTATTTGTAATTATATATACAATATGTCATTACCTTCACTTTTAAAACAGAAAGTACATTAGAAATTGATAACACACACACACACACACACACACACACACACACACACATGAGTGCTGTAATGGTAAAGAAGTGGCGTGATGGTGTGATGGTGTGATGGTGTGGTGTGATGGTGTGGTGGTGTGATGGTGTGGTGTGATGGTGTGGTGTGATGGTGTGATGGTGTGGTGGTATGATAGTGGTGTGGTGATGTGATGTGGCAGTGTGGTGGTGTGGTGATGTGATGGTGGTATGATAGTGGTGTGGTAGTGCGGTGGAGTGATGGTGTGGTGGTGTGGTGTGGTGTGATGGTGTGGTAGTGTGGTGGTGTGGTGGTGTGATGGTGTGGTGTGGTGTGATGGTGTGGTGTGGTGGTGTGATGGTGTGATGGTGTGGTGGTATGATAGTGGTGTGGTGATGTAGTGATGTGGCAGTGTGGTGGTGTGGTGATGTGATGGTGGTATGATAGTGGTGTGGTGATGTAGTGATGTGGTAGTTTGGTGGTGTGATGATGTGGTGGTGATACGATGGTGGTGTGGTTGTGTGATGGTGTGTTAGTGATGTGATGGTGTGGTGGTGTGATGGTGTGGCGGTGGTGTGATGGTGTGGTGGTGGTATGATAGTGGTGTGGTGATGTAGTGGTGTGGCAGTGTGGTGGCGTGATGGTGTGGTGGTGGTATGGTAGTGGTGTGGTGGTGTGATGGCATGGTGGTGTGATGGTGTGGTGGTGATATGATAGTGGTGTGGTGATGTAGTGGTGTGGCAGTGTGGTGGTGTGATGGTGTGATGAATCGGCTGGCGGTATGATGGTGGTGTAGTGTGGTGGTGTGAAGGTGTGGTGGTGTGGTGGTGGTATGGTAGTATAATGGTGTGGTGGTGGTGTGATGGTGTGGTGGCATGATGGTTTGGTGGTGTGATGGTGTGGTGGTGTGATGGTTGTGGTGGTGTGATGGTTGTGGTGGTGTGGTGGTGTGATGGTGGCGTGGCAGGAGGGGCATCAGCAGGGCACCTCTTCATGTGGTCGAGGCAGACTCGTCACACCTGCCGTGCCGCGAGGCCTTGATACCCCACCCACCTGTGTCTGACGGGGATGGGGTGATGAGACGAGGGGAGACGCAGGAAGGGTGAGGGGAGGGTGAATGGGGAGGGCGTGAGTGTCGGGGTGAGGGGTGAGGTGAGGTGAGGGGATAGGACATGGGTCGGGTGAGGATAGGAGAGGGGACGTGGGTCTCGGGTGAGGGGAGGAGAGGGTCGGGGATGAGGCTGAGGGTCGGGGAAGTTGGTTGGGGATGAGTGTCGGGGATGGGGGTGAGGGGAGGGCTAGGGTGGTCATCCCCACCCCGGTATAACCTTGAGGTCGGTGTAGCGGGGTGGGGATTGATTGGTGTGTCACGTGACCTGCGCCCCGCGGCCCCGACCGTGACGTGGGCGGCCCGTCACCCCCGGGCTCTTAACCACCCACCTGGGCGGCCACCTGTCCTCGCGGGCGGCCACTCACTCACCCACCCTCACCTGGATCACCCAGCGCCTCCCCGCGTCTTAACTGGCGTCGTCAATTTCGGGCCGCGGGAACCACAAAATGGCCAAATATTAGGTGTTTTCCAGCGCGGGCGGACTTCCGGTGTAGCGATGGCGAGGACGATAATAAAAGCCTGACTCCACAAGCACCCCGGAGCGTCGCCCAATCAGAGGTTGCGGTTCTCTGGCGCCAACGACGATTGGTCGACGCGGGAGAAAAATCGATGTGAAAGTTGGTGAATCGGGAAAACAACACGACCAGTGATTCGTCCCGACGTTGGCTACTCTGACTTCGCCGAATTCGCAGAAATACGAGTAATTAATCGAACACCGACGTAAAACACATATTTTGGGTAATATTACCTAACACAAATGTACGGAATTAAAGCATTCCAGCCACTCTTGCGTGACTTAAGAGATCGGTATTAAGAAGACGAGTCACCCCACGAAGGGAATCGGAGGGCAATCAGTGGCTCCTCATCCTGGAAATGAAATGTAATTTTGATTAGTGCCCCACCCAGCCAGGCGTCGGAGAAAATGGTGTTCTAATGATATCACCAAATTGAGAATGACGAAACTCACGCAGTTTTTAATGACCTTCTTTAATTACCCTGATGAACTTTTAATGAAGGGTTGATTGAAGCCATTGAGTTGACCTAACCCAAGACGCTTCTACTTATACGAGATGCGTGCGGCAGAGAGAGAGAGAGAGAGAGAGAGAGAGAGAGAGAGAGAGAGAGAGAGAGAGAGCTCACACTCGCTCATCATCATACCGAAAAAGCAACATCTCCCTCCCCCTAACCGATGCGTTTTTGTCTCCATGCGAGAGAGAGAGAGAGAGAGAGAGAGAGAGAGAGACAGACAATGACGTCACTCACACGTCATCGCCGCCCGTGTGTGTTGACAATGAGCCAGACCGATGCTATGATGAAATACGGAGGGGGAAAAAATACCCGCTAAAATTTTTCGCAGCATAATTAAAACTTTTGTTGACAGAAGGCATCGATCGACCCACTATGGCGGGTCTCCGTAAAGGTGTTGACATAAGTTGTTAAGTGAGTAAGATTTGACGGTGATTGGTGGGAAGACACGGCCTGATTGGTAGGCCTAGGATGAGTAAGATTTGATGGTGATTGGCAGTAAGACACGGCATGATTGGTAGGCCTAGGATGAGTAAGATTTGAAGGTGATTGGTGGGAAGACACGACCTAATTGGAGGGCCTAGGATAAGTAAATTCTGTCATTGATTGGTAGAAAGAGCTCTCCTAAGACGAGCAAGATTCGACTGTGATTGGTGGAGAGAGATATAACTTATAACACACTGGGAGGAAATGGAGGATTTGGATTGGACGGTGACTGGTGGAAAGAAGACCAGTTAACACGTAGCACCCCGCCCTCCTAACAGCTACCTGGGTAATCGTTTCGTCCCGCGATTGGGCTGCTAATCGGCGTCTGACTGCGGCATGATTAGATGTGCAAATAATTCGTGGATATAAATATTGTGATGATCGTTTCGCGTGAGGCGCTGATCTGTTGACGACGGAGAGACAAACAGACTGAAATACAGACAGACAGATTGACAGATAGATAGCTTATAAACACACAGACAAACAGCTAAGTATATAATACGCACAGACAGTTAGACAAAGATGATGAGAGAGAGAGAGAGAGAGAGAGAGAGAGAGAGAGAGAGAGAGAGAGAGAGAGATGCACATGTAATTAACGAGTAAATTCGAGAGATAGACAGACAGATAGTAAGTACAGACTAACAACATTTACACCGGACACAGGTTGATTTAGAGCTAGGTAAATGATGGACAGTCAACATGATAGCTAGATTGAGGGACAGAATGATAGGTATATAGACTGACAGTGACTGACAGGTTGATAATAGAATAAACTGATAGCTAGACAGATTGACACGTAAATAGAGGTACAGGCTGACAGCTAGACAGAGAGACAAGCTGATAGATAGACAGGATTTCAGAATTGTAATAACAGACAGGTAAATAGACAAGCCAGTTCTATTAGCCTCCAATCCTATTATGCTCTACCCTAACTTAACCAAACCTAACCTAACCTAACCCAATTATCAGATTTAAGGTCCATTAACATTGGGGACCGTTAGGACTAGGGTCTTATACGCTTGTGGTCTATTAGGGCTGAGGATTACATTAGAAGTTATATGAATTTGTTATCATTTTTCATCTATAAGATATTAAAAGTTTCTATAAATAACTTGTAAGATAATTTCAGATTTTTTGAAGGATTATTCCAGATTTTTTGAAGGATTATTGTCCCAGATTTGTGGGGGTAATTATATATATTTTTATTTGTAATTCAATTATTTATTATCATCGTCCATATTCAAATTTATGGGTAGAAAAAAACTGTTTAAATTAACACATACATAAACAAATACACAAACACATACACAGAGACACACAGACAATATGCAGTCACACACACACATATACATACATACAATACTCCCAAACACACACACACACATACATACAGTACTCCCACACTGACACACACACACACACACACATAAATACAGTACTCACAGCTTCATATACAAATTTTTACACACAAAGACACACACACACATGTACATACAAACACGTACATAAACAAACACAAACACAAAAACACCTGAACACCAATACAACTAAACTCTTTATATTTGTTGTGTTAAAGGACATATTATTTTACTCTTATATCACTCTGTACTAATGTAAAATATCCCTTTTTGTTAATCTTAATAAAAAAGTAAATGTTTACCTATTTTTGTCTACTATAATAATAATAATAATAATAATAATAATAATAATAATAATAATAACAACAAGAGCTTCATCACCTGGTAAAATCATTAACCTGTTTTCTGTCGTCACACAAGCAATTTCACAACTTGAAGCTTTACGTCGACACCAAGATGATTTTGTCAGTCATTCCTCACGCATTACTCTCTGGGGGGTCACTCATAAGTCCGCCTGAGGTATTCCCAGCTGAGAGGTGATAAAACAGCTCCAAATACCATAACAATGTGTATTCAACTCAGAAGGGTATGGTGATGTGAGATTTAACTCCCTATTGTGCATCTGTGTATTTTAGGTTCTTGTAAATATGGCCTTTGGAATTAATATGAGTTAATAATATCAAATTACCTGAGTTGAGGTCTTGTGTCTTGGTGTACAGGTGATAGTTGTTAATTACAGGTGATTTTTTATAATATAGTCGTTGTTTTAACCTTATTGTGTAATTATGTATATACGAGAATGCTTAATTACAGGTAACTTTAGCATTGTTAGAATTTTTTTAACCCAATTAACTCAGTGTGTGTTGTGTAGTTAAGGATGTTATTATCATTAACTTACTCTGTTATTATGTACGTGTTATAATTGTTAATGAGAAGGTAATTTAGTTTATCTTGTTAATATTGTCGTGGCATAAGTGTACTTATCACTCACAAGTAACTTCTATATATTCGCAATTTCTATCATATAATAAACATTTACCACAAATTAAAATATTCAGTTAAAATATTCAGAATCTGGAGCCTTATCAGTGTTATTGAGAGCCTTATAACTTAAAGAATTATACACCTTTAAATATAATGTTTCTGACAAATTATGTACATTTACAGTTTGACAATAAGTTACTATCATTCTTTCACTTTTATTAGTTTTATTTATTACCATCAATAATCTAGATCATAAATTATTCCTCTTAAGTGATGTCATTACGTACTTAACTATGACAAAATTAACATCCTAAAATTCTTCCCAAAGCTCCTGTATGTTAATTATCTCCCGGTATCTAACATTAAATTAACATAACTGATTAAGGGAGAATTTCAGCGTAATTTCAAGACAGTTTTACTCCTAATTAGTGCTAAGTGACTATAATCGAGTTTAGAAGTTGAGTGTATGGCTTCTGTCTTGTTGGGATGTGAGCATAAGTATTCTAGTTCTTCCTTTATGAGTAATATTCATCATACGAATATTTGAAGAATGACATTATACAAATATTTGAAGAATGATGACCTAAGTGTTTGAATTGTTTGCTTCTATGGAACTAATTTCAGTGCGTTAATAATGTATGTAAAAAAAATATATCCATTAATATAATTTGGATTCCAGTTTCAACTCTAAAATCCTTATAGGTAAATTTCCTTCAGAGACAGATAAGATAAAATGTGGGATAGAAAATGAAAGTAATCAAGGATGCAAATTAAGTGATTAAAAAGTTTGGTGTCATACTCCTGGAAAGAGAGAAAAAAATGAGAAAAAAGAAGAGAAAAAGAAAAGTCATTATTTTCATTTAATTCACACATCAAATCTCAACTTTCATTATACTGCAAATGTTGACAATAATCTCGTGTAATTTTGGCGGCAATACAGAGAATAATTATATAATACGTACTTAAAAAATATAATAATTATTTTTCGCTATTCTTAAAAAAAATGACTTATGAAAAATATATTATTCAGATGAGTGGACGATAATCTTGATAATTTAGATAATTCTGATAATTCGTGACAAATTAATGAAAACGAGGGAAAAATAACAAAACTAAATACAAGAATTTTAGAATATATATTTAATAATGTAAATAATCTAACAGTCATTTTTGTAAGGTGTATTTAGCTGTATTTTGATTTTAGTTAACGTGTATTTTTGAATTCTATTATATTATAACCTTAAAATTTCTAATAATACAAACATTGAATAAATATACTTGTTATATCAATACGCAGCCATGTATACTTTTATCAATAAATCGACTTGTGTGCGTGTGCGTGTGTTTGTGTGTGTGTGTGTGTGTGTGTGTGTGTGTGTGTGTGTGTGTGTGTGTGTGTGTATATTTTGGTAGGTAACTTAGGTAAGCAAACACTGGCTTCTGAAATGGAGGAAGAGGGAAGGAGAGAGAGAGAGAGAGAGATTACTCATAAGATAAATATTTTTCTCTGTAATACGAATTGTTGACTATACACACACACTAGTCAGATTAATATTAACTAAATCCATCACTACAGATTTAGGATTTCTACCTTACAAGAAGAATAATTTAGATTCTTAAAATAAATAAATAAAAATAATAAAAATCAACCAATAAAAAGTTTCCCGTATGTGATGTAGAAAAAAAATATAAGCACAAAAACAAAATCATCTAATAAAAGTTCCTCTTATGTGATGGGAAAAAAAAAATCACCCGATACAAGTGAGAAATGTGAAGGAAAAAAGAGCAATAACATGTAACTAGTTCAATATTTTAAGCAATGACACAAAGATGACTTATAAACGGTATGGGAATTACATAAGAGACGCTTTAATTGGTTGCCTCTTCTCGTCCCCCAGGTAAGAATACTTGAGAATTTGGAACCAGAATTTACATATTGTCCATGTATCGCAAGAGACCAGTCCAGGGAAGGAGTGTGTGTGTGTGTGTGTGTGTGTGTGTGTGTCAATTTTGTAACCTTGAACTGATTCTTAAATATATAAACAAAAAACACACACACACACACACACACACACACACACATAGACACACACACACCAAAAAACAGCACTGTGCCAACTCTCAACTCATGATATTGAACCGTAAGAAGCCACTAAACGGTAAAGAGAGAGAGAGAGAGAGAGAGAGAGAGAGAGAGAGAGTATTCGAGAACCTGTCACCAGTGATCAGGCTACCGCGTCAGGAGTCAGGGGCCCCCAAAACCTGTTTTACTAATGGGGGAAAAATTTTCTCCACGGGGCACTGATCATTGAACAATAATATAATAAACATATTCCAAACACCTGCCAATTATCTACAGTGTTCACAGCATTAAATGAACACTAACTATTATCACTGAGTTGAATAATAATTAAAAAAGGATGATGAAAAATTCAACTTTTCACCTTATTCGACTTCCTGATTAATAGATGATGCAGACTGATAAAAATTAACATGAAATTTCGTCCACGATTTAAAAGGAAACTTGAAAAGGAAATTCAAACGTAATGGAATAAAAATCAAATCACATTAATTGATGTTTCTCTTCATAATTGTTAATGTTTGGTGTATGAACTAACCTATACTGTACACGATCAAATACCATGTAGGTGTTGAAGTATAGTATTATATTAACACATAAAATACTATATCAAAGCGTATTTACTCATGCTTGAAACTATTTCGATATATCTAGGGAAAATAGTTGACATGAGTAGACAATACCAGTTCACAGATCACCATTAATATTTCTGTATCGTATTTAACAAAGGATTTTAACGACAAGGTTAGTTTATCACGATGTTGTTATGTTTTCTTTATCACTGAACGAAAAATATTGACTTATATCCCACGATGTCTTGCTGATTCACCTTAATCATTTCATATTATTGTGTTTCCATGTTTTAATTCTGTAACTGTACTCTGCATAATATCAAAGATGTTTTTTTATACAGTTCTAATGATGTTTTAGTCCATGCTAAGACTTACCCAGAGCTTCATTTTATTTGCTCATGAAAAATAAATGTCCTCAGTCTCTTTATATAAACAGTTCACCCTGGCAGATAAGGTGCAAGATTTATACCTAATTCTTATAAATAAGCCTTAGATTATTATACTCATTATTCAGAGCATTATTATAATTTGTTTATCTTTTCAGTTTTGAGTCTAGTGGAGAATTTGTTTTGTTTATTTATTAATTTTTTTAGTTTTTAAATTTGTTATTTAATTCATGATATATAAGATTCTGTTGTTTATCATTATTTATTAGTTATTATTAATTTTAAGATTATTATAATTTTATCGTTATTATTTTAGTGTTTATTTCTACTATTATACTATTTATTATTATTATTATTATTATTATTATTATTATTATTATTATTATTATTATTATCATCTTATAAGTAATAATTATTGTGTGGCGAGGGTTGAGGAGCACTACAGACCAGCCACTATACTGTAAGCTGTGTTTTCCATGAACTTGTTCCCTAAGACGTGTGAGTGAGACAGCTTAAGATGAGACAGGAAGCCAGTGTTTATAAAATGTAGAGAGTGTTTGGGAGCTTGTAGGTGAGTTTAGGTGGATGAAAAGTAGTGTTAGGTGATGAAGGTAAGTGTGTGTGTGTGTGTGTGTGTGTGTGTGTGTGTGTGTGTGTGTGTGTGTGTGTGTGTGTGTGTGTGTGTGTGTGTGACTCATCTATGTCATAAACGCCTGTATCCTGTATTACTGTTCATTCCTCTGTAATAGCCTGCCATGCCCTTTGTGGTCTAGAATGTGGTGATCTAGGTTAAGACATGAATACTAAACTTACAGGTAACACACACACACACACACACACAATTCATTAAACTCATGACATTTTTTTTATAAATCTTGAACCTGAACACACTTGACCACCAGCGGTTGAGACGTAACGGGTGCGTTCAGAACAAGACCTCAGAAATGGGTCTTAATACTCCCCCCGAGGCTACAGTTTCATTGCAATTCGACAGAGATGCTCATAAAATTTCTGGCTGGATAATCAGACTTGTTTTTAGGGCAGAACAGAGGTCAGGTATGGACAAGAATCCCACCTTTATAATCGCCACACAACAGCCTCAAGAATGTCAAGAGCAGGGTACTAGGTCTCAGGGAACTTGCTGCTTAGCGCTCATCTGGCAGAGTAATGGTCTCTTTCGTCTGGCCTGCCTGGTAGTTAGTCTTAATTGGCAAGATGGAATGAGAAAACTCTTCAAGGAGGCTTAAACTGTGATTATTTACTGCAAAAGTTAATGAAGGTAATCAAAGCCAAGCGACGCGGCATGTTGTAAAACCAGGAGCTGAAATATTTCTTGTTTTTCAGGAAAATGGAGATGTGGAACCGGACTTGCCTGTCACACGCCAGAGACTTCTTACAAGGTATACTTGTGTCTGAATTAACCAAGATACACGCAAACACATCCCCAACTTACCTGGTGAGATGCGTGAAGGAACACTCTGAAGACGTGAGACACCAGAAGGTAGCAATGAATGTGAAGCTCAGGAGACCATTAACCAGGTGACACACTCTCAGGTATCTGGAGGTGAAGGAGTATAAAACGTCCTCAATTAACAGTTATAGATACTTAAAATTAAATCCTAAATCAACAAAACTAAAAAAAAAAAGAGAAAGCGAGAAAGTTTAACATCTATTATTAGTACTTTTCTCCATTATCTCAGATGACTATTATTTTGATGTTATGGAGAAGTCGTCGGGCAAAACTAATCACAAGGTACACTCAGGTAAGATAGGAGACAGGTAGGGATAAAGACACCTGACCAATAAGGCTTTCTTCTAGACACACACACACACACACACACACACACACACACACACACACACACACACACACAGGAAACGTTTTTGATTCAGATCCTCTTGACAACCTTTTAAAAAAATCAAATATAATTTCCTATTTTTAAGTTTATATAATACGAACATTAACATAAACAAAATACAAATACTTTAAAGAAAATAAGGGGAGGTCTATTCCTAAAATTATGCACATTATATAACATATAAACTGATAGTAAAGGTATGATAAAACAAATATGTCACAATAGTTTATTTGGGAAATTCAATACAATTCGTCAATAAGTCGAGATAGTGTATGAATGATAAGTCTATTACACGATAAAAATATAAGATAACCTCAGACAATCTCTCTCTCTCTCTCTCTCCCTCTCTTTCTCTCCCTTTCTCTCTCTCCCAAGAAGTAATCTACCCAACACCCAAACAATCTCCTTCCTTCTCTTAACCCAACACCTCAACCAAAGACAAACCTACGTAGCCAGTGTACATATTAGGCACCGCTCACAAAACCGCAATAAAAACTGGTGCTAACTCATAAATTAGACACAGTGGCAGAAGTGAACAAGACACGGAGAGAAAACCCCTCTGAAACAAGACCTACTGAACATCTCTCGTTAGTACCTGACAGATGGCTCGCCCTAGGATAACGCTAAGGGGATAGACAGGTAATTTTAGGCCAGGTAGTCAGTAGGAAGTGACCGGGAAGAGCAATAAAAGTTAGAACTGCGGTAATAGTAGTGATGGAACAACTGGCTACAGGACCAACTACCTGCTCGTTATCCCGTACAAAAACACAACAATAATGCAGACACACACACACACGCACACAAAAGAGGTTGGAATACACACACATACATACATACACACACAAAAAAGGTTGAAACACACACACACACACACACACACACGTATACAAAACCCCAGGGAGTTTGATGACTTAACTGTGGAAGATAATTAAAACAAGGTTGCCTCTATCCCAGTGAAACTATATGGAATAAATGCTCTTTAAAACTTAATGAATTTAATTGTTATACAAGCTTATTAAAATGAAATGAATTTGTGTTTTTATTATTATTGTTACTATTATTATTATTATTATTATTATTATTATTATTATTATTAGACGAGGTTGAATTTACAGGTTGGTGTCATTTTAGGCAATATACTTTTAAGTGTGGTATGGTTAATATATTTTGACTTTGTTGTGGGTTAATGTGTGTGTGTGTGTGTGTGTGTGTGTGTGTGTGTGTGTGTGTGTGTGTGTGTGTGTGTGTGTTGTTTCATCCTCGTGTTGAGAGCAAAGAACAAAGCATACTGACGAGTAAGTAATCATTCTGTGCTTCTGTTGTGCCGCGACAATTAACAAATAAAAGTGAGTATACCATTACGTCTTTCCTCTGTCGTCCAGAAAGAAGAAATAAATAAAAAATATCTTAGAAAATTCGCTGTGAGAGAGAAATCTAGTAACTTTATTATTTCTCCATATTTACATTACATAATTATACTTGCAATGTTGACACACACACACACACACACACACACATGTAACAGAATATACCTAATCCTTATTTAACAAAAATCTAATTATCTTTTATTACAGGTTATATCATCTATGTTAATTAGTTACAACATTTACTATACTACAATAATTTTAGTTAGCATCTATGGTTGTTAAACAGTTTTCCTTAATTAAATTCTCAGATGAAAATTAGCTAATAGAATTCAACATCTTCAACTTTTAATAAGAAGTCAAACCGTACTTTAAATAATGGTTAAGATTTGCTGTTCCTTACGAGGCAAAAGAAAATATAATTTAGTTGTGATGAGAAAAACTTGTAAGACCGGCGGTAGAGACTGATTATTATTACTTGAGGTTTAAACATTCAAATACTCTTTACAAAGGAATATACATAGTTAAATAATGTCAAAAGAAATAAATAAAATAAATAATTTACTACAATATATTTTAAGATATATAATATTCCTTTAGTACACAACAAAAGAATTCTTACATTTACGGAAGGGACCAATAAATTTCAAAATGAACACTACGACTCCTGTTGTCTCGATAGAGTTGTCAAAATCTTTCGTCCATTGTGTCATATTGTCCCACACACAAAATCGTTAAGAATTTTTTGGGGGGAGTGAGTTGTACATTATATCAGACAAAAATAATTGGTTCCTTTCCTTAGGCGTTGGTGTAAATCTGTTCCAGCATGAATTAAGTTACCTAATGAAAATAATACGAAATGCAGTGTTCATTTACGGTATTCTGGTTAGTGTATGTGGTCTAGGCTGCATTTAAATCTTTATTATGTTGATAAGTAACCTGGAGAGAAATTACAAGCCATACTACTGTTTACATGTCTTAACAATTATATTATACTCCCACATTTTGACTAACTTTCACATTTCTTCTCCCTTCCTTGAATACAATTTACCCTAAACAACATTACCATTTGATTTGATCTTAACATATCCTTACAAATCCTTAATATAACATTTGCCTTATTATCAAAACTTGCTGTCATGAAATTAAACCTTAGAAAATGGTGTCTCTACAAATCCAGGCCGATGAAACATATAAATTCATGTCAATTCAACACTGTTTTAGGCTAACCTTGCATCCCGTGGTAGGCAGACAGATATAATGAATGAATCCTCCACACACACAACGTCATCTCTACTTTAGACTCAGTATAATATTCCTTTCCGGCAATATATTTTTTTTTTACTGTTTTGTCGATGATAACACTATACATGGCGAGGTGAGGTGTAGCTAACACTGCCATAACTCTCTGGTCACACATATACAAACACACACACACACACACACACACAGAGGACTAGGTGAAGGGTGGTTAACCGATTACCATTTGTTATTAGTCAAGGTTAATGGTGATGAATGGCTGACTTGCTGCTTAAGTCACCATTAACACCGTCAACACGCCTTGCTACTAACATTATCACCAGTACCACCATCATTCCTACTAATTTACTTTCATCACCACTACCACCATCACTATCACCATCTTCACCTCCAACACCACCGCCATCATCACCAACACGCTGGCTGGTGGTGACTTATTCATGCCACAGCCTACGGTAGCATATACGGTAATGTCCCTCTACCGTAATATTGATGATAATATCTTGCCCTAACTGTCAAATGGATGAGGGGGGAGGAAGAGAGGAAGTTGAGAGAGAGAGAGAGAGAGTCGTCAACTATACATAAAAGCTTCACTCACAATTTCCATCTCCATACAGCAGTGTTGGTAAAAAAAAAAAGACGCGCCATCATCAAACAGCTCTTTGTGTCACTGAAAAAAAAAGAGAGAGAAATAAATAAAAATAAAAGAAAAAGAATCAACAAAGCTTCCAAATTAAATCAACTTTTTTGTTTTGTTTTGTTTTTGTCTTCATTTTATTTTATATATATTTTTTTTTAATTGTTTTGAAAATTTTCTTACTTTCATTTTGACATTGAGGCAAGAATTTCAATGTTACAGTAAGTTAAGGTTCTGTAAGTACGTAATGTAAAGTCACTTCATATATTATAGAAAACCTCATAAAAATAAATGGATCAATTTAATTTCCTTGTTGTCTGTATGATCGTAACCAAGCTGACAGGTGACTGGCATTACACTCCGACATTCTACAATTCTTACTCACAATGGCATGAAGAATGTAAACAAACTATACTCACGACAGCAGGAGTACATATTCCCCTCAAGCTTATTCTTATCAAAGGAGAGGAAACTAAACTCAAACTCATGAAGAATTTTGTAACACGTTTCTAATATGTATCAGTGAGTCTTGTTACCACCAGGGGGAGAAAATTTTATATATCACATGTTGAATATAATAGACGCTCTTTTAATAATTCCATACCTGGGAAAAGATAACTCAGCCTCAGGTTCTAGTAATATTTAGTCCGTGGTGATGAACATATTCACTCGAGAACTTGTGTGATGGAACAGAGATGGCGTGTAATGGTGAGTGAATTATATATTTGTCTTAAGTACTGATCTATGGCTTACAGTAGATCGTAGAAACTTTTGAAACGTCAGAAAACGAGATGGAATTTAAAAAAAAACCAAGATGGATATATTTTTGTCCTTGTTACTTTAAAAATAATGGAAAGGATATCACCTGGTTTAATTTACCTCAGAAAATATTAATCCTCACTGGTTTGTATATACTTATAAACCTCAAGTCTTATAATACAACGATATAATGAGGATTACACTGCTAGAGGAATATACTGTGTATGAAGGTTAGTATATAGTTTAAAATCCCCAAATAAACATAAACTAATCGATATACATACATATAATAAAATACAATATATAAATAATATTAAAATCTCCATATAAATCCCATAAAACTATATACATTAACACTGATATATATAAGATATAGCATAATCCACTGATATACTGAAACTAATTCCAAGAAACAGACAGACAGGTGATGCGAGGTAGGAAGAAAATCTTATGCATAAAATACCCGAATACTTTAAAATTTACGGCAAAACAGAAGCAACAAAATATATTCATTTGAGTTTAATCGACGTGATAATAACATAGAAGAACATTTTTACGAAGGTTAATTGAAGGTTCCACAGGTATGTTAAGATGGTACAGGTGATTTATGTGTCTCTCGTGGATAAGTTTAGGGAGGACGAGAGATGTTATTAGTCTTCATCTGCTGGGAAGAGAGTGTGGGTGTGTTGGGATGAAAGAGTTTGTGGAGTAGTATGGTAAAAAAAGGAAAAGGAACCTGTTATTGGGAGAGAGAGAGAGAGAGAGAGAGAGAGAGGATTTTTTTATTGAGGGATAATTAGATGCAAATTTTGAATTGAGGAACATTAATGATAATAAAAAAATAAGTGAAGGAAACTTCTGCAGAGAGAGAGAGTACATCACAATCTGAAGCAGAATAATGAAACATGCTTTGATAAGTTCGACACAGATAATCAAGTGTTCCTTACAAGCGCCTCAGGACGGGTGAGAGGGCGGGGGTGAGAGGGCGTGGGGTGAGGGGCGTCGGGTGAGAGGGCGTGGGTGCAGCAGCAGCAGCTTACAACTGACGCCTCAACTTCTCACTGTCTCAAAGGAAATTAACCTGAAGCTTTTAAGTGGAAATTACTATTCACTTTGCCGAGTAAAATGAATTATACTGTCGAGTCCACTTAAATTAGTGACCTTTGCTTGAGTCACCTTAAGCAAGTTAACATTGTCGAGTCTAATTACGTTATTTATTTTCAATTTATGATTATCTTTCTAACTAACTCTCAAACATAAATAAAAACAGAATTAAAATACTATATAAGAATAATCTTAGAATCACATTATGTATAAGAAACTGTAGATAAAACGCCTTTAACTATAATACAAGTTAAGAATGACTTAGAGATGTATTTAGATGTTATGTACAGTATGATGTTATTTTAATGTAGGTTTGATTATACATTAAACAACAGCAATTATAGTCGAAAGGAATATAAAAACACATAAGACAAAGAATTATATCAAAAAGTCTAATAATATATAGATACTAGATAATAATTAGAGCTATAATTATATAAGAAAAGGTCGAATACTATACTGTCCTATAACCATAAAAATTCTTAAATATATACACAAGAAAACAGAGAGATATTATTCTCCTTGTTTATTGTAAGAGACGTCAGGTATATAAGACGAGTAAAAACACATATAAAATATCTTAATCCAAATGCTAATCGTGATCCTGGGGTTGACATCGAAGGAGGGGGATTGAAAGCGTCAGGGGGAGGCACGCAGGCGGATCCAATACTAAGAAAAGGGGGTTCTATGGGCAGGAGGGGGAAGGGCATGTTGACTGAAGGGTAATTGTGTGTGTGTGTGTGTGTGTGTGTGTGTTGTACTAATAGATCACTTACAAGGCAGGAAGAATGTGTGTATTTATTGTCATATTAATACCTATACAACTTTGACATTATCTGACAGAGCCATTCATGTTGAAACTCTGTACGCGGCGAAAATCCTGGAAAAGTGTAATTTTGTCGGTAAACTTTTGTCGTGTGTGTAGTGAAAATGGGACGCTGGAGGAAAAAGTATATGGATAATGAGATGTGTTGGGAAAGAGTGTGTTTTGTATAGAGTATTATGGTAAAGGATGTGTTGTATAGTTGGATAAAGGTAATACTGTAATTCCGATTTGGTATTGTTATTGTTATTAGTAGTGTGGTTATTGTTGTAATTGTAATTGTTAATGTTATTGTTATTATTAGCATTATATTATTTTTATTATTGTTATTATTATTGTTATTATTATTATTATTATTATTATTATTATTATTATTATTATTATTATTATTATTATTATTACTATTATTATTATTATTATTATTATAATTATTGTTACTATTATTAATACCGTTACTGTTATTATTTCAAGTTTTTACTCTTATTATAATTTTATTTAGCTTAATTATAATTATAAATATTTTCATAATTACAACTGATGTATCATTTGTATTACTACTAAAGGTATTCTCATTAATATTTTTGTTTTATTGTTCAAATGTTTCCTTCGTTATAAACACAATATATAATCATTAACATCATAGCTATTATCAGCTTCGATAGTAATCTCTAATTTGTCTTTAGTACTGCTATAATTATTACCTTCTTATCATACTTTTTATCAATGTGAATGAGTATGATAATTTTCACTGTATCATAATCACCAATAGTCATAATTATTCTATCAAGATTATAAACAAGGGTATGCTGTCCTTATTATCAAGTCACTACCGTCACTAAATGTAGATAATGGAGCGATAAATGTATTGTCTGAATGCAATTAGGATTTTTCAACAGATAAGATCCTGACAAAACCACACAAGTACTTTAATTATCACTCAAGACAAAACCCATTATTATCAGAAGTATATTCCTCTACTACGAACCACCACGTATAGCGGACTCCCATTACAACATTATAGACACACACCTATCTTAGTACAGCGGCCTTCCTAAAATTCTCTAGAAAACCTTAGCCAGAAATTCGGTATTCGGGTTAAATGAGTTTGACGATGAGAGAGTTCCACAGAGGCAAAGAGGACGTTGGACGCATTTTAAGGCCGGAGTTTTGAAATTTGGTGAGAAGGAAATTACACGATGATAAAGACAGCAATGGGAAAAGTCTGGGTTTTATTATTATTCGATGTTTTAGTTATTTTATTATTGTCCTCAGCATTATTACCACCACCATTATTAATCTTATGAATAAAATTAATAATATTGGTAATACTCGTGGTAATAATGATGATAACTGAGTGTCTTTAGTAATAGTATTTTTATCATCACTCTAATTATTAGTTAGTGTAATTAGTGTCATTATTGGTATTATTTTTGACATTATTACTATGTTTGTGTGGACCAACATCCTGAGGCCGGAGTACAGCACCTGCCGGCTAACCTGGACAGTAACAACAGGAGTGTGTTAATAAAGTTTGAATGATATACAATATACAGTATACATAAAGTGTGATAATATTTGCTTGCATCATAAAGTAAATGTATCTTAAAAACTTTGATATAGTGAAAGTAATAAAGTATTACGGATGATAATATCTTCATTTAATACTTTTTATCTTGTGAGAAAAATAATCTAATGAAACAAAACACATAAAAAAAAGGAAGAAAGAACAATAAGAACATAAAAAAATATATCAAGTGAACGTATCTGAGAAACGGGAATAAAAAATAATATGAAAAACCCAAACGAAATATCAAAGTGAACTAATATGAAACACGAAATTATTTATAGAGTAGACGTAT